>NW_024039272.1:0-312500 GCF_016077235.1 Cyprinodon tularosa | reverse complement strand
GGATGGATGATGGATGATGGATGGATGGATGGATAGATGATGGATGGATGGATGATGGATGGATGGATGGATGGATGGATGGATGATGGATGGATGATGGATGGATGGATGGATGGATGGATGGATGGATGGATGGATGATGGATGGATGATGGATGATGGATGGATGGATGGATGGATGGATGGATGGATGGATGGATGGATGGATGGATAGATGATGGATGGATGGATGGATGGATAGATGATGGATGGATGGATGGATGGATGGATGGATGATGGATGGATGGATGGATGGATGGATGGATGATGGATGGATGGATGGATGGATGGATGGATGATGGATGGATGGATGGATGGATGGATGGATGGATGGATGGATAGATGATGGATGGATGGATGATGGATGGATGATGGATGGATGGATGGATGGATGGATGGATGGATGATGGATGGATGGATGATGGATGGATGGATGGATGGATGGATGATGGATGGATGATGGATGGATGGATGGATGGATGGATGGATGGATGGATAGATGATGGATGGATGGATGGATGGATAGATGATGGATGGATGGATGGATGGATGGATGGATGGATGGATGGATGGATGGATGATGGATGGATGGATGGATGGATGGATGGATGGATGGATGGATGGATGATGGATGGATGGATGGATGGATGGATGGATGGATGGATGGATGGATGATGGATGGATGGATGGATGGATGATGGATGGATGGATGGATGATGGATGGATGGATGGATGGATGGATGGATGGATGGATGGATGGATGGATGGATGATGGATGGATGGATGGATTGATGGATGATGGATGATGTGTTTTTGTTCTATCTCTAATCTCTTATGTAATTGTAGCTGCCTTCCCTCAGAAGGTTTTTACATAATGACCTCATTCTATTAAGCCCCGCCCCTGGGATGACATCAGCTCAAAGTCCTGCTTTATTGCTCCACAGGAACAGCAGAGAGGATAAGTTGGAGCAGCATCGTCATGGCAACATTTGTCACAGTGAGTAAATTTGTTTCCTGATTAAGTTATGTTTCTTCTTTTCTTTATGGGATAAATTTTATGTTGCATCGTTTATTTACAGGAATTTAACGATATTTTGTTTTCAAATGTGATTTTAAATATAGAAAATAAATGTTGCAGTTTAAAAGTAATTCAGAAAGAACAACGTGATCATATGTAGAACTTAGTCTAACTTTAAAGTGGGGAACATTTCCTGAACATTATTAAGTTTATAGAAATGTAGAAATAACAATATAATTCTCTGATAAACAGGCTGTGCATTCAGGCCACAATACAGTAAACCAGTCAGAAAATTAGGATAAAAGAAGAAATAGAGCTGATAGAATCTCCCTGAATCTCAATCCTCGATCTGCCTCAGCTGTAAAGCAGCACTCTGAAAACAATAGCTCTAGCAGAAGCTCTAATTAACAAAGAAGTAGGTCTGGGCCACCAGGGGGCCCCTGGGAGCCAATCTGCTTGATTTAGCTCTAACATCTGATTAAGGCTGATTGAGTGTGACCCACAGTAAAGCGGGTTCTAACAGGCTGAAAGTTGGCTTGTTGCCCCCACCCAGGTAGAGCCGGGCGCTCAGTGGGAGGCTGGCCTGTTAACGTGTTGAACAATGATGAAGAAGAACATCTGTCTCTGCTTCCCAGCTGGCCACGTGTCACCACTGTCCCATCACGTCCACTCGGCGAGGACTCATCTACAGAGACTCTCTGTCCGTGCTGGCCAGGAACCTGGGGGCCCCTGAGAGCCACCGTATGGCTGCCGTCCCTCAGCGGAGGGACCTTCATGGCTACAGGGTCACCAGGTAACTCTCCCAGATGGAGATCTGATGTCTCCCTGTGACACAGACACTTCTGGCTGTCCTCCAGGCTTTCTGTCTCTACATTTTCATTAATTTCAGCCAAAATGACACATTTCTATGGAGTTAAATTGGTCTCAATTTTCACAAATACTCATTTGTCATTCATACTTGCACAGGTCAAGATTCACCAAAGTATTTCTGTTCCATAAACAATTATAAATCAACTTACAAAGTACCAGGGGTCTGTAAACTTCACTGTTTTTTTTGTGGATTTTTGAGACTCCCCTGAAGTGCCTCAATACATACATGCATTTTTTTCTAAACAGGGAATGTCATGGTGTGTTTTTAAAGGTCTGACCCAAAGATGCAGAGAACCACTCAGAGAACCAGGAAAAAGGTTTAACAGGTTTATTGGAACTAGGGTACAGGGGAAGTGTGATCTGGAACTCAGGTAGCTGGTGAACAGGAACTTGGATGTCTGGAGGGGATATCACAACGGTTAGTTCAGGAACCGTGGGAATCTTGAATGCAGTAGGGAAAATGCTAGTTAGGGACTCGCACTGGAGTGGTCTTTCACTTGGATTTCCGTGAGGGACTTGAACGGCACATGTGGAGGTTTCTCTCCTGCTCAGTGTGAATTTGGTAAACAATCCTTCCAGGGGAAGAAGGCCAAACATCCAGTATGCAAGAGGACTTCTTGCCAAAGGCAAAGACAAAAAAACAAGGTTAGACTCAGAGAGACAAAGACTGAGTTTGACTCAGTGAAACAAAGACTCAGGTTAGACTCTGCTAATCTAAGCATGGCTAGAGTACCCAAAACAGACAAACACGCTGGCGTCGAGGTAGTGACAGTCCACTGCTTAAGTACTCCTCCAGATAATGATCCAAACAGCCGCAGGTGTGCAGGGAGGACCAAAAATGACAGGGCGCCACCTGGTGGAGGGAGAGACAGACACAAAACAGACCAAACAAACTGGATTCCCGACAGGGAATAGTTTGCAACCAATCACAAAGTTCCCTTGTATAAACCAATCACAAGAAAGTACTCCACGTGCGAGGACTTACCCCCAGATTCCACATCCTCCATCAGCGCTCCGCGGAGTGAACCTTGTGCTGTGAATTTATGAATCACTTGTGTGTATTTGTTAAAACTGAGACCAATCTAACTCCATAGTTTCTGAAGTTTTTGATGGATTCATACA
This sequence comes from Cyprinodon tularosa, assembly GCF_016077235.1. Taxonomy (NCBI): domain Eukaryota; kingdom Metazoa; phylum Chordata; class Actinopteri; order Cyprinodontiformes; family Cyprinodontidae; genus Cyprinodon; species Cyprinodon tularosa. The sequence goes on along the minus strand of NW_024039272.1, from coordinate 309,452 downwards.
TTGAAGGTTTAAGATACATATTTAGACGTAGGATTTTGTTTAGACATAGACTTAGATACAAATCTAGGATGTTGCCATAGATTTAACATGTTTATTAAGGCGTTTTCTACTAAGTGTGAAGAACTTGGTAAAATAACAGCAATGTTTCACAATTTAGAGATTGTTTTGTTAAATTTGTACGTTTAGCTGCCTTTACGCTAGACGAAACTTACCAAGGGGGGGGGGGGTTAGGCTGGGGCCAATGGTTTTTCATGGAGGCCCCAAACAAAAAAATCTGGGAAATGTCTATTTTTTGGTATATTAAATGAACCAAAGAGGCACTTGCAGCTCTAGAAATCTCAGATCCGGCAGAGAAAAATTGTGATGCTAGACATGCATCACGTCTAGCATCACAATTTTTAAATCATCTATATAACAAATCTTTAAAAATAAAGAATTAAATTAGTCCAAGGGACTTATAAGATGTGGTTTCTGTTCTAGTGCATGTCATAATATATTTGTTATAAATTCCTTCTGTAATGCCTTTGGTTCAGGGGCCATATCAGGGGTCAGGGCCCCTGTTATGGCCCCTGACAAGAACCGCCCATGCAATAAAAGGCATTGTGCGTTGTCAAAGTGTTCTGGTGTCATATGTTCTGGTCCGTCTTGACAGGACGGATCCAGGATCTATCACGGTGTCTCAGAAGAAGCCGTCCGGCGGCATGAAGCACCTGGTGGTGACTCACCTGAGGAGGCTCCTGACGCTTGGCCCCGCCCACCAGAGGAAGAAGGGCCTGCAGCTACCTGGCTGACCTCAGGCCTTCCAACTTCCTTTGCCGGAGATGTGTATTTAGATTGACCTTAGAGCTGCTGGACAACAGGGGGCGCCAACAGACCGCTTTTCCTGAACCAGATCCAGATGTTCTGGCCACATGAGGGAAGAATTATCAGATGGACGGAAGGGTTTAGATTTACTGCATTGAACGCAGAAAACTTTTCGCTGCATGTGAAGCAGAGAGCAGAATAGCTGAGCTCTCAATCATCATCAGCATTAAATATTTAAAACATACAAACATTTAGTTCAACATCATGAAGCTTCAAAGTTCAGATCAAGCAGATGTTTCTCTTTTAAAAAAAATTTATTAGTTTCCACTGATTCTGCATTTATTTATGATCAACTTAAATGCTTATTTTATTTATGAATGGAGATTATTGGTACACGATGTTTTATCATATCTACATTTATAATCTTGCAAGATAATATAATTACCTGAAATGATTAAACTTTGGTTCAGTTGATGTCAAAAATGAATCTTTTCTCATTGTATTCCTTCATTGTTCAGATAAAGTAGTAAACCCCAGCTGCATCATGGGAGATGTAGTTAATTGGTATAAAGTTATTAAGCCTTATTTTCCTCGATAATTCTTAATAGAGTTTAAGCTCGAGGAGCTGGGTTCTGGTTCTGATCCCTCATCTAATCAGCCCTGATAGACTGGGACTGGATCTGAGTCCTCAGGAAACCAGAGGAGGTTCAGATCCTTCATCACAGCAGGAAAGAGAAGAAGGAGCCCAGAGCAAAGCAGAGCAAATTCCTTTGGGGAATAACCCGATGTGAAGGGACCAGAACTCTCTGGACCGAGCCAGAATGAGCTTTGGTTACTGGAAAGATGTCCGACTCCTGATCAGAACCAGTTTCCTCTGTGACCAGACCCTGGATAGAGAGAAGTTCCTGCACAGACTTAAAATCTAAAGCTTAAGTCTTTTCAAGTTTGATTTACAGCAGACGTCTTCAATGTTTTCCAGGCCAAGGACCCCAAACCGATGGCGAGCGGGGACCTCCTAATTAAATAAATTGTCTGAAATAGTGTTCTATCAAACTGCTCCTATAGTCACTCTATTACAGATGGAGTAATGTAACTAAAGTAATCCCTTCCTGGGATTATTAAAGTATTTCTGATTCCTGGTTGATGGGACAGGTGTTGTGAATGAAACGGTGTCCAGCTTGAAAGAGCTCCTGTGTGTCTCTGAATGTGTGCATTGATGACTGAAAGACATCTTCTGCCTCCATTTATCTGTTTACTACAGTCTGTTGGATTAATGCTAATGTGGATTTAAAGACATTTTAATTAATGGAAAATATTGCGGGGGGTAATATAAAAAAAAAGTCTTATCAACCAAAACTTTGGCGACCCCCATCCTCTGTGGCCCCCCTAGGGGTCGTGGACCCCTTGTTGAAGACCTCCGATTTACAGGAAAAATCCACTCATATAGAGAATAAAAACTTCTGAAATTACTTTAAATATAAAAATTTTATTTACTGTTCAATAAATTATTATTTATTTTTAATTAAGAGTAATGTTCACGTGAATGTGCTTTACTGGAGGCATCCATGTTTGTCAAAGAACACTACTGCCACCTACTGGTTTGTGACGTCACGGTGCGGTATCGGCTGTTGATCAAATCCCAGTGCACCCAGTGGGGGGCTGGTTTAGGACACAGTTTTCATAACAAACTGTTTATTTTTGTTCTTTGATATTCACAAGCACAGCAGAGGAATATTTGTCTGGTTAATTTTCTGTTAGGTCAGACAAAGATGAGCCTCCAGGAGATGCTCATCTTTGCCTGACCTAACCCAATACTGCCACCTGGTGGTATGTGGGTGTAGGTGCAGCAAGTTGTGTTGAACTCCCATAGCAGGAAGAGGCCGCCTGTGAGTCTGTGCTCAAGGCGGCAAGTCCAGATATTACACATACAAATCCTCTCTACGCATTTGCAGATCTCACACCGAGAAGTGTAGCAGAAATCAGGTGTGTGAAGAAAGCCAACCGAGAAACCGCTCGACTTGTAACCAAAGATTTGTCTGTATTTCTGGGTCTTGAACCGAAAATATTTCAGACAGATGTGTCTCTGTGTGTGCTTACAGATTGATCTACACATTTGCAAATCTTACTACAGATTTGTAAATCTCAGTGAATTGTAAATCTTAAGTCAGATTTGTTGATTTTTTTTACCCACAGTAGTTTTACACATTTGCAGATTGTTTTACAGATACACAACTCTCCACATACATTTGCAAATAATAAAGCAACAACTTTGGCCCCATAGAGATGGCAAATCCTCCCTCTTCAAGTTGGCGATCCAACGACCAACCCGTCCGTGGAGGATCAGGAATCAGAAAGGTGGAATAACTCTTTTTTTTCACTCTTCCCCGATGTATTCCAGCCTCCAGCTGCCATGCACGTGGGCATTGTCAGTTTCACTATAGCTCTGGTGAATTTCAATGGTGAAGTCCTCTGGAAATCTTCAATAATTGTTGTTGATTGCAGATGTGTCTAGTAGTTCCCATTGATTTAGCTTGGAAAGCGGGGAGAATCCATTGATTATTCCTTGCTGACCGGACCTTTCCTTTAAAAAAGTGTCAGAATTTGTTTTAGTTTGTTTTGAATTCTTCTTTTCTGAAAATGTTTACCAGAAGAACTAAATCATGTTCAGGTTCCCCAACAGGAGGAATCACATTTCAGGCATTATTTTCTCTGGACTGGGCAGAAAACTCATAAAGTCACTTAAGTAAAACCCTTCAGCCAGAGGCGGCTGGTCAATAGAGGGTGCTAGAGCGCCGCCCCGTCCCACGCAATGACCCTGATTAAGACATAAATATATATATATATATATATATATATATATATATATATATATATATATATATATATATATATATATATATATATATATATATATATATATATATATATATATATATATATATACATATATATATTTATTATTATTATTTTATAATTTAATTTTAAATGAATATGTAAATTATTTCGAAATATATTGATTTTTTTTTTAGATGTGCTAGATAAGTATTTCATCTTAAATGAGGAGTAAGGCGTCATTCCATTTTTCGTCGGATTGGTGACATATTTCAGCCCTAGGGTGCAAAATACTTTGCCCATTTAATCTCGTTAGAAGTTATAAATGCGCAGTAGCTCCTCTGCAATGCAGAAGGATAGGAGAGGACAGGATGTGTATTTGCTCACGATCTCCCACCACAGCGGAGACATTTTGCAGGTCACAAGAAACCTTTCAGGACCTGGTTTAGCTCCAAGGCTAGGCTAACTGAATGCAGTGAGGCTAAGGCTTTATTCTGCTGTCACTGCATCCTTTTTATTTATTTGGAATTGTGCCTGTTTACACAAAGACTTATGCACATTATTCCTTTGTTGCAGTTTTACCATTCATTCATCCATCCATCCTCTCATCCATACCAGCCAATAAATGGACAGAAAAGGCATATTGGAAATGATGGTTATCTACCTGCTAAGCTAGGAGTGAGGGCAGGACATAGCTTATGGCACCAAATAATTAAACTCAGGGAAGCGTTCCTTGGTGAGAAAGGTTGTTAGAACATCAGTGTTTTATTGTTTCTGAACAGCTGATAAGTCAGAACCTGGAAGCAACTCAAACTGATGAAACATGAACTTGGTCATTGATATACCAGGTCATTAACTGAACAAAGACCGAAACACATGCCGCAGCAGTTCTTTAGACTTAGACAACTTTTATTAACATTTACTTTACACCAAAACGAAATTTCCTTTTGTACGGCTTTCAAACAGTGATAGTGATGATTTCAGTCACTTTATAGTTCACCAGATCATCCACTCAGATTGATACAAAGTTTTCTATCTAAGGAAAACCAGCTGATTGCATCGACTCATTGACTCTTCAGCAATCCCTCGCACTAAGCATGCTTGTAGCGACAGTGGAGAGGAAAAACTCCCATTGAACAGGAATACACCTCCAGCAGAACCAGGCTCAGTGTGAGCGGCCATCTGCTGAGGCCGACTGGGGTTCAAGGAGACAGAAGCAGACATAGAAAAAGAAGCATAGATACAAAAGGCAACTGTCAACCAGCTCCACAGGCGACCCCGTCCAGGAAACACACAGCCAGGCAGACGAGCTCCGAGCCAGCTCCCATGTCAGAGGATGAAGAGAGCACATCCAGTTAGTCACAGTCAGAGAAACAGGACTACACTGGAAAACAGGCCAAGCTCCAACATCTAGAAACAAAGGTGTTGTTGAAATGGCCTAGTTAAAGCCTGCCTAATGGAAATGTTTAACCCTGAATGTAAATTAAATATAAGTTATTTTCTGAAGATGTACTAATATAGAAACAATGTGTCAGGAAACCAGAGATAGAATAACGACCAGGCGAAGGGAACCAAACTGAAACTAAGACCTCAAATCACAGAAACTGTGACTCCGGTTAATCTGGTCACTTTTCCTACCAGATAAAGAATAAAGTGTCCAAAATCTCTCATTTTTGCAGTTTTTTTCCTCTTGTTGTTTTTCAGAAAGGAGACCTGGATTGAAAACGTCTGGAGGTCGGCCAGCGGCCGCAGCAGCACCAACAATGACTTCTGTGTAATGAAATAATCTGTGAGGATTACAGCATCTGACGGGATCAACAGGAGGGAAACCAAACACAAACACGGAGCTGCTGATCACAGAAACGGCTCCAAACAGCTCAACCAGAACCGGGACGGTTCTTTAAGGCTCAGTGGTTTTTTTCTTTGCTAAGGATCTCGCTGAGATCCGGGCTTCGTTTCAGACACAGAACAAACTGAATTCCCACACTTTGAACTGACCTTCTTACAAAAACCTGAATAAGCTGCAAATATGTGGAAAAGCAGATTAACAGTTAATTGCATAAATAAACAAACCTCCTATTTCTCTGCCAACAAGTCCAATTTTTTGGGGATGGCCTAATTTTTCCTACACCTTTCAGTCCTTTTGTTATTTTCCCTCAAAAGAGATCACTGGGAAAAACTCTTTAAATAACACTTCATAATGTTTATATATTAAAGCTGCAGTCTGTAACATTGAGGAGAGAGCAGACTTCGACTGAAAATTTGAAGAAAAACAGGTTTCACGCCACTCCCCCACCCTCTCTGCTTCACTCATGCCCCACCTCCAAGCTCCACCCCTCTCACAGCATCTGCGCGGCTACCGCATGCGACCAGAAGGGGGGGGGGGGGGGGGGGGGATTCAGCGTGTGTGAGCTGTGATTGACACTCCATCAGACGCTCCTCTGGCTGTGATTGGTTGTTTTGACTCGTCCCGAATTATTCTTTCCAGATTGAAATACAGGCAGTAGGCGGGACCAATTGAAGCAGTTTTTTTCACAGGTTACATATCACATGTACTGCTGTCTGGGCATAGGGACAGTTTTAGCCAATATGACAAAAAAGTGATTTTTAAAAACTTACAGACTTCAGCTTTAAATAACAATGAGACAGAACAGATTTTGATAGAAATAATAATCTTAAGGCCTGGTTATCTTCCCGCAGCAGCGTGTCGCAGATATTTTTGATTTATACCCAATATTGAAGCGTGGTCTGCGCTATGTTATTCCACGCCACAATGCCAGAGGACCAATCAGGAACTAGCTGTGGGTCTAGATACGGCCGAGGCGGTGAGGAAGTGGAGGCAGGTTTGTGCGACAACGGAGGGACATGAGGGCCAAAAAGAGCGGGGATGCAGGTGGAAAAAGGGTCCCAGCGTTCTCGCGCACCTCGCTCTGCTAGCTGCTCCATCTTCATGGGTCGTTTTCCACAATGGCCGTCAGACAAAGAAACAAGCAGGTATGGAACCAAACAAGAAATACGCATAGAGGATGTAGATTTGACCAATCAGAGGTTACAAGCATGCTTAGTGTGAGTCAAAGTTCTTGATCATCTGCAAAGGTTCTTCATCCTCCTGTGAAGCTTAAAGAACTGATAGAGAAATGATGCATTTGTCTATGACGTCATAGAAAATGTTTTTTTTCCTGAAGTGGATGGACTTGCCTTCAATTCCTGGAATAAATGAACAGCCCTTGAAAAGTAACCACAGCTTTTCAAGAATGAAAAATCGTTGGAAAATACCCAACTCTAGAACACAGTCTATAAGTCAGAAAATTATTTAAAAAAAAAACATTTCTTTTATTTAATCATCTTCCCACAGATTCTACTGAGACACAATCTGTTATAATCTGTTGATGAAATCTTTAAGGAAAACTCCAGTTTATACCTAAAACTAAAACATTTAAAGTGATTTTATGAACTCAGCGTCAATCAGTAAAAAAATAAAAACAGTAATTTTCATTGCGATCACTGAGTCTGGGAGCGGCCATTTTTGCCCAAATATAGTAGCCCCTCCTTCCTGCCATCTTCCAGCAGTGACGTCACGGTGCGGTAAGCCTAGCGCCATTCTCCCCGCTTTACAAGCTAAATCAATGGGAACTACTAGACACATCTGCAATCAACAACAATTATTGAAGATTTCCAGAGGACTTCACTGTGTCATGATTTTATCAAGAGCTCGGACCCACATGCAGATAAACCAGTCCAGAGAGACAAGGGAAAAACATATTTATTGAGAAGTTTTGTGGAGATTCCAGTGTTGCTCTGAACACTGCTCAACCGGAACTGAAAGGTGAGGGGAAGACACTGCGGTTAGTTCAGGTTCAGTGGGAGAATTGATTCTCGAACTTGAAGAGGAGAAATGGTTGGCAGACTAACGTTTCCAGAGATTAGGTAGACTCTTAGACTCCAGTAGGTGAGGAATGTGTTCCGGTGTTTGTCTCATACGGTGGAGGGCGGACAGGGTTACCCAGAATGCGGTTGCTTGTAGATGAACAGAGAAAGACTGACTGCCACTCAGATTTCCTGCGGTACTTGAACGGACTGTTGTGCAGATGAATCCCTTGCTCAGTGTGAAGCTCAAACATCTCCTCTGGGAAAAGTGGATCCAAACCTCTGGTTTGTTTCCTCAGCTCAGCTTGAAGCTTAGTTGATCCTTCCAGGGAGAGAAGGTCCAAAAAAATCCAGTTTGCAGGATGACTTCCTGCCGAGAGGTAAAGACAAAAAAAAAAAAAAAAATGTTAAGACTCAGGTTAACAAAAACTCATTTTGACTCAGCAAAACTTAGCTTGGCTAGAGTACCAAAAACTGGCTTCCAGGAGGGGAAGCAAAACGTCTTCAAACCTTGGAAACCAAGTCCAGTGGATTGTTTTTTAAACTTTTACGGAATTAATTAAAAATACTTATCATTTATAGAACATGATGTAATTATTTACATTATTTACATTTAAAGTATTTTCAGAAGTTTGTATTCTGAATGTGACCAGACTTTTCCTTTAAAAACATGTTTCTCTGGAAGTGTCTCTTTAACTGTTGCTAATTAATGTTTAACTTCTTTTTTTTTTAGAGCCTAATAAACTCAGCCGGAGCCTGAACTTCTTATCAGCAGCTCCTGTGCTTTGTTACCGGTAGCACCCCGCCCATTTTACCAGTGAGCTCTGTCATTGGTGAAACTGAAAAACATTCTGACATTCTATTGGCTCAGCGAACTGTCGCTCAGAAAGAGGCGGGGTTTACAGACAGAGATGTTATATTCCGGACAGCCGCGCAGTCGTGGCGGAGAGAAGAGGCTGAAGAGCCGGCTGGGGTAGGAAGCCGAACTTGGAGAATCCAGGGGAGGCTGAGAACAAAACCCCCCTCCCAGTTTTCCTGGTGATGGAGGACAGCATGGAGCAGATGAGGCCGCTCCTCACATCTGTAAGTCCCCCACATTCTCTCTCTCATCCAGGAGCCTGTTAGCTGGAGGCTAGCATCCATCCCCTCAGCCTGCTGGGGTCCAAAGAGGCGAACGGAACCGGGGCAGATATTGACCCGCTACCGAGTTCGGGTAAAGTCCGACCACTTCTGGGCCGCTTATGGTGTGTGTCAGACCGGGAGGAGATGTTCTAACCGGCGGGAAACAAAGGATGCGAATATAGCGCTTTGTTTTTAAAGGAGCACGTTGATGGCAGGAAGTGAGGAGAGTTCAGCGGACTCCGTTCAAAAAAACCTTAATTTAACCTTCACATTTAAACTGCTTCTGCTGTGAAAAGGGGAAAATTACATATTAAACAAATCTGACTCCTGTTACCGAGAACTTGTTATCGGCTTATAATACATCCACTTTATTTTACAGTTTCTCCTAAAATGACCCACTTTTTCTACCGATTTCGCCTGTCATTCCCAGATCAGAACCCACTCTTCCTTTAGATAAGGCAGACATTTTCCACAGAAAATGAGCGTTTTTCTTCACTTTATGGAGGATTTACTGTGGATTACACGTGATAAAAGCTAAAGGAAAAAGTTGTCGGAACACGTGGTGCTGATGTGGTCCACATGGAGCAGAAGGTCATCCTGATGGGGTCAGCAGGATGAACCTCTGATTCATTAGATGATGATGATGATGATGACAGCTGAACTCTTGGGTCAGTGGTTGTGATGTAAAGGAGGTGTTGTTGTTGTGTTTCCATGGTAACCTGTTGATTTACATCTCAAAGAGGGACACCTGTCTGTCCATGAATGGAGATCAGGTGATGGCAGAGGCAGCTTCTGTTGCTCTGAGGCCTGAGATCACGACATGAGATGAAACGTTGGTGCAGGAAAATGAAACACGAGTTGTTGAACCAGCTCCGGTTGTTTGACTGTGAAATTTCAGTTTCACCATGAAGCCAGGAGGCTGCAGCTGAGAGGCGGAGCAGAGGAAGGAGCTCAGCGCCGCTGGGTTTCCACGGATGGTTTTAGTTTCTCAGCCAGAAAGTCAGCAGGGCTTCAGGGGCGGAGCTAGATGGGGGGCCAGGGGTTGCCAGGGCCACCCTTAGCCAAGCATTAGCCACCCCTGCGTCCATCCCTACCATTTTTTAGACTTAGACAGACTTTATTATACGACGGAGTATTAGGGCCACACATGAAGAGAAAAAATATTTTTGCCATGACGAGATTAAACTCGACATGTCGACATTAAACTCGCCATTTCGAGAATAAAGTTGAAATGTCATGTTGAGTTTAATCTCGACGTGTCGACAATAAAGTTGAAATTAGTTCAAGAGAGCCAACCGCTGCACAGGATACATGCACAGAATCCAGAATCAGACATGCCTTGTGTAGATGATTTGGTCAAATTGTACTTTCTGTGATGATTATACAGTTATGCAGTTGCAGCACGTCAAAGACTACCTTCACTCTTAAAACGCAGACTGCAGCTGTGGAGCGCGGTTGCTCTTTTCTCCAAACTTTGGAATGTCGAGATTAAAGTCGCCACGATATATCAACTTTATTCTCGAAATGGCGAGTTTAAAGTCGACACGTCGACATTAAACTCAACATTTTGAGAATAAAGTTGAAATGTCATGTTGAGTTTAATCTCGACATTCCAAAGTTTGGAGAAAAGAGCAACCGCGCTCCACAGCTGCAGTCTGCGTTTTAAGAGTGGAGGTAGTCTTTGACGTGCTGCAACTGTATAGGATTCTGTGCATGTATCCTGTGCAGCGGTTGGCTCTCTTGAACTAATTTAAACTTTAAAGTCGACACGTCGAGATTAAACTCAACATGACATTTCAACTTTATTCTCGAAATGGAGAGTTTAATGTCGACATGTCGACTTTAAAGTCGACATGTCGAGTTTAATCTCGTCATGGCAAAAATATTTTTTCTCTCCATGTGTGGCCCTAATACTCCGTCGGATTATTATCATTTTGTACACACAGAGTGTGAATTAAAATAAACTTAATTTAGTACAGCTCTCAAAACTCTGCAAGTCGTCTAGGAATCTTCAGTGAGATTAGATATAACTATTTTAATAAACACTTATTAAATAATCAATTTATGTAGATATTAGTACTTGTAAATCTCAATTTTATGCAGAATGATTATTGATAAAAGTAGGTAATAGAAAAGATGTTCGCCCTGGAAGTCAAACATGAAAGAATTTTATCCAATATAACTTTCTGTCTAGAAAGGTTGTAGGAAAGTAGAGTTTATCTTTATTTATAAAATATGGATGTTGTGCTTGTTCCTGTTGGCATGGTGTAGATTGACCCTGAGGTTCTGGTGCCGATCTGCTTTCATCCACCCCTCAGTCTGCATTGGCTGGTCACCCTTATTAACATTTACTGGCTAAACCTCTGCTTCAGATGAAATTATTAATTCAGAGAAACCGTGTTTTTATTTGTTTGAAGGATATAAATATGGAGAGAAATATCAGCTGTGCTGCTGCCATCAACACCTTTGTTTCTAGATGTTGGAGCTTGGCCTGTTTTCCAGTGTAGTCCTGTTTCTCTGACTGTGACCAACTGGATGTGCTCTCTTCATCCTCCTTTTGTATCTATGCAAGTACGAACTTGTTTCCTCTCCAAGTCTGTTCTAGAGAAGAACCCAGGAAAGTCTGGACTCGGGGAGAACGGGAGCACGCATCATAAATCTGGGTCAATAGGAACAGCAGCGTACTGATGACATCATCACATTCAAAGTTCGTCTAGAGCGGCATTTCACCTCCTGTTATTAATAGTCTCTAGATAATAATACATAGTGACTTTTTTCATTTAGTGGGGGAATAATAATGAACGCAGTCAGATAAACACAAATAAAATGAATATTTTGCCAAATAAAACAATCAAACCTCCATCAGAATAGAGGTATTTCACATACAACTATGCAGAAGACGGGCTAACGTTAGCCATGGCCGCTGCAGACGGGCTAACGTTAGCCTCCGGTTACTCTTGGATCTCTGCTGGTTGCCCTTTCCTCTTAACATCTGATTTTTTTTAATATTATGCATTAAATCAGTAAATGGACCATATAGTGAAGCTTAAAGTATAGATATTCTCGCCTCAAATGATCTTAAAACGTACTTTTATTGAACAACAATAACAGAAAAGAGAACTTTTAACTAGGGTTGTCACGACACTAAACTTTTTAACTCGATACCGATACTAAGTAAAATATTCGGTACTCGATGTCATTTTCGATACAAGGATAAAAACAAAGACTCCCAAGATTCAGCAGACATTTTTTCATTAATAAACAAAATACAATAAATAGATAAATAAAGACAATAAACAATATTTTGAGGTTGTTTGCTGTGCACAATATTAAGCAAGCTAGATAAAAAAAAAATATTTATAAAATGAAGTGTCCCTTCCCTGGCTATGCTTTGCACACATAGTATTGACGCTAACCAAACCGGTTAAGAAACAAAAATAATTCTCAGCAGCTGCACCTCTTACAAAAAAAAGTGTGAAACTGAAAAGTGCGTAGAATTATTCAATCCCACAGTGTTCAGAAAGTGCATTGTCCTGTATTCTGCGCATTAGATGAATGACTGTTTAGGTGCCACTGGTGGTGGCACTGTATCGATACTTTGAAAATTAGTATTGTATCCGGATACAACGTTTCAGTATCGATACTTTTGACAACCCTACTTTTAACTTAATACTCTGAACTCTGTGAGCGCTAACCTGGAAGCTTCTGCTGCCGCAGTGCATGCTGGCACAGCTGTCAATCTGGGGAACGGACAAGTCTGCGCTGATGCATGCTGGGTAAAGAAGGAGGGGCCAGAACTACATCCAGGGACTTTATCCGTTTTTTGTCTTCTTGTCCGTGTGAATTGAAACGGTAGTAGCAGGCGAGGATGCACAAGTACACCGATTCAGATTCTGCCCGTGTCTGCTTCTGTCTCCTTGAACCCCAGTGGGCCTCAGCAGATGGCCGCTCACACTGAGCCTGGTTCTGCTGGAGGTTTCTTCCTGTTCAAAGGGAGTTTTTCCTCTCCACTGTCGCTACAAGCATGCTTAGTGTGAGGGATTGCTGAAGAGTCAATGAGTCGATGCAATCAGCTGGTTTTCCTTAGATAGAAAACTTTGAATCATCTGACTGGATGATCTGGTGAACTGGAAAGTGACCTGAGATGACAGGATGTGAATTGGAGCTATAGAAATAAACTGAATAGAATTGGATAAACTCTCCATTCTAGTAAAATTGCCTCCAGTTTTAGGTGTGAACACAAAGGTGACAGCACATGTTTACATCATCAGTGTGAATAATGGAGAGAGGAGAGCTGAGGCGTTTTAGTGAAATAAACAAAGATGAAAGGCTCGACTCCCGTCAGTATTTATGGTTTTTGACCAAATAAATGTTTCATTCTTTCGGTGTTTCTGCTCTTTGATTCAGGTTTCATGAATGTGCTCAAACTAGACGGTTTCCTTCTTTTGTTAAAAACTCGTTAGAAGCCTTTTTTCGCTTTGGGAGGAAGAGAAACACCTGCTGTAGGTTGAGGAATTGACTTTTAAAAGCGAATTGTTCGAGTTTAGAGCATCTTCCTGTCGGGTTGGACTGTTTGATTTTACACGGGAACATTTCCTCCTCCCTGCTGGGAAACCCAATCTGTCAAATAGTCAAACTTTTTTTTTACTTTGCCTTTACGCCGCCGAATATTCTCTGTCATGCAGGTCATAGTCATTCCAAAAAAAGTAAAAAACAATCCACTGGACTTTGTTTCCAAAGTTTGAAGACGTTTCTCTTCCATCCAGGAAGATTTTAATTTCAAAATGTCAGAAATAGCGTTGAGTTCCAGGTTTTATCCAGCAACAATTAAGGCCAACAATTCCCTTTAACGACCCTTTCAGAGACATAGACAGGTATGGGGCATTGCAGGTTAACAAAGAAGTCAAACGACCCCCATTCCAAAGGGGATCGTTTGGGGATTAGAGGATGTTTGGCTCAACCTGCTGCTGTGAAGCAGGATTCTCCACCATGAACAGAATCAACAATAAATCTGGATCCAGGCTCAGAATGAGCACCTTGATATGTGCTTGAGAATGGCTTAGTCTCCGGTTAAACCCAGGTTTAAAGCCTTGCAGGGCAGCCTAAAGCCCACTGCCAACATTAAGACAGAAAAAAGAAAGAAAATAACAAACCATCAGTTCAGGGGTTTGAGAAAATATGGGAATCAGGAAATATATCTATAAACCAAACTGAACGATTTTTGTTCTCTACTGAAAAAAACACTTTAGATTTTAAAGTGGAAAAATTTTCATATTTTTTTATTAAAAATTCAATGTATAACATGGATGCATAAAAACCTAATTTTATTTCGGTGTTAAATTCTTTTAAAAGTAACAGATTATGATCAAAAATGTCTCTGGACCTTTTCTGGTTGATGATTTTCTTTATTTGGACCCTGATGAGATATAAAACTCCTGTTATAAACCCTGGAACTCAACGCTATTTCTGACATTTTGAATTGAAAAAGCTTCCTGGATGGAAGAGAAACGTCTTCAAACTTGGAAACAAAGTCCAGAGGATTGATTTTAACTAGGGATGCACGATATTATCGGCCCCCTATCGGTATCGGCCTTAAAACTGAATATCGGACATCGGCCACCCCACCGATATTTAACCCGATATTTGATCAGCTTCTGAGTTTCTAAAGTCTAAAAAAAACAACAAAAAAAAAACACTACTTCTTCTTCTTCCTCAAAAACTTCTTTTTTACAGACTTAAAAACTTCTAAAGACGAGGGAAAAAATATTGATCCATTAAAATATCCCAATATCTTCATATGCTGATATATTGCCATTTAAAAACACCATATCAATCTCTTTGACTAATGAAATATTGCTATATGTCATCGTTATGCTACGAAATCCCCCGAAAATTCACCAAATGTTGCCATATTTTTATATGTTGATATATTGACGCGGTATCGATCTATTTTACTAACGAAATCTCACAAGAATTTGCAAAATATCACGAGAGTTTGTAACAGAACGATGAAATTTCACCAGATTTTGAAAGTAAAATGGATCGATACCGCGTTTTTAAAAATCTATTTGATATCAGCATATGAAAATATATTTGAGTATATTAATTTTCAAAGTGTCAGAAATGGATAACAAAACTGCTATTTTCAATGACTACTTATTTTTGTCCAGCTTTAACATCGGTATCGATATCGGTTATCGGCTACATGAGTTTTAAAATATCGGCATATTGGATATCGGCCAAAATCCTAATATCGTGCATCCCTAATTTTAACTTTAATTCAGCTTTGATCAGAAATAAATGTGAATATATGATTTGTCCCAATTTAATTTTTTATATCTCTGTGCACCTTCTTAAATTTATTTTCAAAATAAAACTATACATTTTCTCATAGATTTCTCATCTTGTTTTTATCCCAATTAATTATTCAACCATATCGGGAATGAACCGATCCAAAGTTTTTCACATCTGGTGGCAAAATGAACGTTGGATTGGAGCCGCCGGAGCAGAACGTTCTGGTGACTGAAGCTTTGTGCAGCTACAGCGTTTTCTCTGGTGGACCTCACAGCTGCTGGTTCCTGTAACCTGAGGAGCTGATTGCTGGTCTGATTACCGGTGCTGAGAGCTGTTGCTCTGATTGGGTCGGTTCTCCTGTGTCAGTGGTACCAAGAACAAACAGCGGAGCGTCTGCTGTCATCGGGTTACAGCCGGTGTTCTGTCAGATGAGCGTACTGGTCAGACCAGCAAATCCATATTCAATACCTGTTTATTCCTTTTGTTTAGTACAAAAAATATAATGTAACCTACCTCAACTGCCGTTTATCCCTTTAGGCATGTACAAAAAAACAATTTAATTCCTAACTTTTTGATATTTTTTAAAGCATATGGCGATCTGACCTTAAAGCTACAGTGTGTAATAATTACAGGGATATACAGTCAGAAATGTAATATATTATACATAACTATGTTATTTATCATCATCTACGAGCTCAGCCTCTTAACCTTAATATTTGCGTTGCCTTAGAATTCGTTATTTATAATTACATAGGAGCGGGACTCGCAGCCATGGAGGCAGACATCTTTGCGCTACGGCAGCGCAGAGCCAACAAACTAGCGATTGCGAGATCGTCAAAACGTCACAACGATGTAAAAAAAATAACGGGTATATTTATTATCTTAAGTCTACATGAAATCTATACCCTACACAGACTAATGAAATACTATCTGTAAAATTATCTATGTAAACAAACCTCATCACTTGAGAAGGTAGGTGATGCGGACGTCGTGGAAGACATTTTGTCCCGTAACGCTCGCCGTACTGTTGGGGGGGAGAAGCGGTGGGGGGGGGATGTTCATGTTGCTGCGGTCTGCAGTCTGACGGCTAGATGTCGCTGAAAATTACACACTGTAGCTTTAAAGGAAAAGTCAGGTCATCAGTGAATAATGACTTGAAAGTAATACTTTCCTGATGATTTAATGAATTTAGTATTAATCAGTAAAAAAATAAAAACAATAACTTTTGATCACTGAGTCTGGGAGCGGCCATTTTTGCCCAGATATAGTAGCCCCTCCCTCTTGCCATCTTCCAGCAGTGACGTCACGGTGCGGTAAGCCTAGCGCCATTCTCCCCGCTTTCCAAGCTAAATCAATGGGAACTACTAGACACATCTGCAATCAACAACAATTCTTGAAGATTTCCAGAGGACTTCAAAATTGAAATTCACCAGAGCTATAGTGAAACCGACAATGCCCACGTGCATGGCAGCTGGATGCTGGAATACATCGGGTAAAAGTGGAAAGAAAAGAGTTATTCCACCTTTCTGATTCCTGATCCTCCACGGACGGGTTGGTCGTTGGATCGCCAACTTGAAGAGGGAGGATTTGCCATCGAACTTCTGGCCAGAGAAAAAACCCGTAATATGTAGCCAACATTTGGAAGAAGAATGTTTTCAAGATGACTTGGATAATAGCGCGTTGTGACAAACACCAGATACAGCACTGGGACTTGATCAACAGCCGATACCGCACCGTGACGTCACTGACCAGTAGGTGGCAGTAGTGTTCTTTGACAAACATGGATGCCTCCAGTAAAGCACATTCACATGAAAATTACTCTGAATTAAAAACACTGATCATTTATTGAACAGGATGGAATCATTTCAGATTTAAAGAACTTTCAGAAGTTTGAATTCTGAATCTGGTCGGACTTTTTTTGTTTTTTTGTACATGACTAAAGGGATACATGCATATCGGGATAGTTTAAAGTCGTAGTGAAGTCATATTTAAATGTCGATCATTCTGGCTTAAACATGTATATAAATGTATGGACGTCCTGAGTAGGGCTGGGTATATAAGAGAAGCCTCATGAGACGTGGCACAGCAGACATGCATCTGCTGCATTATCTTCCAGCACAAACCATATTTGCAGCGTTGTCTGTAACTACAGGGTGTTTGCTGGTCAGCCCCATTTGTTAATGTCTTCAATCAACCTATTGGCTTTATTTGCAGCTGTCTGGCTTGAAGTCATCTTGGTCTGTAGCACGAGATGCGAGGCGCCATTCATTATCAATGTAGAGAGAAGTCAACTTAATCTCACATATCCAGCACATTATCTTTAGCTGTTTTAAATCCAAGATGGTTCCAAACACCAGACTTCAGTCGGGACAGCTTCCTGAACGATGTTACTTGGGTCGGCATTTGCACACGCCTGCTTATTTAAATGCGAACGTCACGTGCGTCACTATAAAACTAAGCGATCTCATACCTACACATTGATTTTGCGTCCTCTTCCACAACATCCTCGTCCCCGCTTTCCTCCTCTAAATAAAAAATGGATGACGGAGGAGACTCATCCACGACCTCCGACACTAAACTCTCCTCCTCTTGCATGTTTCCGCTGTCCATAGCGTTCCTTGACAGTGTTGTTTCTAAGTTACCAATTTAGTGCTTCTTGGTCCCAATGGAATTTCCCATTGGGAACCTGCTAGCACTAAGTTGCTAACTGGTTAGCAAGATGCTTCTAACAATCCGGCCACTACCAGAATTACTTGTGAACCTTCCACCACAACAATCCCGCCCCCTTGATAATCGACCAATCACATTCATTTTAGTCACTCATGTAAAGTCGGGCACCACTCGGGAGAATGAGGAAATGCAACGATTCGAACAGCCGCTTCCCTACGACTTTGAATTCTGAATATGACCGAACTTTTCCTTTTAATTATTTTGCACATGATTAAAGGGATACACGCCCGTTGGGGTAGTTTAAAGTCTATTTTTTATACAAAACCAAAGGGATAAACGCAAATCTGATGACTTGCACATGCGTATAGACTTTAGGTATGCTGGTCTGACAGAACACTGGTTCACTGGGGCCGTCCGCTGCCGGTGAACCAGTTTATAAAGTGAATGTAATCCGTTTATTGTATCACAATGGAGAAATTCCCTTTCTGCATTTAACCCATCCCTTTGGGGAGCAGCGGGCTGCCATTGGGTTGCGCCCGGGGAGCAGTGTGGGATTAAGGGTCTTGCTCAGGAACCCAGAGTGGGGATGGAACCGGGTACTTGCAACATTCCCAGAACACAAGCGCACTCCTCTACCCCACTAGGCCAACACTCTTCTACCCCACTAGGCCATCACTCTTCTACCCCACTAGGCCATCACTCCTCTACCCCACTAGGCCATCACTCCTCTACCCCACTAGGCCATCACTCCTCTACCCCACTAGGCCATCACTCCTCTACCCACTAGGCCATCACTCCTCTACCCCACTAGGCCATCACTCCTGTACCCCACTAGGCCATCACTCCTGTACCCCACTAGGCCATCACCCCCCCAGCCCACTAGGCCATCACTCCTCTACCCCACTAGGCATCACTCCTCTACCCCACTAGGCCATCACTCCTCTTCCCCACTAGGCCATCACTCCTCTACCCCACGCCATCACTCCTCTACCCCACTAGGCCATCACTCCTGTACCCCACTAGGCCATTAGTCCTGTACCCCACTAGGCCATTACTCCTCTACGCCATCACTCCTCTACCCCACTAGGCCATCACTCCTCTACCCCACTAGGCCAACACTCCTCTTACTTATTCCCCTGAACATCTAACAGCAGCTTCATCGCTCCAGTTTTTCATGTGTGGTTGTGGTTTAGATCACCAACCAACAGTAGGTCTAAAAGGAGTAGAGGCCCTGATCATTCAGCCTCCGCCGCCGTGCTTTTCAGCTCAATTGATGCAGAACTGGGTCAAAATGGAGCAGAACCAGAACAGATTAGAATTAAAACAAGGTCTGGAATAAAAGCCAGACTCTACTGTGGGTGGAGCCAGTAGGAAACGGGTCCAAACCCCGTTTCTCGTGGCCTCCTGGCTCTCTAACAGCAGGAACGTGTGATGGTTCTGACTCGTCCTCCTGAAGGTGGTGCCTTCATGGGTGGGGGACCGGCTGAAGCGATGTTTGATCTGTCATCTGTGGCATCTCCATGGAAACGAGGGGAAACGGCGTCCATTAAATCAAGCTCTGATCAAAGCAGCTGTGGGGCAGAGCTATCCTGCTCATTGTGAGCTGTTCACAAAGGTGGAAGTGGCTCCTCAGCTCCACAATCAAACCTCATTAATCAGAGTCCAGGATCCGGAACCAGGATCCAGTCCTGGAACCAGCTGCCGGTTCCTTCCCTCCATCACCGACCGAGACTCACAGGAAGATTCTTCCTTTTTCTGTAGAAACCTTTTTCAGAAGTTCTGACTCTGATATTTCTACAGAAAACTCTGAGGTTCTGGTGGGAACCAGAATCCTGCCGGGTGGTTCTGATCCGGTAGGATCAGGGTTAATGAAGTAAAGTCTGATCAGATGAGCGGAAAGGTGTGAAGCTGCTGCTGAGGCGTCCCTGCTGGCTGGGTTTGATGTCAGCTGACTCGTCTCCAGGCGTCCTTGGGTGTCTCAAGGTGTCCTTAGGTGTCCCCAGGCATCCTCGGGCGTCTCCAGGCGTCCTTAGGTGTCCCCAGGCATCCTCAGGCATTTCCAGGCATCTCCAGGCATCCTTGGGTGTCTCAAGGTGTCCCCAGGCATCCTCAGGCATCTCCAGGCATCCTTGGGTGTCTCAAGGTGTCTCCAGGCATCCTCTGGCATCTCCAAGCGTTGTTAGGTGTCCCCAGGCATCCTCGGGCATCTCTACGTGCCCTTAGGTGTCCCCAGTTATCTTCAGGCATCTGCAAGCGTCCTTAGGTGTCCCCAGGCATCGTCAGACGTCTCCAAGCGTCCTTAGGTGTCCCCAGACATCCTTGGGCATCTCCAAGCGTCCTTAGGTGTCCCCAGGCATCCTCGGGCGTCTCCAAGCGTCCTTAGGTGTCCCCAGGCATCCTCGGGCGTCTCCAAGCGTCCTTAGGTGTCCCTAGGCATCTTCAGGCGTCTTCAAGCGTCCTTAGGTGTCCTCAGGCATCTTCAGGCGTCTCCAAGCGTCCCCGGTCGTCCCATGTTTCTCCCATGAGCCGTTGGACCCCCCTGTGGGGACCGACCGGAACTGGAAGGATCAACATGAGTTCAGCCTGAGGTCAGAGGTTTTCTCCATCTGGTTCTGATCGGGCAGAATATAGAACCTTCCAGAACCAAACATGTCGTCTGCAGCGTCTCCTGGATGAGCTCTAACATGTTGAACGGAGCCTCCAGCATCTTCAGAACCAGTAAATCCCTAAATCCACTGGGATGGGATGAGAGTGGGCGGGTCCCTCTGCGCTCTGATTGGTCAGAAACCCTCCCGTCCTTCAGCGGATTGGAAGGAGAAACTGTTTCAACCTGAATATTTCTGAATATTTCAATGGGTCAGAACCAGATTCTGTAACCGGACCTGCTGGAGTCAGATGTCCTGTGACCCTTCTCTATCATTAGCCTCATTAACAATCATTTTATGATTAATTTGTTCCATTTCTTATCAGAAATGATGAAACGGACTCAGCGGTTTTACCCTCTGCTCTTTCAGACCAGCATACCCATAGTCATTACCTGTTTATTTCTTTAGTTTATCTCTTTAGTTTTTAGTTTATCCCTTTAGTTTTGTATGAAAAATAAGCTTTGAACTACCTCAATGGACGTGTATCCCTTTAGTCATACAAAAAGCTATTTAATTACTTACTTTAACTTAATTACGTACTTACTTAATGGATACACACCTGTTGAGGTAGTTTAAAGTCTATTTGTCATATAACACTAAAAGGATAAACGCATATTTGAAGTTTTGGCGTTCGTATTGAGTATAGGTGTGCTGGTCTGACAGAACAGCGGTCCTGCTCATTACTTCCGTTTTTCAGTTCTCCATCTCTAAATGACGACAGTGATGACTCATGATGTCACAGACATCAGCCCCGCCCACCCTTTCATCAGCAGAGGGCTGCATGATGATGATGATGCTGGTTAAAGAGAAACAACCTGTTGTTGTTCTGCTTCTAGAGGAGCTTCCTGACGACCCAGCAGGTTCATCCTCGTCTGTCTCTGAGGTCTCCAGCTTCCTGCAGGTTTCTCCTGAGGCCAGATCTCTGCTGATTACCTGCAGGCTCGGCAGAAGAAGATATCCCTGAGCTGGGCTCTGTGGCGCCCCCTTTGGGCAGCTGCTTGAAGTAGATTCTCTTCTCTTTTTTTTTTTTTCTTCCACCTCACTGGTTTTAAGCTGCAGTGACAACAAGCTGCTTCTAGAGATCCTGTCGGTTTATGGGATCAAATCTAGAAAGATCTGCTGAAAAACGAACGTGTTCTATCATGAGTTCTTGGAGGGAGTTTTCCGTCTCGGCTAGACCTTCCAACATGCTGCCTGAACCACAAACGGGTCGTTTTGTCCCTTTTCTTCTTGTTTTCCTCTCTATGTTTTGTACTCAGCTGACTTTTCATGCTGTCTCTAAAGGAATGAAAGATTTTTTCCAAGCACTAAGCTCACTTAGCTGATTGCTCCTTCCTGTGTTTCCAAAAAGGCCAAAGTAAATAACCCAGTCCTTCTTTTCACTGTAGACAAGCCATGATCTGCTTATCTGTTCTCCATTTTTCATTTGGATGAAATAATAGCTGCATGAATCATGACAGCAGACAAGATAGAGGAGAGCAGGAGGCGGGGTTACCAATCTACTCGCTCTGGAGAGCAGAGTTCGCTGCTTTTAGATGTTGTCTCCAAAGTCTCCAGGTAGCAGAAAAAAGTCTCTAGATTTGGCGCTAGGAGCTTTTTAGAAATCAAAGTGCTAGAGGGGTCTGAAAAGTGGCTAAATATAGCGACTAAAGCGCTAAGTTGGCAACACTGCTCTTTGCATGGTTTGTTTTCAAATGGTTTGCTGCTGTCTGTTTGGACCTTTCTGAACATGTGCAGCAAATGGACTGATCCAATATGGTGGACACTGAAGGGGGGGGCTGAGACACACTTAATATTATCAGCGTTCTGATGGCATTTTAGCCAAAGGATTTTGATCAAAAACATAATTAATGTGCAGAAATAAGGAATAGTTGTATTAACCTACATGGAAACAGAGTTTTATGGGGCCCCCAGGAACTTGGGGCCCTAGGCAGCTGCCTAGTATTGCCTAATGGTAAACCCCCCCCCCCCCCCCCCCCCCCCCCCCCCTTGTTCACGTCATCTTGTAAATGCTGTGATGCTTTTCAGAACCTGTTCTAGATCAGATCTATCTGTACTGGAAAAAATCTAAATCTAGATCAGTCATTTTTTCTAAATCAAGTGCATTTTTTCTAGAATTGAGGAGGTAAAAGAGACATTTTGCCAATAGAACAAGACAATTTACATTTAAAATAAGAAAACACAATTGCAGTGCCTTATTTCAAGTGCATATTCTCTAATTATCTTATTTTAAGAGAAAAAATACTCATTCCATTGGCAAACTACCTCATTTACCTACTTAGAATAAGGATAAATACACTTAATTTAAGAAATTTTTACATATTTCTAGATCGTTTTTGCAGTGTGTTAGTCATAGATCTACATCTCACATATTTTATTTATCTTTATTCAGTAACATAACAGATCCATATGAAGCTTCTGAGGTCAGCAGCTCCGTACTGCTGTCACCCATTTATTCCTACACAGATATAACCATGTGGATCGTGCATCTAGTCTTGTAGATCTATCAGTCAGAGGAGGTTTGAACAGCTCTGCATGCACCGGGCATGTTCTTCTTCGTACTTCCTGCTGTGAATTTTCCCACAGTTCCCGGTGTGTCTGCTGAACTCGGCTGCTGGCCAGATGTGAGTTTGTCTTTGGGGGGGTTTTCCTAATATGGAAGCAGCAGCAGCTCAGGCTGAAGATGCGTCTCTGAGGAATCCTGGGAGTCGATCTGAGGTCTTTGTTTGTGACGACGTTGAACTTTTTCAGTTTTCCAGCAGATCTGTGGCCTGAACTCTGACCTCATCTGCAGCAGTTTGTGTTTCTGTTACCAAAAAACGTTATTTCTAAATGTGTAAAAAATGAAACGATGGAAAAAAAAAAACCTTTAGATGAAATTAAAACATCACATCTTGGCGGAATTATTTTATTTTTAACCTCTCTGACACATGTGGATGGCGACTTTTACAATTTGACTTTCTTTGATAAATAAGAGGAAAATTTAGAGACCCCCAAAATAAAAACCCGCTGATCCGGGTTCTCTGTCAGACCGTACAGATCAGGGAAGCGTTCCTTGGTGAGAAAGGTTGTTAGAACATCAGTATTTTATTGTTTCTGAACAGCTGATAAGTCAGAACCTGAAACCAACTGAAACTGATGAAACGTGAACTTGGTCATTGACTGAACAAAGACAGAAACACAACTTTTATTAACATTTGCTTTACACAGAAACAAAGTCTCCTTTTGTACGGCTATCAGACAGTAAATGAGCAGCAGCTTAGCAGTGAAATGAACATTTTCTATTCAGTTTATTTCTATAGCTCCAATTCACATCATGACATCTCAGGTCACTTTCCAGTCCACCAGATCATCCAGTCAGATTGATTCAAAGTTTTCTATCTAAGGAAAACCAGCTGATTGCATCGACTCATTGACTCTTCAGCAATCCCTCACACTAAGCATGCTTGTAGCGACAGTGGAGAGGAAAAACTCCCTTTGAACAGGAAGAAACCTCCAGCAGAACCAGGCTCAGTGTGAGCGGCCATCTGCTGAGGCCCACTGGGGTTCAAGGAGACAGAAGCAGACATAGAAAAAGAAGCATAGATACAAAAGGCAACTGTCAACCAGCTCCACAGGCGGCCCCGTCCAGGAAACACACAGCCAGGCAGACGAGCTCTGAGCCAGCTCCCATGTCAGAGGATGAAGAGAGCACATCCAGTTAGTCACAGTCAGAGAAACAGGACTACACTGGAAAACAGGCCAAGCTCCAACATCTAGAAACAAAGGTGTTGATGGCAGCAGCACAGCTGATATTTCTCTCCAGGATGGAGTCACAGCCAAACAGGAACAGACCAGATGAAGCTACTCTGAGAAAAAGCAGAGAGAGCAGAACGTTAGAGATTGAACTAACAGATTCTGCAGAGTGGGAGAATAGAGATAGAATGAAGCAGAATGATGAAAAAGGGGTCCCTATGTCCTCCAGCAGTCTAAGCCTATAGCAGCAGAACAATAGAGATAGCTCAGGATAACCTGAGCCACTCTAACTAGAAGCTTTATCAAAATGGAAAGTTTTAAGCCTAGCCTTAAAAGTAGACAGGGTGTCTGCATTAAGCTTTGAACTCACCAGAACTAAAGAGAATTTAATTGGTTCTGATCTACAGGTGATAACTTCTCTCTTCAGTTTAAAGTCATCCAGAACGTTAGAGATGGAACAGATTCTACAGAGTGGGAGAATGGAGATAGAATGATGAAAAAAGGTCCTCCAGCATTTTAAGCCTATAGTAGCATCATCTGAGATCGTCATCTGTGAGCGGCCGACGTCCTCCCTAAGCTGAATCCAAACGGCAGAGAAGAAGAGGCGGACATGTCTGCCACCCGATGTGAGGCTGATGTGGAAAGCTACCTGGTGTGGTTCTACTGGTCCCATAAAAGTAAAATCAGTTTCCAGCCCGCCGCTGCTGTAAGTTAAATGGATGCATTTCTGCCCTGAACAAGATGGAGGAGCTGCACCAGCGAAGCTGCCTCCAGATAAGGAATATCTTTGGAGTAATGTCATGCTGCTATCTGTGACGTCGGTGTGTCTGAAGAACACGTGAAACCTCAGAATCATGTGCTCCTCCTGCTCTGGCTTGTTGTTCCTGATTAGAATTCCTGAGCTGGGGGGGGGGGGGGGGGGGGGGGGGGGGCTGGTATGAATGGTGAGGCTCCTGCAGGGAGGAGAAGGCTTTCCTCACCAGCCTCTGACTGGAATGGAAAACTGTTTACAGATGCAAAAACCCACAGCCAGTTCAGGCAAATCTGCTACAGAGAAACCTGAGCCTCCATCTTCCATCCATCCCTCTGCGACGCGTTTATCCAGCCTCTTCTTCCTGCGCCGCCGAGATTAAAATGCCTCTGGGCCGGGGTCAGAGGTCAGGAGACAATGGGTCCTGTTGGACTTGAATTACATGAGAGATTTAGAGCAACAAAGACGCAGCGGAGGGAGGGGCGGACTTTGACTTTATCAGGGTTCCGGTTTTCTTCAGTTTCTGGACCTTCTCTGGCGTTTTTAACCTTACCAATGGTGATAATTCTGCTTCCTTTCAAGTCAGTGAATGCATCACGCTAAAATAGTCTGAGTAGGTATGAACCGATGCAGATTTTGTAAAGGAAAAGTCGCTCACATTCAGAATTTAAACTTGTGAAAGTTCTTTAAATCTGAAATGATTCCATCCTGTTCAATAAATGATCAGTGTTTTTAATTCAGAGTAATTTTCATGTGAATGTGCTTTACTGGAGGCATCCATGTTTGTCAAAGAACACTACTGCCACCTACTGGTTAGTGACATTGTCACGGTGCGGTATCGGCTGTTGATCAAGTCCCAGTGCTGTATCTGGTGTTTGTCACAACGCGCTATTATCCAAGTCATCTTGAAAACATTCTTCTTCCAAATGTTGGCTACATATTACGGGTTTTTTCTCTGGCCAGAAGTTCGATGGCAAATCCTCCCTCTTCAAGTTGGCGATCCAACGACCAACCCGTCCGTGGAGGATCAGGAATCAGAAAGGTGGAATAACTCTTTTTTTTCCACTTTTACCCGATGTATTCCAGCATCCAGCTGCCATGCACGTGGGCATTGTCAGTTTCACTATAGCTCTGGTGAATTTCAATGGTGAAGTCCTCTGGAAATCTTCAATAATTGTTGTTGATTGCAGATGTGTCTAGTAGTTCCCATTGATTTAGCTTGGAAAGCGGGGAGAATGGCGCTAGGCTTACCGCACCGTGACGTCACTGCTGGAAGATGGCAGAAGGGAGGAGTTAAGGTCTGGTTATCGTATAGCAGCAGTGTGTCGCAGACATTTTTGATTTCTGGCCAATATTGAAGCGTGGTCTGCGAATGTTATTCCACGCCACAACGCCAGAGGGCCAATCAGGAACTAGCAGTGGGTCTAGATACGGCCGAGGCGGCGAGGAAATGGGGGCAAGTTTGTGCGACAAAAAGAGCGGGGATCCAGGTGGAAGAAGGATCCCAGCGTTCTCGCGCACCTCGCTCTTCTAGCTGCTCCATCTTCAGTCGTTTTCCACAATGGCGGTCAGACAAACAAAACGAGCCGCTAAGGAACCAAACAGGAAATATGCATAGTGTAGAGCGGATGTAGATTTGACCAATCAGAGGCCTCCTGTCTGTCTACAATTTTAGATAGGTGCAGCAGAGTGTCTGTGGAAGGGGCGGGGCCTATCTGCGTTCACTGCGACACACGCAGACGACCTGGTTTCTGAGTATAAACCGGACTTTACTATATTTGGGCAAAAATGGCCGCTCCCAGAAATGGTTTTTATTTTTTTACTGATTAACGCTAAATTCATTAAATCACTGTGAGCGTATTAATTTAAGGTCTAAATATTGATCCATTGATTATTCCTTGATGAGCCGAATAAGAACTCCTCATGTGGGAAAGTTTGAGTTTCCCCTGCTTTCAGTTCGTAAAAAGTCTTCTTTGAGGAGCCTTTGGCTATGCCATCGTTAATCGATTAATCGAAAAAATAGTCAACAGATTTACAGTTGCCTTTTGTATCTATGCTTCTTTTTCTATGTCTGCTTCTGTCTCCTTGAACCCCAGTGGGCCTCAGCAGATGGCCGCTCACACTGAGCCTGGTTCTGCTGGAGGTTTCTTCCTGTTCAAAGGGAGTTTTTCCTCTCCACTGTCGCTACAAGCATGCTTAGTGTGAGGGATTGCTGAAGAGTCAATGAGTCGATGCAATCAGCTGGTTTTCCTTAGATAGAAAACTTTGAATCAATCTGACTGGATGATCTGGTTGAAATATTTCTGTAAAGTGACCTGAGATGACATGATGTGAATTGGAGCTATAGAAATAAACTGAATAGAACCAGTTTGCAAAATAATCGTTAGTTGCAGCCCTAATAATATTATATTATATATAATATATTATATATAATATATTATATAAATGCAAAATGTTTATATATTTGTGGGTCTTTCTGTCAGCCTCTACTCTCCAGTTAATTAATAGTCGATTGTTAAATTAGTTGATTATTTCAGTAATCGATTAATCTGATTGGTTCAGCCGTAAAATCAGCCAAACGTTAACGATGGTCAGCAGACGGACGGAGCAGCCATGCATGGCTGCTGCTGATGCAGATGTTTCCAGCTGCTGCTGTTCTGTGAATCAGTGACCAGAGATTCTGACCGCTCCGAACCTCTGTTCATTATCATGTGTCAGAGTTCTGACCTGCAGAGGTTCAGGAGTCCGGTTTGATCTGCTCTGTTTACCTTCTTCCTGCCCAGAAAGGTGGATGCCACCCAAGCTCCGCCCCCTGCCTCTGACTCTGCAGTGTTTTGTTTTTTTTCTTCTCCCCCAGCGGTTCTGTTTGCAGAGTTTCCGTCATGCCGCTGGCTCTGAGTGCTGCTCGGTGAGGCAACAGCTCTGCTATAAATACAGCCGTGGTCTCTGGCGGCGCGGCGTTTGGGTTTCTGCTTCTGGAGTTTTTGTTTCTGAGCAGGAGGAGTTCAGATCTGCTGCTTTCTGTTCCTCCTCCGTTCTGCTGCAGCCATGGGGGACTTCTGGGGGGGACATTGCCACTCAGAGGGTGGCCCGAGGGATGTCTCTGGTATGTATCTGCTGGTTCCGGTGGCTGGGGGTGCAGTGCGGGGGGGGGACAGGTGCGGGTTCAGTTGGGGTTCTGGGTCGTTAGAGAACCGGAGCGGCTCGGCTTCATCTCGCAACATTTGAGGAAATGAGAGTTGGACAGAAGTGAGAAAGAAACATCCTGTTGAGCGTTTCTCAATCAGCTCATCTGTTGCTTTCACTCTGTCAGAACCAGAACATCCTGGGTCTGCTGCTAAACCGGGCCAGAACCCAGAACCACAAATCCTGCAGGAGGATCTGGTGAGATGGAACCATGATCTGAACAGAACTATCATCTCCTCTCAGCTGACCGGTTCTGGAGCGGCGTGGGGCGCTGGGTCTAAGGTCCGGTTTGAGGCCCGCTCAGAGGGAAGCTTTGGACATGTCAATGAATCTGAAACCGGATCGTAAAATCTGAACCGTCTCCGGTTCTGTCCGGGTCTTATTTTTAGATCCTCCAACCGTCCTGAGGTCCGTCTCCCACAGAGTTTTCTCCTCTCCGTTTTACCAGATTTTAGTCCAGTACAGCTGGATCCGTTTCCATCCGACCCGGTCCAGGTGCGCTAATCTGGACCAGCAGAACCCAGATCGTTAATCATCAACAGGAAGGAGAAGCTGCTGCTGAGAAGAAGCAGAACCAAACCTCCATGAACCGAGGCGTCAAAACGATAATCCTGCTTCTGCTTCATTGGTTTCAGATCATTCACTGCAAAAAATACTAATTTAAATAAGTACGTTTTTCCTCGAATTGAGGAGGTGAGTGTGACACTTTGCTCATGGAACACGACAATTTAGATGTAAAATAGGAAATAACAATTATTGTCTTATTTCAAGTGCATGTTATCGAATTATCCTAGTTTAATGAAATTTAATTTCCATTGGCATTTTATTTACCTGCTCAAATGAAGGGTAAATACATTTAATTTAAGACATTTATACTTATTTCTAGGTGGTTTTGGCAGTGTAGGAACCGTTTTTATTCTCAGCTGGTTCCATCCGGTCCAAAATGGGCCGGTTCTCTTGGCTTCATTATGGTTCCAGTTCAAGCTTCTTGGATCGGTTTGGTTCTGATCTCCAGATCTTTGCTCTGCTCTGGTTCCTCCCTCCATTCATATTTCCCTTCAGCATCTGGCTCGTCAGACGGAGACCAGGTGTGGAGTCCGTCCGCCTATGGAAAGCCTTTTTAACATAAATTCGGTTCCGTCTGACCATCCACAATTACGTTCCAGATATCTTTAAATACATTTTGACTGTCCGGAATGGTAATGTAAGATATCTGTATTTACATTCTGATTAGGAAGAATAATAATTCAAGATATCTTAAATTACATTTTGCCTAGTCAAAATTCCTTTCAAGATATCTCAAATTACGACAACGGATTAGTCATTTAAAGCGTCACACGCTGGTTTAACTTTTCCTCCTTTGGATCAAACTGACGGTAGGGATTTTTTAAGGAATGATCCTCCTGGAAACCCATTAAAAAGATCATTACACATTTTGACTATATATATCTTTAATGTAAAAGCTGAATAATTCAACATATCTTTAATTAATTTAGAGATATCTTAAAAGGAATTTCGAATAGTCGAAATTACAATTCAAGATATCTTTAAATTTGTTTTGTCTAGTCATCATTTGCTTTTAAAGGCACACTATGCAACATTTTTCAGTTAATTAATGTGTTCCATAACGTTTTGGATGATTAAATGAGTCGTTTCAGGTCGAGCAAAGGTTTTCTCTGCCGCCCTGGTGGTCTGTAGGGGAAATACCGTACTTGCATTTGCAGGAGCCCTTGGCCCGCACCCACAGGCTCAGAAGTCTTGTGCATCGCGAGAGTCGGTCTTGCTTTACGGCGAGAACTGCTACACGCCCTCAGTGAAAGGCGTGCTAGTTGCTAGCGCAGTGGCGATATTTGTGCAGTTATCATGGCGGAACCGGCGAGAATTTTCAAACTCGAAATTTGGAACAAAATAGTCACTTACCGCAGTAGACATGGTGATTCGTTGCGTTTGCCTGTCTGCTAAGCTCAAAACAACCGCGCCTGGCTTTACGGAGAAACCAGGAGAACAGCTGAGCGTATTTACGACAGTGCACTTTTACTTTCGCCCTCTGGGGGGAGCCTCGCTGGAAAATCAACACCGGTTGCATAGTGTACCTTTAAGATATCTATAATTGAGTTTTCACTAGTCAAATCTGCATATCTCCTATCCTAAAATACATTTAAGATATCTTGAATTATGGTGGCATTTGAGATATCTTTAATTAGAATTATGACTAGTCAAAACTAAAATCGAGATATCTTGAAATTACCTTATAACTAGTCATAATTTAATCGTGGATATCTGAAATGTGTATTTCAGATAGTCAGTAATTCCTTCTAGATATCTTAAATTGTCGTCTTCATACAAGTTAATGGTAAATCTGACGTCATTTCACCAGTCAGAATATAAT
Source organism: Cyprinodon tularosa (assembly GCF_016077235.1). NCBI lineage: Eukaryota > Metazoa > Chordata > Actinopteri > Cyprinodontiformes > Cyprinodontidae > Cyprinodon > Cyprinodon tularosa. The sequence continues at coordinate 279,157 of NW_024039272.1, read as the reverse complement.
TAGAGATATCTTAAATTGCTAAAACGTCTAGTCATAAAACAATTTGAGATATTGTGAATGTAAAGGTGTTATAACCGAATTTATGTTATAATGGCTTGCCATAGTCCACCTGTCATGTATTGTTGGTTTGGTTGATGTTCAATAGATGAAACTATTGACCCAGTCTGACCCGTCAGACCGATCCGTTAAACTCGGGCTGATGCCGATGCACCCCGGCTGGCTAAGGCTTCGTTCACGCTGCAGCCTGCAGTGAACCAAACCCCATTATTTTTATTTTATTTTTTTACAGTGTCCTGTCTGGCGATGTGGCAATAAGAATAATTGTCTTGATGCCAAAAAGAGCGCAACAGATTTTACTTTCACAAGTGGAGCAGTACGGTGATAGCCGCTTGTTTCATGCGTATAAATTGCTTTATTATAATTATGCAGGGAGTTTTACAGTTTATATGGACACTGCGATGTAAGTAGAGCAGAAAAACAAGAAGAAGAAAAGAAAAAAAGAGAAAAGATGAAAGAAAGAAGAGATAGAAAGGAGATAATAGTTATATTATTTTTTTGCTCATATGTGATCTGGATCTGATCTTTTCACGACAGTCTGAACAGCTCACATCTGATTTTTCTGGAATGCGACCCAGAACAATTGTCTGTGATCCTGAATCTGATACGAATCGGATCTTTTCAAATGCGATCTGTGTCTGAGCAGCCAGGTCGCATTCATCCGACCTTACGCCATTAATACCCGACATAGGTCAATATTCTGCGTCTTGCTATGAAGAAGCAGCAAGAAGACGATGATGCGGAGATTAGATGAAAAGATTGTGTTTTTTAGGGTTGGGAAAGATCCTAGATGAGCTCCAGTGTTCTCAGATCGGCATACCTCTGGTCAATACGCATGCGCCAGACGTCAGTTTTGCATTTATTCCTTTAGTTTATATGAAAAATAGACTTTAAACGACCTCAACAGGCGTGTTTCCCTTTAGCCCCTTAAGCCCTGAGGGTCTTAGGTCCAATTAGTGCCTGAAATTCCATATGTGAATTAAAGCAAGTACAGCTCACAAACTATAATTGTTTGTATTTGTATAAAAGAAAAGCGTTGAGGAATATTTCTCAGGTGGAACCACTATTTTAAATGTCACCATGTCTGATTTATAAACAAAGAAAAGAAAAAATTTTACCTCGTCACATTTTTTCCCCAAAATAAACTCTGCAAAACTCCATAAAGCCCGTTTGAAAATCTGGATGAACCCTCAGACTTTATAGATCCTCATCTTGACTCTAAGTCAGGCTAATCTGGACTGAATAAGTTAAAGCTTGTTTGTTCCACAAAGGTTTCAGTGGACAGAGGGCTAGGAGGAAATATGATTTTGGTACAATGCCAAAAAATGCAAAAAAGCATCTTTCCACTCATAAAAGGAAATCTGGTCAGACAAATATTCTGATTTAGATTATTGGAGACCTTCTGCATCCTTTGCTCCTAAGATTTACTCATCTCATTGAAATGTACCAATAATTCCACCAAACTGAATAGAAAATAGGAACAGAGTAAGGTTATGTAAAGCGTGCCGGTTACATCACCTGAAATGGTCGCACAATGACCTCCGACCCCTCCTTGGAAAGGCCTGAGCCTCTAGTTTCCAATGATCCTGGCCATTAGTGGGCGGGGCTAAAAATAAAAACGTAATGTTGCATTGCTCCCACCGAGTCCTAGCCTCGTGAGACCATCCTGATCTCGCGAGCTTTCAAGGTTTCACTCGCAGATCAGTCTGGAGACTCTCCGTTAAAGGAAATTTGGAGCCGTTCACCAAACGAACGTCCAATCAGCGTTGGCTTTGAGGCGGGTTGAGGTGTGACGCAACGAGAAGCGCCACAGTTCAGTCTAAAGAACATGGCGGCTTCAGCCGATGTAACTAGCGTTAGGGTGGCTATGGAGCAAGTTTTATGGGAATTACAGAGTATTTCTTCACTGAAAGAAGAGCAAAACACTGCTCTGGAGGCTTTTCTCAGAGGAAAAGATGTTTTTGCTCTTCTCCCGACTGGTTTCGGCAAGAGTTTGATCTATCAATTGGCTCCTCTTCGTCGTCGCTCTGTTAGTACGTCATATACTTCGTTGGTCTGATTGGTTTATTTGGTCCGTCTATCACCAACATAGGCCAATCAGCTAACCAGTATTTTCGCCCATTAAAATTACTTCAACAGAAGGTTTCCAGATGGATATGCGGAGCCAATCCATGTTGGAGACTCAGAAAGTCCCCCATCTAAGGTGGAATTTTAAATCTCATTTTATTTGTTTACACAGCTATAAAACAAAAAGTATTCGTGAATTTTGTATTTTTTTTCTGGAAAGATGTAGAAATTTTAAAGAAATTAGAAAGGCGAGTGGATGAAACACCATGTGACTGTTTTGGCTATTTCTATAATCAGCTGGAGTCAGCTTCACTAAAAAAAAATAAATAAAAATTAAATAGTTTTTTTGTACATGACTAAAGGGATAAACGGGTATTGACTGTGGGTGTGCTGAGCTGACAGAATGTACCGTCCATGTTTGCTTCTGTAAACTCGGAGCACGCTGGCCTGTGACATCATTGCGTTCTCTACTGCTCATGCGGGACGCTTGCGTTGTACGAATGCAGTTCACACAGGAGATCATATCCAAGTCGCATATGTTTGGAAATGTGAACGGCAACGCAGCAAAAACTAAATAAAAAATCAGATTTGGAACCTCTGCCGTGTTTCTCCCGTTTTTAACCCGGGTTAGACTGGGTTTGTTGGTTCTGTGCTGCTTCTGCTGATGAGCTGAATGTTTCCCGCAGGGCAACGATGAGGAGGCCGTGTTGGACCAGGGCAAGACCAGCTCCACCCTGCACACCAACTTTGAGAAGGAGGAGCTGGAGAGTGAGTCTTTACCAACACACACACACACATGTTGTGTCACAATATCCTTGTGGGGACCTTCCATTGACTTCCATTCATTTCCCACTAATTTATATGGCCTAACCATGACCCTTGCCCTAACCCTAACCATTACCAACACATACCTATCCCTAAACCTAACCTAAACTCAATTCACACCTTAGTCCTAAACCTAACCGCCCCCCCAAGAAGAGAAACTTTCCTTATGGGGACCAGTTGTTGGTCCCCACAAGTACCTATGAGTCCCCAAAATGTAGCATATTCCTAGGAAATTGTCCCCACCAGGTATTAAAGACATGGCCACACACACACACACAGAGCGGCGGTGCAGGGAGGGGCCTGCAGGCTGTGTGTTCAGCCCAAACACAGAGTAACAAAACGGGCCGGCTGTGTTTTCTCTGGGTTCAGTCATGCTGATCCACCTGGAGGAGACATTTCTGAACCAGCATCAGGTCCCTGACTCCTGGTTTTCCTGGAAATTCCCATTTCATCGGATTAAGTCAGAAACTTCTGGACCATTTGGGCTCGTCACTCTTTTCCACATCAGCTAAAAAGAGTTTAGTCTTTAATTCAATTCAGTTCATTTCTATAAAGCCAATTCACAACACGTCATTCAAGGCGCTCTCTTCATCCTCTGACATGGGAGCTGGCTCGGAGCTCGTCTGCCTGACTGACTTTGAATCAATCTGACTGGATGATCTGGTGAACTGGAAAGGGACCTGAGATGACATGATGTGAATTGGAGCTATAGAAATAAACTGAATAGAATTTGTATATTGCCCACCCCAATCTGTTTTCTACATTTTAAAGTTGTAGGGAAGTCATAGTTAAATGTCTTAAACATGTTAAACATCTAAAAATTTTCTTTTTATCAGACCATATCGTCCCAAAATCTTCTATTAAAAAAAAATCCTGTCTTAAAATCTTTTCTTTTTCCGTTATCTTCTGCAGGCCAGTTAGTTCTACGTCAGCCTGAACACCTAAATTCAATTCAATTCAGTTTATTTATATAGCGCCAAATTCACAACACATGTCATCTCAAGGCACTTTACAGTTCAACCAGATCATACAGTCAAATTGATACAAAGTTTTCTATCTAAGGAAAACCAGTTGATTGCATTGACTCATTGACTCAAATACAATCCCTCACACTAAGCATGCTTGTAGTGACAGTGGAGAGGAAAAACTCCCTTTTAACAGGAAGAAACCTCCAGCAGAACCAGGCTCAGTGTGAGCGGCCATCTGCCGAGGCCGACTGGGGTTCAAGGAGACAGAAGCATAGATACAAAAAGCAGCTGTAAAAGGCGGCCCCGTCCAGGAAACACACAGCCAGGCAGACGAGCTCCGAGCCAGCTCCCATGCCAGAGGACGAAGAGAGCACATCCACTCAGTCACGGTCAGAGAAACAGGACTACACTGGAAAACAGGCCAAGCTCCAACATCTAGAAACAAAGGTGTTGATGGCAGCAGCACAGCTGATATTTCTCTCCAGGATGGAGTCACAGCCAAACAGGAACAGACCAGATGAAGCTACTATGAGAAAAAGCAGAGAGAGCAGAACGTTAGAGATTGAACTAACAGATTCTGCAGAGTGGGAGAATAGAGATAGAATGAAGCAGAATGATGAAAAAGGGGTCCCTATGTCCTCCAGCAGTCTAAGCCTATAGCAGCATAACTATAGAGATAGCTCAGGATAACCTGAGCCACTCTAACTATAAGCTTTATCAAAAATGAAAGTTTTAAGCCTAGCCTTAAAAGTAGACAGGGTGTCTGCCTCACGGACTAAAACTGGTAGTTGGTTCCACAGGAGAGGAGCCTGATAACTAAAAGATCTGCCTCCCATTCTACTTTTAGAAATTCTAGGAACCACTAGTAAACCTGCAGATTGAGAGCGAAGTGCTCTGATAGGAACATAAGGAACAATCAGATCTCTGATATCAGATGGAGCTTGGCCATTTAAGGCTTTATATGTGAGAAGGAGGATTTTAAATTCTATTCTTGATTTAACAGGAAGCCAATGAAGAGAAGCCAGGATAGGAGAGATATGATCTCTCTTTTTTATTTTCATTAGAACTCTGGCTGCAGCATTTTGGATCAGCTGAAGGCTTTTAACTACAGTTTGTGGACTTCCTGATAGTAAAGAATTACAATAGTCCAGCCTTGAAGTAACAAATGCATGGACTAGTTTCTCAGCATCACCCCTGGACAGGAGATTGCTCATTTTTGCAATGTTCCTCAGATGAAAGAAGGAAATTCTAGAAACCTCTTTGATATGGGATTTAAATGACAGGTCCTGATCAAAAATAACACCAAGATTTTTTACTTTATTATCTGAAATCAGTTTAATCCCATCCAAATGAAGTGACTGGCTAATCAGCTTCTTTTTCAGAGACTCTGGTCCAAAGACTATAACTTCTGTTTGTCTGCATTCAGAAGCAGAAAGTTAAGAGTCATCCAGGTTTTTATGTCTTCAAGACATGCCTGTAATCTATGTAATGGGTTAGCTTCATCTGGATTATAGACAGATATAGCTGGGTATCATCAGCATAACAGTGAAAATTAATCCCATGCTGTCTAATAACTCTACCAATTGGGAGCATGTATAAAGTAAAGAGAATTGGTCCTAGCACTGATCCCTGTGGTACTCCACAGGTAACCTTTGAGCGTGTTGAAGATCTATCATTAACATGAACAAACTGAATTCGATCAGATAGATAAGATTTAAACCAGTCTAGTGCTGTTCCTTTAATTCCAACAAAATATTCAAGTCTTTCTAAAAGAATATTATGGTCAACTGTATCAAATGCAGCACTAAGATCCAACAGGACGAGCACAGATACAAGTCCATTATCTGAGGCCATGAGAATATCATTAGTGACTTTCACCAGAGCTGTTTCAGTGCTATGATGAGCTCTAAAGCCAGACTAAATTCAGCCAATCATATAATCAACGGTCATCTGTCAATCAAATGTTTTCGGTCATAGCATCTTGATTCATGTGTCGCAGCTAATATACGCAACAGTTGAAACCAGAATTCTTTCCTTTTCCATTGAGTTGCGTCCCAGTGTTCACGGGGATGGACGTCTGTGTCTTCGGCAGGCGTAGAGCTAACAGAACTGGCAGCGTTGCGAGGCAAGGGCTCAAACATGTACGGCTGGAAGCCTTCTACACCAAACCAAGCTTCTGCTGCCCTGGCGTCCTCTTCCACAACATCTTCGTCCCCGCTTTCCTCCTCTAAATAAAAAATGGATGACGGAGGAGACTGATCCACGACCTCCGACACTAAACTCTCCTCCTCTTGCATGTTTCCTCTGTCCATAGCGTTCCTTGACAGCGTCGTTTCTAAGTCACCAATTTAGTGCTACTTGGTCCCAATGGAATTTCCCATTGGGAACCTGCTAGCACTAAGATGCTAACTGGTTAGCCTTTATTCACTCGTGTAAAGTCGGGCACCACTCGGGAGAATTCAGAAATGCAACCGTTGGAACGGCCGCTTTCCTACGACTTTAAAAAGTGATATTTCTTCTCTAGGCTTGACATCAGTGAATGTTTAACAGATTTGCTCCTGGTTCTCTTGGCCTTCAGATGAAGCAACACTAAAACCTTCTGGTTTCTCCCTCAGGCCACAGAGCCGTGTATGTCGGCGTTCACGTCCCTTTGGGCCGTCAGAGCCGGAGGCGGCACCGCCACAGAGGACACAGACATCATCGGAAACGGCGGGACCGCTCTGACCGGGAGGATGGGCGAGAATCTCCGTCTTATGGTCTGTATGGGATCGGTGCGTCCCCCGCTGGGAGGCGTCCGATGAGGCAGCAGTGACGGAGGGTCTGACCTTCTCGCCGCAGACACGCCGTCCCAGAGGGTCCAGTTCCTGCTCGGCACGGAGGACGACGACGAGGAGCACATCCCCCACGACCTGTTCACCGAGCTGGACGAGCTGGCCTTCAGAGACGGGCAGGCCCAGGTGTGGAAGGAGACGGCCAGGTGAGCTCAGACGTCCTGTGATCCTTCTGAACCGTCCGCATCAGCGTCTCTGCTGCTTCATGCTTTAGTCTTTCTGGACCGGATATTTGGGAGATGCGCCATTTACTAAAGTGTAAATGTAACGAAAATCGTCTCCAGCCAAGAGTTTCCTCCATGGCTAAAACCAGGGAACATACATGAGGCTCAGTGGATTTAGTGCAAGAAGTCATTCAAGCTCAGAACGATGGGAATTAAGGCAGTGGAGTCGCACATGCGAAGCACGAAACACAAAGCGTCAAAATGGAGTTACAGAGAAACAGCCGGTATTTCTCAGTTTAGTTCCACCCTTGTCTCTGCAACGCCTCCACTTATCACCAAATCAAACATACTAAGAAAACCATACAAAGAAAAATAGCTGCAAAAAAGTAGGGATGCACAATATTGTGATTTTGGTCGATATCCGATATGCCGATATTTTAAAACTCATGTAGCCGATAACCGATATCGATACCGATGTTAAAGCTGGACAAAAATAAGTAGTCATTGAAAATAGCAGTTTTGTTATCCATTTCTGACACTTTGAAAAATAATATACTCAAATATATTTTCATATGCTGATATCAAATAGATTTTTAAAAACGCGGTATCGATCTATTTTACTTTCAAAATCTGGTGAAATTTCATCGTTCTGTTACAAACTCTCGTGATATTTTGCAAATTCTTGTGAGATTTTGTTAGTAAAATAGATCGATACCGTGTCAATATATCAACATATAAAAATATGGCAACATTTGGTGAATGTTTGGGGGAATTTCGTAGCATAACGATGACATATAGCAATATTTCATTAGTAAAAGAGATTGATATGGTGTTTTTAAATGGCAATATATCAGCATATGAAGATATTGGGATATTTTAATGGATCAATATTTTTTCCCTCGTCTTTAGAAGTTTTTAAGTCTGTAAAAAAGAAGTTTTTGAGGAAGAAGAAGAAGTAGTATTTTTATTTTTTTGTTAGACTTTAGAAACTCAGAAGCTGATCAAATATCGGGTCAAATATCGGTGGGGGGGCCGATGTCCGATATTCAGGTTTAAGGCTGATACCGATAGGGGGCCGATTATATCGTGCATCCCTACAAAAAAGACTTAGCACTGGTTATGTTGGGGCTTTAAAACTGATTAGTTTTGTTCCCTGCTAAAACAAAGTTTGTGAATTCAGTTAAATAATTGTTCAAATATATCTGTCATTTGTGTGTTTTTAGTTTCTTCCTGTATGGGAAGCTTTTCAAAATGTGAAACATTAGTGCAGTGGTTTATGTTAAAATAAACCTTTAGGTTAAGTTGTCGCAAGCAGGTTTTTCTTGTGTTTCTTGTGAATTTTGTCTTAAATTTTTATATCAAGTGGCGTTAAAAAGTCTTAAAAAGTATTAAATTTAACTTCCTTTATGCTGTAGGAACCCTGTTAAAAACAAACAACAGATCCAGATCTTACATTCCAGATTCCACTACCTACCATGTTTTTATTATCATCTCTCTTTCCCATATTTAATTTTCTGTGTCCAGATGTTTTATTTTACTGGACCTGCTAACTTCCGCCCTCAGTTAGTGACGCCATGAAGGCGTTAACCCAGCAGGTCTCCCCTGCAGCGTAACGGGGGTTTTTGCTCCGAGGCTCAGCGGTGTGGTGCGGAAGGAAGATGCTGCTGCTGAAGTGTTGTTCTGTCCGTGTTCAGGTGGCTGAAGTTCGAGGAGGACGTGGAGGACGGCGGCGAGCGTTGGAGTAAACCCTACGTGGCCACTCTGTCCCTGCACAGCCTGTTCGAACTGCGGTCCTGCATCCTGAACGGCACCGTGCTGCTCGACATGAGAGCCAACTCCATCGAGGAGATTGCAGGTCAGCCGGCCGGTCGACGGCGAGCCGCTCGCTCGTTTCAGCTCGTTAAACACCTGCTGTGTCCTCCTCTCAGACATGGTGATCGACAGCATGCTCGCCTCCGGCCAGCTGGAGGAGGAGCTGCAGGACAAGGTGAGGGAGGCCCTGCTGAAGCGTCACCACCATCAGAACGAGAAGAAGCTGAGCAACCGCATCCCGCTGGTCCGCTCCTTCGCAGACATAGGCAAGAAGCACTCCGACTCCCACCTCCTGGAACGTAACGGTGAGGCTCCGGCGCTCCTGTCATCCTGCGCCCCATTCTCTGCTTTCAGTCCAAACACGGACGATCGGTTGATCATCCCATCCTGGTTTCTCCTCCTTTAGTTTCCGTCTTCAGCCTCCAATCCAACTCTGGTGAAGTTTGGGCTTTAAATGGTCCTGGGAGCTTCACCTTTAGAACTTATTATTGAGGGAATTTTGTTTATTTCTTGAATTTAATCAGAATATTTGAATCTTTATCGTCGGGCAGAGTAACAGGATGACACGGCGGCGGGTGTCTGGTTGGAGCATGTCAGCATGAACGCGGAAACCAGAAACCTGGTCCTCATGTGGTAAAGTTCTCGTCTTTGAGCTGCGTGTGGGTGTGGCCTTCGACTGTCATGACGTCTCATTAACAGAGTGTTTAATGATCAGCTGAAGCTGTCGTGTTATTGGACCCGCCTGCTGGGTCGGCTAGCTAACAACCAGCTAACAACTCATAACGATGAATATTGGTTGTGGGGTCTCATTAGAGGATGAGAGGTGTCCATACGCCAACTTTCAGCCATCAGTGGGAAACTTGTTTTATTCTTCTGGTTCAATTTGCATGTTTTCTAAGTTTTTTGGGCTGTTATATAAAGCTTTGAACTCAACACTGATTCTGATATTTTGAATTGAAAAACCTTCCTGGATGGGAAGCAAAATGTCTTCAAACTTGGAAACAAAGTCAGTAGATTGTTTTTTAACTTTTTTGGAAGCAAGCATACATATCCTAACTAATATATTCTAATAACCTAAAACAAAATGCATGGTCTGGTTGTTCCATGTCAGGTACTCCGGTCATTGACTTGACTCTACCTCACAGTAGAACTGCAGTCAGTCCCTGGGCTAGCATGGCTATCGCTGCCCCTACAGGGTTAGCATGGCTATCGCTGCCCCTACAGGGTTAGCATGGCTATCGCTGCCCCTACAGGGTTAGCATGGCTATCGCTGCCCCTACAGGGTTAGCATGGCTATCACTGCCCCTACAGAGTTAGCATGGCTATCGCTGCCCCTACAGAGTTAGCATGGCTATCACTGCCCCTACAGAGTTAGCATGGCTATCACTGCCCCTACATAGTTAGCATGGCTATCACTGCCCCTACAGAGTTAGCATGGCTATCACTGCCCCTACATAGTTAGCATGGCTATCACTGCCCCTACAGAGTTAGCATGGCTATCACTGCCCCTACATAGTTAGCATGGCTATCACTGCCCCTACAGAGTTAGCGTGGCTATCACTGCCCCTACAGAGTTAGCGTGGCTATCACTGCCCCTACATAGTTAGCATGGCTATCACTGCCCCTACAGAGTTAGCGTGGCTATCACGGCCCCTACATAGTTAGCATGGCTATCACTGCCCCTACAGAGTTAGCATGGCTATCACTGCCCCTACAGAGTTAGCGTGGCTATCACTGCCCCTACATAGTTAGCATGGCTATCACTGCCCCTACATAGTTAGCATGGCTATCACTGCCCCTACATAGTTAGCATGGCTATCACTGCCCCTACATAGTTAGCATGGCTATCACTGCCCCTACATAGTTAGCATGGCTATCACTGCCCCTACAGAGTTAGCGTGGCTATCACTGCCCCTACAGAGTTAGCGTGGCTATCACTGCCCCTACATAGTTAGCATGGCTATCACTGCCCCTACATAGTTAGCATGGCTATCACTGCCCCTACAGAGTTAGCATGGCTATCACTGCCCCTACATAGTTAGCATGGCTATCACTGCCCCTACATAGTTAGCATGGCTATCACTGCCCCTACATAGTTAGCATGGCTATCACTGCCCCTACATAGTTAGCATGGCTATCACTGCCCCTACATAGTTAGCGTGGCTATCACTGCCCCTTCATAGTTAGGGACTCATTTCCCAATGGAATCAGCTTTATAGTCATGTTGGGAGACTTCTTTGATTTTATTTATTTAGCTCAGGCTACTCGTAGGCCCACCGTCCGCCAAATGTTGAAAGGGCCAAATTACACAGCATATCACGGTCTAGCGCAGGTCTGCTCAAGTTCAGTCCTCAAGAGCTACAATCCTGTAACTTTTAGATGCAGCTCTTCTCTAACACACCTGAATCGAAACGCTCAATCCCCTCATTTAGCCCAGCAGAGGCAAGGTAACGAGCCACTCATTTCATTCAGGCGTGTTAAAAATGGGTGCATCAAAAAGTACTGGACTTGAGCACTGCTGGTCTAGCAGTTTTTTGTTGTTTTTTTCCCCAGTTTTGTTATCTATCAGTTAAAACTTATTCGGTCATTAGACACGCTAACGCTACAGATGCTCCTGACTCGGCACAGTGCCGCTGTGCGATGCTACTATCGTTTAGCTTTGTTCTCCACTGCGGTCAAAGGTTTTATTTTATTCTCAATATTTTTATTGACTACGGGAGAAATGTGACCTTTGGCTGAAAGTTTCCACCAAATGTGGATCTGGATCATTCGAAGCCAAATCTTCGTCATATTTGTGTCCATGGCAAGCAGCCTGATGATGTTTTTGGTTATGGGGGAATGGCTCCGTTTCCGTGGTAACCCAGAGTGTTGCTGTGAAGCCAGTTTGCGTTTTTGCATGACTTGGTTTGATCCGGTTGGTCTCCGATCGATGCTCAGCGTCTGTTTTCTTCCTCCTCTCTTCAGGGGAGGGCCTCTCCTCCTCACGCCCCTCCCTCTTCCGCCGCCCCTCCCAGGCCTCCTGCTGCACCCCTCCCCCGTCCCCCCGTGCATCCTACGTGTTTGGACGCCTCCTCTCTGGCCACTCCTCCTTCCCCCGCAGCGCTCCCACCCTTTACGGCCAGAACAGGCACCTGTCGGAGCCCCTCCCACCTGGACTGAGCCTGCCTCTTCATGGCCACGCCCCCTCAGGAGGAGCTCCACGCCGCCGCTCTGCCCCGGAGAAGCTGATTGGAGGAGATGGGATTCCTGAGGTGCTGATTTTCCCTCCTGAGGAGGAGACATTTACCCCGGATGAGGTCCAAAACCAGCAGGCTCCTAGGGGCCAAGCAGGCAAATAAGATGCATGGCATGGCGTCCAACCCCCCCCCCCAATCCCACCCCCGCTGGTCCTACTAACATCCTGCTCTTCTTTTTATCTTCTGATCAGCTGCTGCATCAGACTCTGCTCTAGATGAAGGAAATAACCCTGACATACCCTGTCTATAAATTTTAGTTCTATATCCCTGTAACTTATAACTGTTTCGCATATTTAATTATCTTTTTATCTTTTTATCTCATTCAGTAACCTAGTAGGTTCCTGCTTTGTTATATTTTATAAATGTGTCCCAATCAATGTATAGGAAAACGTTTTTTCTTTTTTTCTAAACGGCATATAATCTAGCTGGCAAATTAATTGGCTAAAATGTATCTATCCATCTATCTATATCTATCTCTGTCTTTCTCTATCTATGTCTATCTTACTATATACATATCAATCTCTATCTATGCATCTATCTCTATATCTATCTGTCTTGATCTATCTATATGTGTCTCTAATTATATCTGTCTCTCTGTGTCTCTGATCTATCTATCTCTATGTATCTCTACCTCCATCCATATATCTATGTATCCATTCATGTGATGGATGAATCCTGCCGATACCAGACTTGCTTCAATTGATGGAGAGATTTCCATCCCAGTCAAAAGGATTATACCAGGGAGGGAAACGGAAGAAAAAGAGAAAACTTTTGAATGAATCGTTAATCCACCGATTTAAATCAATCAACATTTGGGGATTTCCTTAACTGATTATTTGTATCCCTAATATGAAACTTTAAACGCATCATATGCTGCATGAAAATGCTTCTGATTTGGCTTCTGAAGGTCAAATGTTCAGATATCCAGTCACCATGAAAACATGAGCTCCTTTAACATCCCGGCTTTCTTTGTGGAAAGTTGTTGCAGATCTGTGGTTCAGATGGAATCCTGAGATGTTTGAAAAGCAAATCGGGGCCGACGGCCTGCATGAGCCACGGCATGATCGGTTAATGATCTACAGGTGTCAGCTGGAGCCGACCAGAACGGGTCCAAATCCCTGATTCCTCATTACCTGAGCAGCCGTTTGCTTTCTGAGGCAAACAGGAACGAGTCACAGAGCGTGACGAGCAACGGTGTCAGCAGCTATGAGACAGTTTGCAGCAGTTCCTCTTTCCTGTCCGACTCGACCTCGGCCGCCTGATCCGATCCCTCAGGCCCTGCTCGGATTATTGGATCAGTGGTTCTAGCAGGCTGACGCAGAGACTGGAGTTACTGGACCGTGACTGGACCCTGAACCACAGGCTGACCCTTTCTCTGCCTGTGTGTTCCTGCTCAACGTGGGGAAATTTAACTGCTCCTCACTTCCTGCTCTGCTAACAGATTTAGCACTGAGGGATGAATCGAGGGTCGGTTAGCGATTTAATTCACAACACATGTCATTTCAAGGCACTTTACAGTTCACCAGATCATCCAGTCAGGTTGCAGACAGAAGCGGACATAGAAAAAGAAGCATAGATACAAAAGGCAACTCTAAAAGGCGGCCTCGTCCAGGAAACACACAGCCAGGCAGACGAGCTCCGAGCCAGCTCCCATGTCAGAGGATGAAGAGAGCACATCCAGTTAGTCACAGTCAGAGAAACAGGACTACACTGGAAAACAGGCCAAGCTCCAACATCTAGAAACAAAGGTGTTGATGGCAGCAGCACAGCTGAGAGCCCAGAACGTTAGAGATTGAACTAACAGATTCTGCAGAGTGGGAGAATAGGGATAGAATGAAGCAGAATGATGAAAAAGGGGTCCCTATGTCCTCCAGCAGTCTAAGCCTATAGCAGCAGAACTATAGAGATAGATCAGGATAACCTGAGCCACTCTAACTACAGAAAATATCATTAACAGAACCGGGACCTCGTCAGCCTCAGAAAAGTAACTGTATGAATTAAGGTCAAAACTCCGGTTCTGGCCTAAAAGACAATAATCCTGAGGTTTGATGATTGAACATCTGGACATTTTCAGTACATTGTGATAGAAAATTAGTGAAAGGGCTTTAAAATGTGCAGGAAGTGCGGTTGAGGTCAGGATGGGTTTTTAGAAGGTGGTTCTGACTGTCCGTCTCTGCAGGGCTGCTGGCGTCGCCTCAGTCGGCTCCAGGGAACCTTGACAACAAAATCAGCGAAGGGCGCATCAGTGGAGGCAGCAGGGAGAACAGCACGGTGGACTTCAGCAAGGTAACCAGCTCACACACCCGCTCCAGTTCTGAGAAACAAAAGAGGTTATGGGAGGTGGACTTAGAACCCACCGCGGGCCTTCATCATCTGCCACAACCCGACAAATCTGAGCAGAAACCTGTGAATGGGAACTTTTCCGACAGGCAGTGGTTTACCTCTGTACCGCCGACCCGTTTCTTTCATAGGTGACGCTGTAGGAACCAGATCTGTTGGGGTCCTCCTTCCTGCCAGTGGCGTTACGCTACATGATTGGCTGAACGTTGCCACATGATGTAAAACATTGTGGTTGCCTAGCGTCATGGTGCCAAGTCACGAGCATCTGTAGCATTAGCGCGTCTAATGACCTATGAAGTTTTACCTGATGGATAACAAAACTGAAAAAAATCTGTTTCTGGTGAACAAAGTAACTGTTAGAGCGTGATATAAAGAGCTGGGTAGCGCTCAGTAGCTAACAGGTTAGCCTCTTTTAGCTCAGTCAGTTAGCCATATTAAGCTACACAACTTTTATTTTCTACAAATAGAATAAGTTTTATGTGTCTAATCTTAATAGGGCTTGGTCTTCATGACGTAAGCACTTTGCGTCGCCGCCATCTTGAATGCCTCTTTTACCGCTGCTTATACTACTACCTACAACTACCGCGTCTTGTACTCCCTCCCAGCCGTGTTTTAATTTGATTAATTTCACCTTAACTTGATTTCAACCATGGTAAACCGTTGCTGTATTGTGGGCTGTAACAGCGCAACACTTGATCGCCATGGAAACATAGAAAATGGGTTAACTTTCCACCGCTTTCCTGCCTGGAGGCGTAACCACGGAGACCAAGCGTCAGAGATAAAGAGTCGTCGGCTAGCTTGGATCGCGGCTGTAAGACGAGCGAACATAACTTTCCACAGTATTCCAATGTCATTGAGAGTGTGTTCCCTGCATTTTCATTCTGGTAAGTTAAAGATGCACGGTTTTATTTTATAGCCTACAGTGTTTCTTTCCTTCAAAGTTGGGATCTTTTATGGTAAAATAATAAAAACGGCAGCGGGAAAAGGCTCAAATACGCGAGAAACCCGGAGGGTTGGCAGTTAACGTTACTAACTACACCTTTGAAACACATAGCAGCTAGTTAAAAGTACATTACATGCGTGAGTGGTTGTTAGCACTAGCGGTTAGCAGTTGCTAAACTAGCAGGTTCCAGAGCCCGTCTGGTCACAGCTTACCTTCGTACGGATTACTGTGTTCCCACTGTTTGCTGGCTTTATGATCTGCAGCTCCTGAACCCATCCATTCATGAACTGCACATGAGACTCCAAGGACTTGTAGCTTGGGAACTGTTTTGAAGTATAGGCGCTCACTCATCGGTGCTCCACTCATTGTTTGGAACTTTATATGGATCCAAATGATTAATAATGCTGATTTTGTCAACATACCGGTCCCTGGCTTCTCTATTTAATGTGTCCCGGTAAATTCCAGATCCTTTTCGGGATTTTAACATCTTTTTTCTCTCTACTTCTACGTCTCTTCTTTCAACAACAACATTGTATCAGAGCTATGTTTACGTTCGTGTAGCCCTCAATATGGCCGCCACGTCCCACAATGCAACGCGGATCCCGAGCCTTATAACAATAATTTTTTGTCACCTTATTAAATGGCAGAGCTTTAGATCATCAAGGAAATGTAAAATAATAGCAAATATAGGTAATAATATGTTGAGACTCTGAAAGAGATTTGATCCTTCAGCAATGGATGCAACACAGTTTGTGTGAGTGGAGTTGCCATATGTTGATGTCATAAGAAGGGGCGGGGCCTCGAGCAGATCTGGTATCTACACCAGCACCAAGCAGTCCTCCAATAGCGTATTAATCTATCACCATGGTAACACTTATTGTTTGTCTTCCAAGATGGGGGTGTCTTTAAGTTTTATGACCTTGTTATAAATGTTTTATAATGGCTTCATGTGGGAAAGAAAAATCTGCTGAGTCACTGTCAGACACGATGGTTTAAAACAACAGGAATCAGCAGCTCAGTATACCCATATTAGGAATGTTGGAGGCAGGAGCATTTCTATATCTAGAGGATAATCACTCATGCTCAGTCTGTGAGCGTTGCATAGATTCTGGTTCAGTAGAGGACAGATTCAGTCTGATTAGCTCAGGGGGATGAAGGCCTTCCTCACACAGATTAGTTCCAGTGGTTACGGGAAACACTTCCTGTTGCCCTTTCTAACTCGAGACTTAATGCAGAAATGAAAAATAAAATTGGAGAATGCATTTTAAAGACAGGAGAAGGAGGTGGGGTAGGAGAAGAAGCTGCTGGAGTTGATGCGTAGTTTTAAATAATGTCGACTTAGGTAGGCCGTTTTAGAATTTGATAAAAGCACTCTGTTGTTCCATTTGTAGATCACTCAATGTAGATCATTACTGGTCAAATCACTACTAGAATGAACTGTAATAACTGATTTTCTAAATCAGGAAGCAACATGCTAGGAAACTGGAGAGAACATTGCACTCACTAATGACTTTCTCATTGTATCTGTGCTCGTCCTGTTGGATCTCAGTGCTGCATTTAATCCAGTTGATCATAATATTCATTTAGAAAGACTTCAATATTTTGTAGGAATTAAAGGAACAGCTCTAGACTGGTTTAAATTTGATCTATCTGAGTGATTCCAGCTGGTTCCGGTTCTCTTGCTCTCTGACCCAGTCTGACTGTCTTTCCTCCAGACTCTGAGGCCTTTTGATTCTTTTGGTGACGTAAACACGAAGCAAGAGCAGATTCTGTAAGATTATTAATCTCCTTTTGGGGACGCTCTAAACGTTCTGGAAGCGGACCGTTAAGAGCGCCCCGCTTCCAGAACGTTTAGGGCGTTCCGCCTCTAGAGCGTTTAGAGCGTCCCGCTTCCAGGGCCTCTAGAGCGTCTTGCTTCCAAGGAGTCTAGAGCGTCTCGCTTCCAAGGAGTCTAGAGCGTCCCGCTTCCAAGGAGTCTAGAGCGTCTCGCTTCCAAGGAGTCTAGAGCGTCCCAGGGCGTCTAGAGCGTTCCAGGGCATCTAGAGCGTTCCAGGGCGTCTAGAGCATCCCAGGGCGTCTAGAGCGTCCCGCTTCCAGGGAGTCTAGAGCGTCTCGCTTCCAGGGAGTCTAGAGCGTCCCAGGGCATCTAGAGCGTCCCAGGGAGTCTAGAGCATCCCGCTTCCAGGGCATCTAGAGCGTCCCAGGGCGTCTAGAGTTTTAGTTTATTTAAAAAAGCCCTAAGATCGTCCCACCAGGAGGCTGGCGTATACCTCTGTAACCAAGGGAGCGCAGAGGTATGCCTGCTAGTGACGGTCCGCTGGGGCGGCAGGACCAATCAGAACCTGTGTGGCGGAGGCTGACGGCTCGTCTCTCTGCAGGGTTGTCGGTGTGTCTGTTTGCTGCCGGGCGCCGGCAGAAGCCCGCAGTAAGTCAGCTGTCAGTCAGTCTCCATCATCCAATCAGAGGCCTGTGCAACTGTACGCGTCGTAGTGGTGCTCTGTGATTGGCTGGTCGCTGGCTATGGTGTTACCTTAAAACTGTGTCCGTCGGCTGTGGTGTTGATGTCATTGATCGTGCCAAACAGAACCCGAGCTCTCCTGTTGGTTCCGAGGCCTTTCAAAGTGAAACTAGGGTAAAGCGTCGGTTTCTGTGTTTCAGGTGGACATGAACTTCATGAAGAAGATCCCTCCTGGAGCGGAAGCCTCCAACGTTCTGGTTGGAGAAGTGGACTTCTTGGAACATCCAATAATCGCCTTTGTCCGCCTCTCCCCGGCCGTGCTGCTGACGGGGCTCACTGAGGTCCCCGTACCCACCAGGTGGGGGAAGGGGGTTCTTATCCCATCTGCCTCTCTTTTAATCAACGAAAAAATAAAAACCCAAACTTCTATGTTGATATATTCTTAAGTTTCGATCGATACAACAGAATTCTGATATTGATATCGTCGATTAAAATATACTGGATGCCGCTCCAGATGTCTGGCCTGAAATCTTAAAAAATCTTCTGATATAATACTTAAGAAGGAAAAAACACATCTAACTCCGATCATTTGGAGCTCCAAGCTGCAAATTGATTAATCTGTTAATTATTTTTTCAATTCAATTAGTAATTGGATAGCCAAAGATTCCTTAAAGAGGACTCTTTCTTAAAGAACTTGAGGAGTTCTGAATAGAGCAAAGATTTTTTATATTAACTGCAAAATGTTTACATATTTTTTTTTTTTTACAATTTTGTGTTATTATTGATGTAAATGGGTCACTTTGTCAGCTAAAGGCATGTTTTAAAAGTCTTTACACTCCAGTTAACTATTAATCGATTACTAAATTGACAATAATTGTAATAATCAATTTATCATGATTAATCCGATTAATTATCTCAGCCCTAATTTTAATTTTCCATGGATGGATTTGTTTCTTCCAAATAAATCGTAATGAAAAAGTAAAAGAATCAGTTTCTTGTTTGAGTCCAATCATTACGTCTCGGTCATGTTAAACAGATCAGAGATAAACCGCATGAACAGCTGGGTTTAAACATACTGTTATTTCTTGACATATGTCAACAAGGTCTAAAGTATGAATATGAGAATGAGTGGGACTATGCACATTTTGAGTCCAAGATGGCATCCAGTAGGGATATTAAAATTCCCTACTATAATGGCCTTGTCAGTAACACTTCTGATGTCCATTTGGGTTTGTTTGTCTCCGTCAGGTTTCTGTTCCTGCTGCTCGGCCCATTTGGTAAAGGCCTGCAGTACCACGAGATCGGACGCTCCATTGCCACGCTGATGACGGACGAGGTGAGCTAAAGAAGTGGATCAGGTTTTGGTTCTGATTCTGCAGAACGTCGTTTAGATCCCTTTTGCCCTGCTGCAGGTCTTCCATGACGTGGCCTACAAGGCAAAGGACCGGAACGACCTGCTGTCCGGAATCGACGAGTTCCTAGACCAGGTCACCGTGCTACCGCCGGGAGAGTGGGATCCCAGCATCCGGATCGAGCCGCCCAAGAACGTCCCGTCTCAGGTGAGAATGCCACCAAGGCGTCCTGGGCGCCAACCCGTTCAACGGTGCGTTCTCTGACACCCCATGTATGTCTGCAGGAGAAGAGGAAGATACCGGCGCTGCCAAACGGCTCCACCCACTTCTCCGAAGCGGTGAAGGAGATGGAGCATCACACGGGCCCAGAGCTGCAGAGGACCGGCAGGTCAGTGTGTGCTCCGCTCAGGTGGGCTGTAGTCCCCGAGCGGTGCTGATGTGACCCTGGGTTCCCCCAACAGGATCTTCGGAGGCTTGATGAACGACGTCCGCAGAAAAGCGCCGTTCTACTGGAGTGACATCAAAGACGCGCTGAGTCTGAAGTGTTTGGCCTCCATATTGTTCCTGTACTGCGCCTGCATGTCACCCGTCGTCACGTTTGGAGGGCTGCTGGGAGAGGCCACCAAAGGGAACATCGTAAGAACCAGCTGGTTCCGGTTCTCTTGCTCTCTGACTCAGTCTGACTGTCCTTCCTCCAGACTCTGAGGCCTTTTGATACTTTTGGTGACGGAAACGAAGCAAGAGCAGATTCTGTCAGATTATTAATCTCCTTTTGGGGGCGCTCTAAACGTTCTGGAAGCAGGACGCTCTTAACGTTTGGAGCGTTCCGCCTCTAGAGCGTTTAAGAGTCCCGCTTCCAGGGCGTCTAGAGCGTCCCGCTTCCAGGGCGTTTAGAGCGTCCTGCTTCCAAGGCGTTTAGAGCGTCCCGCTTCCAGGGCGTTTAGAGCGTCCCGCTTCCAGGGCGTTTAGAGCGTCCCGCTTCCAGGGCGTTTAGAGCGTCCTGCTTCCAGGGCGTTTAGAGCGTCCCGCTTCCAGGGCGTTTAGAGCGTCCCGCTTCCAGGGCGTTTAGAGCGTCCTGCTTCCAAGGCGTTTAGAGCGTCCCGCTTCCAGGGCGTTTAGAGCGTCCCGCTTCCAGGGCGTCTAGAGCGTCCCGCTTCCAGGGCGTTTAGAGCGTCCTGCTTCCAAGGCGTTTAGAGTGTCCTGCTTCCAAGGCGTTTAGAGCGTCCCGCTTCCAGGGCGTTTAGAGCGTCCCGCTTCCAGGGCGTCTAGAGCGTCCCGCTTCCAGGGCGTTTAGAGCGTCCTGCTTCCAAGGCGTTTAGAGCGTCCCGCTTCCAGGGCGTTTAGAGCGTCCCGCTTCCAGGGCGTTTAGAGCGTCCCGCTTCCAGGGCGTCTAGAGCGTCCCGCTTCCAGGGCGTCTAGAGCGTCCCGCTTCCAGGGCGTTTAGAGCGTCCCGCTTCCAAGGCGTTTAGAGCGTCCCGCTTCCAGGGCGTTTAGAGCGTCCCGCTTCCAGGGCGTCTAGAGCGTCCCGCTTCCAGGGCGTCTAGAGCGTCCCGCTTCCAGGGCGTCTAGAGCGTCCCGCTTCCATGGCGTTTAGAGCGTCCCGCTTCCAGGGCGTCTAGAGCGTCCCGCTTCCAGGGCGTCTAGAGCGTCCCGCTTCCAGGGCGTCTAGAGCGTCCCGCTTCCAGGGCGTCTAGAGCGTCCCGCTTCCAGGGCGTCTAGAGCGTCCCGCTTCCAGGGCGTCTAGAGCGTCCCGCTTCCAGGGCGTTTAGAGCGTCCCGCTTCCAGGGCGTTTAGAGCGTCCCGCTTCCAGGGCGTTTAGAGCGTCCTGCTTCCAAGGCGTTTAGAGCGTCCCGCTTCCAGGGCGTTTAGAGCGTCCCGCTTCCAGGGCGTCTAGAGCGTCCCGCTTCCAGGGCGTCTAGAGCGTCCCGCTTCCATGGCGTTTAGAGCGTCCCGCTTCCAGGGCGTCTAGAGAGTCCCGCTTCCAGGGCGTATAGAGAGTCCCGCTTCCAGGGCGTCTAGAGCGTCCCGCTTCCAGGGCGTCTAGAGCGTCCCGCTTCCAGGGCGTCTAGAGCGTCCCGCTTCCAGGGCGTTTAGAGCGTCCCGCTTCCAGGGCGTTTAGAGCGTCCCGCTTCCAGGGCGTCTAGAGCGTCCCGCTTCCAGGGCGTCTAGAGCGTCCCGCTTCCAGGGCGTCTAGAGCGTCCCGCTTCCAGGGCGTCTAGAGAGTCCCGCTTCCAGGGCGTCTAGAGCGTCCCGCTTCCAGGGCGTCTAGAGCGTCCCGCTTCCAGGGCGTCTAGAGCGTCCCGCTTCCAGGGCGTATAGAGAGTCCCGCTTCCAGGGCGTCTAGAGCGTCCCGCTTCCAGGGCGTTTAGAGCGTCCCGCTTCCAGGGCGTTTAGAGCTTCCCGCTTCCAGGGCGTTTAGAGCGTCCCGCTTCCAGGGCGTTTAGAGCGTCCCGCTTCCAGGGCGTCTAGAGCGTCCCGCTTCCAGGGCGTCTAGAGCGTCCCGCTTCCAGGGCGTCTAGAGCGTCCCGCTTCCAGGGCGTCTAGAGCGTAGAGCGTCCCGCTTCCAGGGCGTCTAGAGCGTAGAGCGTCCCGCTTCCAGGGCGTCTAGAGCGTCCCGCTTCCAGGGCGTTTAGAGCTTCCCGCTTCCAGGGCGTTTAGAGCGTCCCGCTTCCAGGGCGTTTAGAGCGTCCCGCTTCCAGGGCGTCTAGAGCGTCCCGCTTCCAGGGCGTCTAGAGCGTCCCGCTTCCAGGGCGTCTAGAGCGTCCCGCTTCCAGGGCGTCTAGAGCGTAGAGCGTCCCGCTTCCAGGGCGTCTAGAGCGTCCCGCTTCCAGGGCGTCTAGAGCGTAGAGCGTCCCGCTTCCAGGGCGTCTAGAGCGTAGAGCGTCCCGCTTCCAGGGCGTTTAGAGCGTCCCGCTTCCAGGGCGTCTAGAGCGTCCCGCTTCCAGGGCGTCTAGAGCGTCCCGCTTCCAGGGCGTCTAGAGCGTCCCGCTTCCAGGGCGTCTAGAGCGTCCCGCTTCCAGGGCGTCTAGAGAGTCCCGCTTCCAGGGCGTTTAGAGCGTCCCGCTTCCAGGGCGTTTAGAGCGTCCCGCTTCCAGGGCGTTTAGAGCTTCCCGCTTCCAGGGCGTTTAGAGCGTCCCGCTTCCAGGGCGTCTAGAGCGTCCCGCTTCCAGGGCGTCTAGAGCGTCCCGCTTCCAGGGCGTCTAGAGCGTCCCGCTTCCAGGGCGTCTAGAGCGTCCCGCTTCCAGGGCGTCTAGAGCGTCCCGCTTCCAGGGCGTCTAGAGCGTCCCGCTTCCAGGGCGTTTAGAGCGTCCTGCTTCCAAGGCGTTTAGAGCGTCCTGCTTCCAAGGCGTTTAGAGCGTCCCGCTTCCAGGGCGTTTAGAGCGTCCCGCTTCCAGGGCGTCTAGAGCGTCCCGCTTCCAGGGCGTTTAGAGCGTCCCGCTTCCAAGGCGTTTAGAGCGTCCCGCTTCCAGGGCGTTTAGAGCGTCCCGCTTCCAGGGCGTTTAGAGCGTCCCGCTTCCAGGGCGTCTAGAGCGTCCCGCTTCCAGGGCGTCTAGAGCGTCCCGCTTCCAGGGCGTTTAGAGCGTCCCGCTTCCAAGGCGTTTAGAGCGTCCCGCTTCCAGGGCGTTTAGAGCGTCCCGCTTCCAGGGCGTTTAGAGCGTCCCGCTTCCAGGGCGTCTAGAGCGTCCCGCTTCCAGGGCGTCTAGAGCGTCCCGCTTCCAGGGCGTCTAGAACGTCCCGCTTCCATGGCGTTTAGAGCGTCCCGCTTCCAGGGCGTCTAGAGCGTCCCGCTTCCAGGGCGTCTAGAGCGTCCCGCTTCCAGGGCGTCTAGAGCGTCCCGCTTCCAGGGCGTCTAGAGCGTCCCGCTTCCAGGGCGTCTAGAGCGTCCCGCTTCCAGGGCGTTTAGAGCGTCCCGCTTCCAGGGCGTTTAGAGCGTCCCGCTTCCAGGGCGTTTAGTGCGTCCCGCTTCCAGGGCGTTTAGAGCGTCCCGCTTCCAAGGCGTTTAGAGCGTCCCGCTTCCAGGGCGTCTAGAGCGTCCCGCTTCCAGGGCGTCTAGAGCGTCCCGCTTCCAGGGCGTCTAGAGCGTCCCGCTTCCAGGGCGTCTAGAGCGTCCCGCTTCCATGGCGTTTAGAGCGTCCCGCTTCCAGGGCGTCTAGAGAGTCCCGCTTCCAGGGCGTCTAGAGAGTCCCGCTTCCAGGGCGTCTAGAGCGTCCCGCTTCCAGGGCGTCTAGAGCGTCCCGCTTCCAGGGCGTCTAGAGCGTCCCGCTTCCAGGGCGTTTAGAGCGTCCCGCTTCCAGGGCGTTTAGAGCGTCCCGCTTCCAGGGCGTCTAGAGCGTCCCGCTTCCAGGGCGTCTAGAGCGTCCCGCTTCCAGGGCGTCTAGAGCGTCCCGCTTCCAGGGCGTCTAGAGAGTCCCGCTTCCAGGGCGTTTAGAGCGTCCCGCTTCCAGGGCGTTTAGAGCGTCCCGCTTCCAGGGCGTTTAGAGCTTCCCGCTTCCAGGGCGTTTAGAGCGTCCCGCTTCCAGGGCGTTTAGAGCGTCCCGCTTCCAGGGCGTCTAGAGCGTCCCGCTTCCAGGGCGTCTAGAGCGTCCCGCTTCCAGGGCGTCTAGAGCGTCCCGCTTCCAGGGCGTCTAGAGCGTCCCGCTTCCAGGGCGTCTAGAGCGTCCCGCTTCCAGGGCGTCTAGAGCGTCCCGCTTCCAGGGCGTCTAGAGCGTCCCGCTTCCAGGGCGTCTAGAGCGTCCCGCTTCCAGGGCGTCTAGAGCGTCCCGCTTCCAGGGCGTCTAGAGCGTCCCGCTTCCAGGGCGTCTAGAGCGTCCCGCTTCCAGGGCGTCTAGAGAGTCCCGCTTCCAGGGCGTCTAGAGCGTCCCGCTTCCAGGGCGTTTAGAGCGTCCCGCTTCCAGGGCGTCTAGAGAGTCCCGCTTCCAGGGCGTCTAGAGAGTCCCGCTTCCAGGGCGTCTAGAGCGTCCCGCTTCCAGGGCGTCTAGAGCGTCCCGCTTCCAGGGCGTTTAGAGCGTCCCGCTTCCAGGGCGTTTAGAGCGTCCCGCTTCCAGGGCGTTTAGAGAGTCCCGCTTCCAGGGCGTTTAGAGAGTCCCGCTTCCAGGGCGTTTAGAGAGTCCCGCTTCCAGGGCGTCTAGAGCGTCCCGCTTCCAGGGCGTCTAGAGCGTCCCGCTTCCAGGGCGTCTAGAGCGTCCCGCTTCCAGGGCGTCTAGAGCGTCCCGCTTCCAGGGCGTCTAGAGAGTCCCGCTTCCAGGGCATTTGACCTCAACAGATATAAATGTCCAAGTTGTAGCACGGACGCTGTCTTGACCTGTTTATTATGAACGCAGCTTTTAATTATAAAGCTGTTTTTATCAGACTTCTGGGACAATGTCCTCTAGTCAGAGATGTTAAACAGAACCAGGAAACAGCCGGCTGTCAGGCATGGTGTTGGAAGAGTGATAGTCTGGGTTTGGATCTGGGTTCTTTCAGGTGAACCTTTTTCAAACTGGGTCATGAACAGAACTACCATCCCAACCTCAGCGGCTGACCTACAACAGAGAAGATCTAGGGTCTAGTCCAAGTCCAGACTGTTACTAGAGATTGCAAGGAAGAGGTTGTACAGGTGGTAGATTAGTTGTGTGCTTAGTTTCTTACTCCCGTAGTTGGTTCTGGTTCTGGTGACACCATGTTGGAAGATGTTCTGTGTTCTTAATCTAACTGGACCTAAAGGACGGGCTCAGGTGTCCTCTTTTGTCTCCGTCTCTCGCAGAGCGCCATCGAGTCTCTGCTCGGGGCTTCCATGACAGGTGTGGCCTACTCCCTGTTCTCCGGTCAGCCTCTCACCATCCTCGGGAGCACCGGCCCGGTTCTGGTGTTCGAGAAGATCCTCTTCACATTCTGCTCGTGAGTCCAAATCTAAGCTTCGACCTGTTTTCTGAGCGGAACCCTGAAACCAGCGTCTCTCTGTGGTTAGAGGGTGTGAGCAGCTCAGGTTCTGGTTCTGACCCGGCTGCATGGAACCCCGGAGACTCGGTTCTTCCAGAACACCATCTGTCTCTGGAGTTCTGACCCCAAAAACAGCCCTGAGTTTGAGCCAACGGGGTCAGAACTTATCTGGACTTTAAGGATTAAACTCTGTTTGTCTAATGATCTTATATCGTTTCTTTTTGTTTGAGGATTAAAATGAGATTTTGATTTGGTACCGCTTGCATAACGTCCTGGTCTGTCAGCCCGACTCGGTTCTGGTGACGCACTGATGTTTGAGAGATGAAGATGATGGGCGACCAGGAGGCCTCTGAGGCGGGTCGGCGCTGCTCGACCCAAACTTCATCCCCTATAAACGGAGATTTGTTTAAAACATCTGAAGAATTTGATCCGATTTAAACGGATCGATGAATTAGATGCTGTTGGTTGATGAAGACAAACAGAACCTCAGCGGTTCTGCTGGGAATCGGATCCGTCTCCATCTCAGCATGTCTGATTTAATCTAGATCCACAGACGGGGAATCCTGTTGCTTCCAGGGGGCGTCAGGGACTGATCTCTGCTCGTTCTCCCTCATCCCAGAACCCTGTGGCTTCCTCTTCACTGGGACCAGTTCTGTCCTCCCTAAACCCAGTTTATGAGACGGTTTGCTGAGCGTGAGAGGCAAAGGGACAGTATGGATGTGGGGTTCTACTGGGAACACTGGGAGACGGAGCAGCAGACCAATCCAAATCAGGTGGTGCGATGCTGCCCCCTGCTGGCTCAGGAGGGAACCAATCTGTTTAGTTCTGCTGCTTCAGTATGGAGAGAAATTTGTTCCTGAATTATCGAAAGTAAAGGAAATATTTACAGGAGGAAATTTAAAAAATATATTGCAGGAATTAAAATAAAAAAAAAAGGTATTGGGGGTTATTTATTATCTGTTTGGAAAAGTTTAACCAATATTTCTTGGGATTTTATTTTTCACAGTTTGTATAGTTTTTATAGATCTTCTGTTTCTGAAGGCTCTTTTCTTGGTTCTCCTTCAGTCCAATGCAGGAGTGTAGAGGTTGGAAAATAACGCAATTAATAAAACTCTGTCCAAAAAGGTTTAAAAAATATCCTCTGGACTCTGTTTCCAAGTTTGAAAACGTTTCGCTTCCAATCCAGAAAGCTTTTTCAAGAGGGAGGGGGGGCTTTATGGAAATTATAGCTTGTTTTTTGGACAGAAGGCTGACAAGAAAGGGGGTAGGAGAGAGGGGGGAGAGACATGCGGGAGAAGACCAGAGGTTAGATTCAAACCCGGGTCTGCCTCGTCGAGGACTAAGGCCTCCATACGTGGGTCATGTGCGCTAACCACAGAGCCACCTGATCGCCCTAGCTGAACGTATGATTCACATTATAAATTAATCTCTAAACCTAGAAGGTTTTCTACTGTCCTTTTTCGATTAAATGTTTTTGGAACAAATTTCTCTCCATACTTCTATTCAGTTTATTTCTATAGCTCCAATTCACATCATGTCATCTCAGGTCACTTTCCAGTTCACCAGATCATCCAGTCAGATTGATTCAAAGTTTTCTATCTAAGGAAAACCAGCTGATTGCATCGACTCATTGACTCTTCAGCAATCCCTCACACTAAGCATGCTTGTAGCGACAGTGGAGAGGAAAAACTCCCTTTGAACAGGAAGAAACCTCCAGCAGAACCAGGCTCAGTGTGAGCGGCCATCTGCTGAGGCCCACTGGGGTTCAAGGAGACAGAAGCAGACATAGAAAAAGAAGCATAGATACAAAAGGCAACTGTCAACCAGCTCCACAGGCGGCCCCGTCCAGGAAACACACAGCCAGGCAGACGAGCTCCGAGCCAGCTCCCATGTCAGAGGATGAAGAGAGCACATCCAGTTAGTCACAGTCAGAGAAACAGGACTACACTGGAAAACAGGCCAAGCTCCAACATCTAGAAACAAAGGTGTTGATGGCAGCAGCACAGCTGATATTTCTCTCCAGGATGGAGTCACAGCCAAACAGGAACAGACCAGATGAAGCTACTATGAGAAAAAGCAGAGAGAGCAGAACGTTAGAGATTGAACTAACAGATTCTGCAGAGTGGGAGAATAGAGATAGAATGAAGCAGAATGATGAAAAAGGGGTCCCTATGTCCTCCAGCAGTCTAAGCCTATAGCAGCAGAACTATAGAGATAGATCAGGATAACCTGAGCCACTCTAACTAGAAGCTTTATCAAAAAGGAAAGTTTTAAGCCTAGCATTCAGAATGTTTCTCTACGTTTCTCCCAAAATTTGCTTTTAATCCTGGTTCCCATCAGTCCCTCTGATGGGAACCAGGATCCAGTCGTCTCTTCCTGTCAGTCTCACCGTCCCCCTTCATCCGCAGTGAGTTCCAGCTGTGCTACCTGTCCCTGAGGACCAGCATCGGGTTGTGGACGGCCTTCCTCTGCATCCTGCTGGTCGCCACTGACGCCAGCGCCCTGGTCTGCTACATCACCCGCTTCACAGAGGAGGCGTTCGCCGCCCTCATCTGCATCATCTTCATCTACGAGGCGCTGGCCAAGCTGGTCCACCTGGGGGAGCAGTTCCCCATTAACATGCACAACCAGCTGGACAATCTCACCTTCTACACGTAAGCAGGCCGATCCGCACGTCTCAGACCGACTCCAGAACCCCTGATCCAGCCCAGGAGATCCAGTTTCTGGAACCTTCTTAGTCCCCAGGCTGTCTGTCAGAGGTTTGGTGGGTTCTTACCTTCTGGTTCTCTTCTGGTTCAGGTGTCGTTGTTCTCCTCCTTCCAACGCGTCTGCTGAGGTCCAAAGGTTCTGGAGCAGCATGAACCTGACGTTGGACACCATCGAGTGGGAGCAGCTGAGTGTGAAGGTCTGTCTCACAAACCGGTTTATCTGCTCTGGTCCAGAACCAGCATCACCGGGTCAGACAGCAGCAGAACCTCCGTTCTGACTCCAGTTAGTGGAGCAGCAGCAGCATCTAGTGGAGGTCAGAGGTACTGCAGTAACTCCTTTCTCTCCGTCTCTGCAGGAATGCAGGAACTGGAAGGGACAGTTTATGGGGTCGGCATGCAGCAGCAACGGGCCTTACGTTCCTGACGTCCTCTTCTGGTCCGTCATCCTCTTCTTCACCACTTTCTTCCTCTCCTCCTTCCTCAAACAGTTGAAGACCAAAAGATATTTCCCCACCAAGGTCAGTCCGGCTGCAGAACCTTAGATGTTCTGATTCTGCTCCCTCTGAGCGCCGCAGCGCCGACCGAGCTTCATTTTTCTGCTTCTCGCAGATTCATTGATCCACATCATAGGTTGTGAAGAAATACGGAGAGCCGTTTGATACAAAATTACATGAAACGTTCCTCTGATCTTCGGGAAACGTTCCTCTGATCTTCGGGAAACGTTCCTCTGATCTTCGGGAAACGTTCCTCTGATCTTCTGGAAACGTTCCTCTGATCTTCGGGAAACGTTCCTCTGATCTTCGGGAAACGTTCCTCTGATCTTCGGGAAACGTTCCATTGATCCTTGGGAAACGTTCCTCTGATCTTCGGGAAACGTTCCTCTGATCTTCGGGAAACGTTCCTCTGATCTTCGGGAAACGTTCCATTGATCCTTGGGAAACGTTCCTCTGATCTTCGGGAAACATTCCTCTGATCTTCTGGAAACGTTCCTCTGATCTTCTGGAAACGTTCCTCTGATCTTTGGGAAACATTCCTCTGATCTTCTGGAAGCGTTCCTCCGATCTTTGGGAAACGTTCCTCTGATCTTTGGGAAACGTTCCTCTGATCTTCTGGAAACGTTCCTCTGATCTTCTGGAAACGTTCCTCTGATCTTTGGGAAACGTTCCTCTGATCTTTGGGAAACGTTCCTCTGATCTTTGGGAAACGTTCCTCTGATCTTCGGGAAACGTTCCTCTGATCTTTGGGAAACGTTCCTCTGATCTTTAGGAATCGTTCCTCTGATCTTTGGGAATCGTTCCTCTGATCCTTGGGAAACGTTCCTCTGATCTTCGGGAAACGTTCCTCTGATCTTTGGGAAACGTTCCTCTGATCTTTGGGAAACGTTCCTCTGATCTTTGGGAAACGTTCCTCTGATCTTCGGGAAACGTTCCTCTGATCTTTGGGAAACGTTCCTCTGATCTTTAGGAATCGTTCCTCTGATCTTTGGGAATCGTTCCTCTGATCCTTGGGAAACGTTCCTCTGATCTTTGGGAAACGTTCCTCTGATCTTCTGGAAACGTTCCTCTGATCTTCTGGAAACGTTCCTCTGATCTTTGGGAAACGTTCCTCTGATCTTTGGGAAACGTTCCTCTGATCTTTGGGAAACGTTCCTCTGATCTTCGGGAAACGTTCCTCTGATCTTTGGGAAACGTTCCTCTGATCCTTGGGAAACATTCCTCTGATCTTCTGGAAGCGTTCCTCTGATCTTCCGGAAACGTTCTTCTGATCTTTGGGAAACGTTCCTCTGATCTTCTGGAAATGTTCCTCTGATCTTTGGGAAACGTTCCTCTGATCTTTAGGAATCGTTCCTCTGATCTTTGGGAATCGTTCCTCTGATCCTTGGGAAACGTTCCTCTGATCTTCGGGAAACGTTCCTCTGATCTTTGGGAAACGTTCCTCTGATCTTCTGGAAGCGTTCCTCCGATCTTTGGGAAACGTTCCTCTGATCTTTGGGAAACGTTCCTCTGATCTTCTGGAAACGTTCCTCTGATCTTCTGGAAACGTTCCTCTGATCTTTGGGAAACGTTCCTCTGATCTTTGGGAAACGTTCCTCTGATCTTTGGGAAACGTTCCTCTGATCTTTGGGAAACGTTCCTCTGATCTTTGGGAAACGTTCCTCTGATCTTTGGGAAACGTTCCTCTGATCTTCGGGAAACGTTCCTCTGATCTTTGGGAAACGTTCCTCTGATCCTTGGGAAACATTCCTCTGATCTTCTGGAAGCGTTCCTCTGATCTTCCGGAAACGTTCTTCTGATCTTTGGGAAACGTTCCTCTGATCTTCTGGAAATGTTTTGCCGGTTTTTCTGCTACAGAGAAACATTCGGTGCTTCAGCTTCAGTTTAATTTTGTTCCTCCTGTTGCGTCTGCAGGTCAGGGCGACCATCAGTGACTTCGCCGTCTTCCTGACCATCATGATTATGGTGCTGCTGGACTATCTGGTGGGCGTTCCTTCTCCCAAGCTGCATGTTCCAGACCGCTTCCAGGTGACCCCGCCCACAGTCCCTCAGTGTTTTCTCCAGCTTTGGTTCCTTAACTTTGAATCTGGATCTAACAGCGTTCCTCGTCCTGCAGCCCACCTCCATCAATCGCGGTTGGCTGATATCTCCGCTGGGAACGAACCCCTGGTGGACCCTGCTGGCTGCCGCCATCCCGGCTCTGCTCTGCACCATCCTGATCTTCATGGACCAGCAGATCACCGCCATCATCATCAACAGGAAGGAGAACAAGCTGAAGGTGAGTGCGGGCGGCGAACGGCGAGCAGACGCTCAGCGCTCGGGTTTAATTTCCGTCCCCGTCTGTGTTCTGCCTGCAGAAAGGCTGCGGGTACCACCTGGACCTGCTGGTGGTGGCCGTCATGCTGGGCGTGTGCTCCATCATGGGCCTGCCCTGGTTCGTGGCGGCCACCGTTCTCTCCATCTCCCACGTCAACAGTCTGAAGGTGGAGTCTGGCTGCGCCGCGCCGGGCGAGCAGCCCAAGTTCCTGGGGATCAGGGAGCAGCGCGTCACGGGCTTCATGATCTTCGTCCTGATGGGCTGCTCCGTCTTCATGACGTCTGCGCTGAAGGTGAAGCGTCGGGCGAACTTTGACACCTCAGCGATCCTCTGGGGAAAACTCAAGCTTTGGCTCTTTTCTGCAGTTCATCCCGATGCCGGTTCTGTACGGAGTCTTCCTCTATATGGGAGCGTCCTCGCTCAAAGGCATCCAGGTACGTCCACCTGACGTCTGCAGGAGGTTCTCAGCTCGTCTGGGAGAATTCTCCCCTTTTAATAACTCCTGGTTTGTATGGAGCTAAATTAGGGCCAGAAAGTTTGTTTAAAAAAAATCTTTTTTTTACTGAAAAAGAATTTTGAACTGAGAAAAAATATCAAAACTGAGACTTTGTTTCCAACTTTAAAGTTGTTTCTCTTCCATCCAGGAAACTTTTTCAATTCAAAATGTCAGGAATAGCTCAACTCAACTCAAACTTTATTTATAAAGCACATTTAAAACAATCGGGGTTGACCAAAATGCTGTAAAGGAATCACAGTTAAGGAACATAAGATAAAAGCTAAGGCTGAAATACATCAACACATAAAAATAGAATAAGATAAATGTTTCAATTAAAATACATTTTAGAATAAAATAAATTTAAAATAAAATTTTGCTAAATGTCCACTTAGACATGATTAAAAGAGGGAGAAGAAATGTGATTTTAGGCCCCGTCCACACGAAGTCAAAACGAACACGAAACGCTGATATTTTCCAGAACGTTTGTCGTAAAGACGGAGACGTGAAATAAATGTGATCGTCCACACGAATGCATGAAAACGCTGCAAAATGTATGCCAGGCCTGTAAGTGGCGCTGTGGTGCCAAAGCAAAAATAGGCAAAAACTGGCAACGAAATGTTGGGCATGCGCACTAATATTTATACATGGTTGCCCTGCGGGTCCATTTTGGTGGTTCAGTCAAATTCAGGTGCTGAACTATGTGGTCGATATTGCTCTGTTCTTCCTGGAGATATTCCAGAAGAAGAAGATTCTGTTGTAAGCCCGACAGCAGGGTGAGTAGCATGAGCAGCAACCATTCAACACAGTACGGCGCCATTGTTGTTGTGATACTGTGTCGCCCATGCGTGTTTAGAGGCGACGCTATGACGCATGCGTGTAAGAAAAAAAAAGCTGTTAGAGCGTAAAGATGGAAACGCGAAAACGGCGTTTCAAAATCTTCCCACTCTGAAGGCTTAATAAAAAAAAGATCGTTTACAGACCCCCGAAACGCCGGCTTCGTATGGATGAGAGGCTGGTTTGGTGAAAAATTTGTGCGTTTAGGCCAGGGTTTGACTTCGTGTGGACGGGGCCTTAAAGAGGATTTAAAAACCTCAAAGGAGCCTGCGGATCTAACATGCCAAGGCAAGTTATTCCAGAGCCTCTGAACACTGAATTTTTTTAACACCGAATTTTAAACACTGAGTTTTTTTTAACACTGAATTTTAAACACAAAATTTTTTTAACACCGAATTTTAAACACAAAATTTTTTTAACACCGAATTTTAAACGCTGAATTTTTTTAACACCAAATTTTAAACACTGAATTTTTTTTAACATCGAATTTTAAACACAAAATTTTTTTTAACACTGAATTTTAAACACTGAATTTTTTTAACACTGAATTTTAAACACTGAATTTTTTTAACACCGAATTTTAAACACTGAATTTTTTTAACACCGAATTTTAAACGCGGAATTTTTTTAACACCGAATTTTAAACACTGAATTTTTTTTAACATCGAATTTTAAACACTAAATTTTTTTTAACATCGAATTTTAAACACTAAATTTTTTTTAACACCGAATTTTAAACACTGAATTTTTTTAACACTGAATTTTAAACACTGAATTTTTTTAACACCGAATTTTAAACACTAATTTTTTTTAACACCGAATTTTAAACACTGAATTTTTTTTAACATCGAATTTTAAACACAACATTTTTTTTAACACCGAATTTTAAACACTGAATTTTTTTAACACCGAATTTTAAACACAAAATTTTTTTAACACCGAATTTTAAACACTGAATTTTTTTTAACACCGAATTTTAAACACTGAATTTTTTTTTAACACCGAATTTTAAACACTGAATTTTTTTTAACACCGAATTTTAAACACTGAATTTTTTTTAACACCGAATTTTAAACACTGAATTTTTTTAGACATTGAATTCCTTACACTCAATTTTTATCTGGAGAAAATTCTGGAAAATTCATTTGGTCACGTGACATAACGGCTGCGCTCAGCGCTGTTCCCAGCTGAATGAGGAATTTTTTTATTTATTTTTTTGTTAAACAGATAGAATTATAAAACGTCAGTTAGCCACTAATAGACAGCTAGTTTCCCATTGGGAACCTGCTAGCACTAAGATGCTAACTGGTTAGCAAGATGCTTCCCACAAACCGGCTACAATTGAACTTGCTTTCGAACCTTCCTCCACAACAATCCCACCCCCTTGATAATCAACCAATCACATTCACTTTATTCACTCGTGTAAAGTCGGGCACCACTCTGGAGAATTAGGAAATGCAACGATTGGAACGGCCGCTTCCCTACGACTTTAAAGGAACATTAGTCTATCCCATTATTGATCAATGAATCAAAAAAATGATCAATAGAATGACCGATCTGCAAAATAATCGTTAGTTTAGCTAATAATGATCAGAGCTTCCTCGTACATAAAACATTCTCCTGGCTTTTACCAACCTGTAGAGTTTATCCGTTTTATAGTTTTTATTGTTGATATGCTGACGGCTCAGCAGAAGCAGAGATCATGGCGTGCAGGTTGTGTCTCTGCTCACCAGCTGCGGCTGCTCAGACCCAAACAGGAAGCTCCTGTTTCTGATGTTTCACCTTCGAACCGTTCCTCCAGAGCAGCTTGATGTCGCTCTTCCTCAGGAGGTCTCTGCTACCAGCTCAGTCTAAACCGTCTGCTCTCTGCCTCGCAGCTGTTCGACCGTATCAAGCTGTTCGGCATGCCGGGGAAGCACCAGCCCGACCTCATCTACCTGCGCTACGTGCCGCTGTGGAAGGTCCACGTCTTCACCGCCGTCCAGCTCTCCTGCCTCATCATCCTGTGGGTCATCAAGGCGTCGCGCGCCGCCGTCGTCTTCCCCATGATGGTGAGCCCTTCGGCCTGCATGTTTCACCACCCCGGGCACTGACGCTCACCTCCGTCGCCGCTCCCCGCAGGTTCTGGCGCTGGTCTTCATCCGGAAGCTTCTGGACTTCTGCTTCACTAAGAGGGAGCTGAGCTGGCTGGACGACCTGATCCCAGAGAGCAAGAAGAAGAAGGACGACGATAAGAAGAAGAAGGAGGCGGTGAGGAGGGGAGGGAGACGCATGAGGCCGGGAGCGTTTAAAGGTTTTGACCCGTTCTGGTCGCTTCTCTGCAGGACGCTCAGTTGATGATGGAGGAGACGGAGGACGAGGCGCCCTACGAGCCACAGAGCATCCGGAAGTTCCCCATTAAATCCCTGAAGGGACGGTGAGTCGGATCAGAACCTGCTGAGCTCAACCCAGTGGAGCGTTGGCCCCGTGAGAAGCGGCTTTATGGGCTGCATTAAAAGAGCGTGACATGTCAGACTGCTCTATGTAGTTTACCCAGAAATTCCTTTATCGTATTTAATTAATTTCATCTCATTTCTGCTATTTGATCTCAGGGAGGAATTCTATTCTATTCAGTTTATTTCTATAGCTCCAATTCACATCATGTCATCCCGACGCACTTTCCAGTTCACCAGATCATCCAGTCAGATTGATTCAAAGTTTTCTATCTAAGGAAAACCAGCAGATTGCATCGACTCATTGACTCTTCAGCAATCCCTCACACTAAGCATGCTTGTAGCGACAGTGGAGAGGAAAAACTCCCTTTGAACAGGAAGAAACCTCCAGCAGAACCAGGCTCAGTGTGAGCGGCCATCTGCTGAGGCCCACTGGGGTTCAAGGAGACAGAAGCAGACATAGAAAAAGAAGCATAGATACAAAAGGCAACTGTCAACCAGCTCCACAGGCGGCCCCGTCCAGGAAACACACAGCCAGGCAGACGAGCTCCGAGCCAGCTCCCATGTCGTAATGGAGGAGAATTAGAATAATCCTAGATTTCTTTTTAATCCGGTTGCCAAACTCACCCAGAGCCATAGCTCTGTTGAACCGTCCATTCCACCTGATCTTAGCAGTAATGATTTTATAGGATTCTTTAAAAATAAGATTGATCTTATTTAAAATACGATCATTAGCACTCCTCTATCCACGATTGGTTTGTCTCTGGAAGGTGGGGCAGCATGTTTATCATATGATGATTGAAATTCATAATTGAAATTATTCAATAAAACAATATTTAACATAACAATATGCAATTAAAAAAAACATCATTAGTGATTTATTCTCCTAACCCGGTACTGTAGAGCGCTGACATGTTATTAACATCATTTAGGAGATCCAACAATCGAAATGGCCACGCCCACCTAGTGTAGTTGATGCCGTCATCCAAAGGTGGGGCAAGTGACTTTCACATTTCATTTGCCCAGAAACAATTTTTACTTGCCCAGTATAATGTTTAATAAATATAGTTCCTAATATTCATTTTTATATAAATCTCAATGAAACATGTTTGTTTTTTAAATGTTTTTTGTAATTCAGTATTTTTTAAGTTTCCAGGTTCCTGGTGTGTATCTGCATGCGTCAGATAATGAACTCCAGCCTACATTACCGTGTTAACATGCTTTTCAATCATTCCTGCTCATTCTTTTCAAACTAAACTTTGCTTTAAACTGTTGTGTGCTTGGAAAAATATAAATTGTAATGTTAAAAATCTAAAAAAAACTTGACAGGTTAAAAACTTAAGATAAATAACAAGACAGAAGTCAATGTCATAAATGAATAACTTTTATTTTAGAGTCACGGTACGTTTATAAAAGATAATACTATTAATATAATGTGACTTTTCTAGAGAATCATTATAGTTATTTTATTCAGGGTTTCCACAGTCTGACATCATTTCAGAATTCCCTGACTTTAACGGACTCAGGATCAGTTTTCCCTGACAGAATAAATGCAGCAACAAGGCAATAATAATAACAGGTCACCAATCTAACATGTTTGGCTCTATAACATTTAAATGCACCTCTCCAATGTCTAAGAGAAAAAAATGTAATGAACATTTTTTAATGTTTGACCTGCATATGACAGACTGCCATATAATGGCGCTTTCTAGCTTGTTTGTTGTTTTGGTAACATCAAAATTACCGCTAGGTGGGCAAAAATCATGCCATCTGGCGGAAAATCACCCGGCTTTTTCAAATCAGGCGAGAATGTGTACAAAACAACAAAAATGGCGCCGGCAACGCTTGTGGGTCGTTTTCAGCGAATGTCTGTGATTTTTAAAGTAATTTTGAGTGATAAATAATTCGCCCGGCGGGCAAATGCAATGAAATTTGTCCTCTCCCAACAATAAAAATGACTTGCCCCGGGAGATCGTGCGATGGTTAACATCGAGCCCTGCTATGGCAGGCCGTTTTGACATTTATTAGAAGCGCTGTCCTCTCCATTGTTCCGTTTGTCGACCTCTAAAATAAGATTCTTCTTGGTCAAAACCAGAGATGGGAAGTAACGAAGTAAAAATACTTCGTTACTGTACTCAAGTAGATTTTTCTGATATTTTTACTTTACTTTACTACTTATTTTTATGGCGACTTTTTACTTCTACTCCTTACATTTTTACACAAATATCTGTACTTTCTACTCCTTACATTTTAAAAAATTGGCTCGTTACTTTAGTTTTGAATCATTTCAATGGAGTTACCGTTATTATTTTTCACGTCATCAATACCAAATTCAATCTAATTGGATGGGAATCTACGTTGCATTTGACGCACCACTACAAGATGAATCGACAGATTCGGCGGTATTCATTGGCGGCAAATCATTGCAGCTTGGTGGCGGTGGCGTTAGCATAGTAGCATGGACGACGAGATGATTGAAAATGAACACAACGGAGATCTAGTCCTATTGGCAGACATCCATTTAAAATGTAGGCATGAAAAAAGTGGTTTCTACTTTTACTTTTATACTTTAAGTAAATTTACAAGCCTGTACTTTGTTACTTTTACTTGAGTAAAGAAGTTTAATCAGTACTTCCACTTTTACCAGAGTATTCCACTTTTACACAAGTATCTGTACTTACTCAAGTACGGAAAGTGAGTACTTTTGCCATCTCTGGTCAAAACTAAGTTCCTACCAGTCAGAACTGTACATATATTTATCCTAAATTACATTATTGCCAGCAAAAATTTTATTTCAAGATGCCAAAAATATAACTGTACTAATCAATTAGTAGTCATTGGTATAATTATGATCCCTAGAAAAAATCTGCAGAGGCTTCAGTATATTCCAAACTCTGTAGTTAGGATCCCCCCCCCCCCCCTTCTCCATTCATTACACTGGCTTCCCATCTCCTCCAGGACTGAGTTCAAGGTTTTTACTCAACGTAAAAGACCTTAAAACATTTCTTTTTAGCAAAGCTTTTGATTCCCTTTAGAGGAAAATTAGGTTTTCCTGCTTTTCTCTTTTTTTACTCGTAGATCTTTTGATGGAAAGTGCAGTATAAATTAAATGTATCATAATTATAAAAAATACACTTTGAAATGCCTTTGAAATCCTTACATATTATAAGTGGACCTTTTGACATTTAATAGCTTGACTGAAAAGGTAATCCAGATATCTCAAATGCATTTCTTCCTAGTCAAAATGAACATTTCAGAATCTAAAATATCTAAAGTAACATTCTTGCTATTTCAAATAAACATTCAGGACATCTAAAATTGAATTTCAGACATCTGGATTACATATTCAGTCAAGCTAATGTCAAAACGGCCTGCCGTACCTCCCTCTTCACTGACAGCAGAGATTAACTGAACCGCTGGATAATCTTAATTCATTAGGATGTTTTAATTAGGAAATGAAGTATTACCGATTCTTTGCTAATCCTAAAGAAAAATCATTTAAAGTTAATTTAGAAATGTTATTTGATATATGAGCAATATTAACCTGTAGTGGGGAAAAAGTATTCAACTATTCACCCAATTTAAATAAACAGAGATCGATGGATTTCACTCAGTTGGCACTCTATTTTCATATATCTTTGCAAAGAGATCATCATTCGGCCCTTATTGCACAGTAATCAGCCCTGTTCTGCCTGAGCAGAGTGTGTTCCCTTTACTTACAATAATGGAAACGGTCCGAGTCGAAGCAAATTACAGAAACTTTGGTTAAACGGTAACATGTTATGAATTAACATGAGAAAAAAATCTGGTTTGTTATGGAAGAAGCTACGTCTTGTCTAAAAACAGCCTCACACAGGAGAATCGTGCGGCCTTGCAGGTGAAACAGGCTGAGTGAAAACTTTTATAGTGAATAAATAGGATAAATTAATATATGAAATAAGAGAAATTAAATTTTTCAACCACAAACCTCAGCATGAAACGCCCCTCTCTGCCTCCGATTAGCTCACTGGTCGTCATGCCTCCAGTTCACCAATGTAACCAGTTAAGCCAGTGAGTACTGGCCAATTAGAAGCAGAGTAGCGCATGTGATGGCTTCACTGTCTCTGGAAAAAATGGGAAATTTGGATTGGAGATTCTGCTTAATAGTGCGAATCATGTGGGATTTATAAGTGGATATATGCAATGCTGATTGAAGTAGATATACGCCGTATATCTGTGCATACTCTAGACTAAACCTCTGGGTAATCGGTTCTGTTTCCGTTTGTCCCGCAGCTCCGACCCGTCTGAGGTCAACATCTCGGATGAAATGGCCAAAAGTGGAATCTGGAAATCCGTCTCCAAAAACTCTGAAGGAGGCAAAGGACTGAAACGCTGCAAAAGGTAACCTAGCAACTGCTGATGTCATCGCCTGTGCCTCGCTCTGATTGGTTCCTTTGTAGCTCTGAGCCACTTGCAGTTGGAACCCAAAAGTTGCTGCATTTCAGGCTGAAGGATGAGCAACGATTCGGACGTTTTCAGGAGGAAATTAGAGAAAAAGTTCTGTTTTTAAGATTTTCTTGGTTCTAAAGGATCGTTTTCTGTTGCTGATTTCCTTCCCTTGGAAAATGAAAAGAAAAAAATGGACCCAATTGATTTTATTTCGGTTCCATTGAAACTTTTTTATTGAAGGTTTTAAACCGAAGGAGGAAGATGGAGTTGGACGGGATGGGAAGGTAGTGGGGCTGAAACAGTTAATGGGATTAATCGACGATTGAATAATCATCAACTAATCAATAATCGATTGTTAACTGGAATACGGCTCTATAATGAGCCTTTAGCTGACAGCAGTAATTGTATCAAATAGTAATTGTAATGTAATTTCTATCCAGAACTTCTCTAGTGGAAAACTTTCAGTTTCACCTGGTTTAAGTTTGGAAAAAATCTCCTTTAGGGAAAATTATGCTGTCAGGTTTTTAATCAATTAATCAAAAAAATAATCCACAGATTAATTGATATGCAAAATAATCGTTAGTTGCAGCCCTATTGTCAGGTTGGTGAAAAGTCAACCTGCCAGATTATGAACGTGCAGAAAAAACAGTAATGGGGGAAAATTTGATGAATGTGGATTAATCTGAGCTACATTATGTAGAGAAGGACCTGAGAACGCAGAGATGTAAAGATTCCTCACCAGGACGCTGTTTCCATACTGAACTGACTCTGACTGAAAAGGTCCAAAGACTATAACTTCTGTTTTATCTGCATTCAGAAGCAGAAAGTTAAGAGTCATCCAGGTTTTTCTGTCTTCAGACATGCCTGTAATCTATGTAATGGGTTAGCTTCATCTGGATTATAGACAGATATAGCTGGGTATCATCAGCATAACAGTGGAAATTAATCCCATGCTGTCTAATAATTCTACCAATTGGGAGCATGTATAAAGTAAAGAGAATTGGTCCTAGCACTGATCCCTGTGGTACTCCACAGGTAACCTTTGAGCATGAGGAAGATTTATCATTGACATGAACAAACTGAATTCGATCAGATAGATCAGATTTAAACCAGTCTAGAACTGTTCCTTTAATTCCAACAAAATATTCAAGTCTTTCTAAAAGAATATTCTGATCAACTGGATCAAATGCAGCACTAAGATCCAACAGGACGAGCACAGATACAAGGAGAACATCATTAGTGACGCCTGAACACCTTCAGATCCGGTTTGGAAAAGGAACAGGAACCTTTCTAGGAACGTCTGACAGCAGGGATGGTGGAACCCGTCCTTCCTGGTGGATATGGGCTCAGATTGGAGGTTCTGGACCAGAACGATCGTCTGACCCATAAAATATAAAAAGTTCTAAAAGCAGTAAAATCAAAACGGTCACTGATGTGAAATGAACAAACCCGGATAGTTAAGGAAGCCATGACCCGGTTCTTCACCTGGTTCTGAACCCGGTTCTTGACCCGGTTTTGGTCCAGAACTGGGTCAAGAACCGGGTCAAGAACTGGGTTCAGAACCGGGTCAAGAACCGGGTTCAGAACCAGTTTTCAGAACCCGGTTCTTGACCCAGTTTTGGACCTGGTTCTGGACCCTGGACCTGGTTCTGAACCCGGTTCTGGAAACTGGTTCTGAACCCGGTTCTTGACCCGGTTCTGAACCCAGTTCTTGACCCAGTTTTGGACCTGGTTCTGAACCCTTGACCTGGTTCTGAACCCGGCTCTTGACCCGGTTCTGGACCTGGTTCTGAACGCTGGACCTGGTTCTTGACCCGGTTCTGAACCCAGTTCTTGACCCAGTTCTGGACCTGGTTCTGAACCCTGGACCCGGTTCTGAACCTGGTTCTTGACCCGGTTCTTGACCCAGTTCTGGACCTGGTTCTGAACCCAGTTCTTGACCCGGTTCTGGACCTGGTTCTGAACCCTGGACCCGGTTCTGAATCTGGTTCTTGACCCGGTTCTGGACCCGGTTCTGAACCTGGTTCTTGACCCGGTTCTGAACCTGGTTCTTGACCCGGTTCTGAACCTGGTTCTTGACCCGGTTCATGACCCAGTTCTGGACCTGATTCTGAACCCGGTTCTTGACTCGGTTCTGGACCCGGTTCTGAACCGGGTTCTGAACCTGGTTCTGGACCCGATTCTGAACCCGGTTCTTGACTCAGTTCTGGACCCGGTTCTGAACCCGGTTCTTGACCCGGTTCTGAACCCGGTTCTTGACTCAGTTCTGGACCCGGTTCTGAACCCGGTTCTTGACCCGGTTCTGAATTGGATTCTGGAAACTGGTTCTAAACGGGTTTCTTTCTTCCTCCAGTCAGGAGAAGCTC
Source organism: Cyprinodon tularosa (assembly GCF_016077235.1). Taxonomy (NCBI): domain Eukaryota; kingdom Metazoa; phylum Chordata; class Actinopteri; order Cyprinodontiformes; family Cyprinodontidae; genus Cyprinodon; species Cyprinodon tularosa. The sequence goes on along the minus strand of NW_024039272.1, from coordinate 238,110 downwards.
CCCAGCGTCCAGATCAGCGTGGAGGACGAACAGAGGTTTGTGGACGCTGAGACGGCGTTATGATCCTTCAGCAGACGTCTGGAGGACAATGTGGGCGGAGCCTGGATGAGGACCAATCAGCTTCCGGCTCGTTGTTCTCTCAACAGAAGCTCTTTTATTTCCTCATCGTTTTATGGTGAAACATGGAGACTCCTCAGGTTACTTTGGTTTTTACTTACATGGTCCGCCGCTGCGCTCTGATTGGCCGAACGCCGTACTCAGACTCTGATGAATGTTTGATTTCGATGCGCTCAGCTCCCGCCTCCCACAGACTGTTTATTTAATCCAACGTGCTGATTGGTGTTAGTGTGAGAGAGAGGGTGTGTGTTTGTTCACCGTGATGCCTGCAGGTCAAACCTCAGCACATGTTTTCTAGTTTCTTTGTAAATTTTTAATAAATCAGTTTTGAAGCAAAAATCAGAGTCACTGGTTTTACTGGGAGCCTTTCTAACATCTACCATTAAGTTATTATTATAAGACTTTTTTTCCAATAACAGATGGCGTCTTGAACAAGGTCCCCTCGACTGATTTTCCTGGGAGCAGTTATGACAGAAGTGTCTGATTTATTACCGTAATATTCAGAATATAAGCCGCAGAAGCTAAATTGTATGATTATATATGATTGTAAGCCGCAGGTTTTTTATGTTTAATGTCCGTCTTTCTCGCGGTAGAAGTCTGCTTCCGGAGGACCTCCGCATTCCCCCGCGCGCGGCTACCTGGATGGTAAAATCCATAGATTTAGGTATTACGCTAGTGGCCGTTAGCTGTAAAAGTCCATAGATAAGCCGCATTGTTATATAAGCCACAGGGTTGAAAAATGGGGAAAAAGTCGCGGCTTATAGTCCGGAAATTACGGTACTCATAACAAACAGAGCTTTGAGGGATGGAGAACTTCTGACTGACTGTTTCCAGCGGTTCAGCTGAAGCTTCCAAACTAACTTAATTTATTTTACAGAGTGAGAAATCTACCGTCAGCAGGCCTCAAACATTTTTAGTGCCACAAAGGACCACAGGTTGGATTCAAACCCGAGTCGGCCGCATCGAGGACTATGGCGTCCGTACATGGGTCGCGTGCGCTAACCACTGCGCCACCAAAACACGCCCACTAAAACCTTTTAAGTTATAGTCGGCTAAAACCGACTAAAACTATCACATATCATAAATATTAATAATAGTTTTCGTCTTCAGGACAAAAACGAAGACTAAATCTAAGATGGCTGTTAAAAATAACACTGCATCGGTTTGTCTTCTGTATGACGTTAATTAGATCTGCTTCAGCTTTTAGTTTTTATTGTTTTCTTTGCAGCTTCTTTATATCAGAGGAAACAGATAAGCAGATAAAGTTAGAATAATTCTGAGCGGATCAACAACCAGGATAACATTTATTGTATAGGATTGTGAGTTTCAGAGAATTTTATTAAATACTTTGAAGCAGGAAAAAAGTTTAAAACTCTTCCATTATGTCAACATTTTCCATCTGACCTTTTATCATTTTTTATTATTTTAGTTTCTTAAAGCATCACAGTGTAAGACCTGTAACTTCCAGGTCTAGCTCCCCTAAAGGCCACCGGCAGCACTACGCTGTTACTGTCTGAGCATTCATCCTGACCCCTGACCTCTGACCCCTCCATCACTATATAGTGAGCTCAGTGAACCGACCGCTCGGACAAATGGTCACTACTTTCCGCTCCCCTTTGGTCACGTGACTCCGCCTCCTTGTTTTCTGCCCCATCTTTGTTCTCTTTTGCTCCTAAAACAAATCCCATGATGCTTTGCGAGGAGAGCTCTTGAAAAGCATTGTGGGATATATCTGCTGCTTCTAGAAACGGACCATCCAGACCACCAGCTACGGCTAATTAGCATGAAGGTACAGAAACCTAAAATGGCTCCTTTCTTGAGGTCCTCTTCTGTGACGTAATGATTGAAATGTTCTGACCCTGTTCGGATCCAAATGGGTCTCGGTCCAACACGTTAAAACAGATTTTACTCGAGACAGAAGAAGAAGAGCAAAGAGAAACTTTATTCAGAATCATGAAGCCGACTCAACAAACGGATCAGCGGTGGTCTGGTACCAGGATCCCCGGACCTGTTTAGACATCTTCGGTACCATTTCTGCTGGATGTGGAGGTAGGCGGTCAGGGCATGATCCGGGTCTGGTCCTGGGTCCGTTACAGCGCGGTGGAGAGGAGCAGGGGCAGCAGCAGAACCACGGAGAACCGGGCTCCCTGGGATTCCCCTGCAGAGAAACCGAAGGTTCTCCATCAACGATAACGCTTCGATGGTTCTGCAAAATACGCGGCGGATCCACCAGAACCCAGACTCACCTCCGGACCACAGCATGGCCTCCGTCACCTCCAGGGACCCGTTGTGCGGCGCGGGTTCGATCCGCAGCAGTTTGCACAGCAGGGGGTAGATGTGGATGCTGTCGAACGGCTCGGACACAAAGTTCTTCTTGAAGCTCGGTCCGAAGGCTCTGAAGATGGTCTTCATGTCCATCTCTCCGTTATGGAAGCCATGGTCTCCTTTGTTGATGTAAACGACGAATCTCTGGAGAAACGGAGAGAAGTTCAGGAATAAGATTTGGCTAAATCTGCTCCCATCCGGACCTGCAGTGCAGCCGGACCAGGATTTTGGATCCATGAAGGATTGTTAGTCATTATATTAGGAGACAAAAACATTTAATTAGACTAAAGCTTTAATAGAGCCGTCAAAGCTGATTATCTCCAGTGGAAGAGATGTGGAATAAATTCAGTTTGCCTTTTTATTACATTATTATTATTATTATCATTTTGTCACAGATTTATTCTCCTAATGTTCCTGATAACGTTAGGACTTTATTCTTGTTATTACTTTTATCTCAGTGTTTCGGCTTTAGTCCTGTAATGTTGGGACTAATCTAGTACCTAGTATGTTACCTGTTATCAGTGTTGTTTAGTAACGAAGTAAAAATACTTCACTACTGTACTCAAGTATATTTTGGAGTACTTAATACTTTCCAAGAATATAAATTTTTCTATTTTTACAGTAATTCTTATAGTTAAGTTCGAGCCATTTCAGATACTTTAAGACTTTTACTCGAGTAACATTTCAGTCAGTGACTTGGACTTTAACCAAAGTCATATTTTGGAGCGGCTTATACTTTTACTGGTCCAGATTTCAGTACTTTATACAACACTAGCTGTTATCTTGTTGATTTAATATTATGATTTTATTCACCTAATAAAAAAATAAATGTAGATATATCTTTATGTCTAATACCAGTACTGGAGTTTAGTGGAGATTCTTCTTAAATGACGTAATACCATCCATCCCCTGTGATAATCAATGAATAATCAATGGATCATTATTTATACTTGCTTGATTTAATGAATTTAGCGTTAATCAGCGAAAAAATAAACAATTTTTATCGCGATGACTGAGTCCTGGAGCGGCCATTTTTGTCCAAATATAGTAGCCCCTCCCTCCTGTCATCTTCCAGCAGTGACGTCACAGTGCGGTTAGCCTAGCGCCATTCTCCCCGCTTTACAAGCAGAATCAATGGGAACTACTAGACACATAACAACCATAACATGTATGTTGCTTTAGGTTAATAGACTATATTCATTAGGCTATGTATGCTTCTAAAAAAAAAACACCACACTCCCCCCTTTTTTTTTTTTTTTTTTTACAACTAGACTACCGTATAATACTTTCATCCATCCATCCATTTCCCGTCACACTTATCCCAAGTGGGGTGGCGAAGGGTGCTGGTGTCTATTAGAGACTGACACGGGAGTGGATTTTCACTCCTGTCCCGTCCCACTCCCACAGAAAAAAATGGTGTCCCGTCCCGATCCCGGGCCAGAGTAGAAATCTAAATCCTGTCCCGTCCCACTCCCATCCCGCTCCCATTCAGAATGACTCCCGCTCCTGCTCCCATTCTTGTTGTCTTCAATAAGATTTCTGCCAATTCATTGAATGTGAATTTCTATGAAGGGTCAGTTAAGTTCCTGTTTCTAACCGTAGTAACTGTTGGTCCCTCCATTGTTGTTTTTGAGCGCAGGTGAAAAACTCAGAGCGGAAGCACTGTTGGTTTTTGGGTCGTGTAGTTTTTTGACTCACATTATTAGTGTAGGCTTCAAGGAAAAAAACTACAAAATGGAGGCGCCAGTACTGGATGTTTTTTCTTTCTATTTTATTTTATTTTTTTGGCATCATTCCTAGTTTTTTTTAGTTATTATTGGTTTGCTCCCGCTCCCGTCTGCTCCTGTTAATCTTTAATCCTGTACCGTCCCAATCACGTGATCGTTAATACTGACTCCCATCCCGCGGGAATCCCGAAAAAATGTCAGTCTCTAGTGTCTATCTCTACGGGCGAGAGGCGGGGTCCATCCTGGACGGGTCGCCAGTCCATCGCAGGGCAACACAGAGAAAAACAACCATTCACTCACTCCTAAGGAGAATATAGAGAAGCCAATTAACCTAACAGTTAATTTACTCCCCAATTCACTGTGGGAGGAAGCCGGAGTACCCAGAGAGAACCGACTCATGCTCAGGGAGACTCCATGCAAACTCCATGCAGGTATCGAACCCGAAATCTCCTTGCTGCAAAGTGCTACCCACCGCCCCACTGAGCAGCCCTATCATATCTTTTGTAGGATCCAGAATTTAAAAGTTGTTCTAAACCTTTTCTGTTTCTGCTCCATCGAAACGTCTTGGCTAAGAAACGTATCTGGAACGGCCGCTGAATGTTAGGAGCTCCGTTCCTCCAGGAAACAAACTTTCTTCAGACTCACCGAGTTCAAGTTGAATCCCAGATCTGCTACGACCACGATGGGAGGCAGACGCTCACTTCTTCCCAGATGGAAGCTCTCTGGGATCTCGTGCTTCTTGTAGACCGTCAGATTTGGCGCGTTGGACAGAGCATCAAACACCTCCTGCTCCTTCCCCGGGCGCGGCGTCAGGACGCCGAACCCACCGTAATCGAGGATCTCGAAGCTGACGAGCTCAAATAGATTCAGGTACTTGTTGAGGATGATCTCGTCCACCAGCGGGCGCTTCTTCACGGTGGTCATGCCGTGGTCTGAGGTGATGACCACGTCCAGGCTGTCGTCCAGGTTGTGGCGTTTAATGGCGCCCCTCAGGTAGCCGATGGTGCGGTCGATCTGCTGGATGATGTTCTTCCTGTCTTCGGTTTCCGGCCCCTTGGCGTGGCCCACGTTGTCCGGCTCGCCGTAGTACAGGGTCACCAGATCAAAGTCCTCCTCAGAGAACCAGCTCATCACCGTGTCGATGTTCTGACACCACTCCGTGTAGTTGGCGTCAGGGTGGCCAGCTTCTTCAAGCCGAACTCTGTTAACCTTTTGACCCCTGTAGGTGGCGGCGCCTCCCGGAAAGAAAAACGAAGCAGTTTTCAAACCCTGAAAGAAGAAAAGATCAGATGAGCTTCAATCTTCTCCTTAGTTATGGTCACCTGGACCTTCAGGGCCTCTGCAGGTCTCTGTGGTCCCTGTTCTGATGACTCGCCTGGTCCTGAGCTGTGATCCATAGGGGCAGAATGCCGTTGTCCCACCACTCGGATCTGCTCAGGGTCTGCTTGTAGGGAACCTTCAGGTTTGTTGTGGTGTTGAACATCAAATTGTGGACAACTTCGTGGTCTTCTACCCATCTGCCTAAAACAGACATTTAACACCGTGGTTCAGCCGTAATACAGCGCACTCTGGTGGTCAGAGTCAAACTGAAATGTTTATGCAGTCATATAAAGTTTAAAGCTATAGAGGACAATCTTTCTCCTACTAATTGTCAATCATTCTGGTGATATGTTTGAGGTCGTCCTACATGCTCGTCCCGTTAGCTATCTTTTTCGGGCGTGTATCTGTGGTGAGCTACGGTTTCAGACAGTCATTGAAGCTCACCTTTCTCACTGCAGTTCTTTGTAAATGGGCCAGGGTCGTAAGAGAAAAAGTGTCTACGAAGTGTACGAGAAGAAAAGAAAGGCACCCGAAGAGGCAGATATATCCCAGAATGCTTTGCACGGAGAGCTCTCCTCACAAAGCATTATGGGATTCGCTGTCACAGCGGCCCGCTGTCGCCATAGGCTGTTGCTACACCACAGCAGTGACTAATAACAAAGATGGAGCAGGCAGCACGTAGTGGAGGAGGAGCTACGTGACCAACGGAACAAAAAACAGTGATCATCTATCCGAACTGTCAGTTAACTGAGTTCACTATAAAGTTCACTATATAGTCCCGGCTCTATATAGTGATGGAGGGATTTAGGGGTTAGAGCGGACGTTCAGACACAGCAAAGGTCTGGTTATCCTCCAGCAGCAGTGTGTCACAGTCACAGGTATTTTTGATTTATGCCAAATTTTAAAACTTGGTCTGTGCTATTCTATTCAACGCCACAACGCAGGTAACCTGACTCCGCTGGATGGATTTGCTCCGCATATCCATCTGGAAACCTTCCGTTGAAGTAATTTTGGGAAGGGGCGAAAATACTGGTTAGCTGATTGGCCTATGTTGGTGATAGACGGGCCAAATAAACCAATCAGATCAACGAAGCATATGACGTACTAACAGAGCGACGACGAAGAGGAGCCAATTGATAGATCAAACTCTTGCCGAAACCAGTCGGGAGAAGAGCAAAAACATCTTTTCCTCTGAGAAAAGCCTCCAGAGCAGTGTTTTGCTCTTCTTTCAGTGAAGAAATACTCTGTAATTCCCATAAAACTTGCTCGATAGCCACGCTAACGCTAGTTTCATGGGCTGAAGCCGCCATGTTCTTTAGACTGAACTGTCGCGCTTCTCGTTGCGTCACACCTCAACCCGCCTCAAAGCCAACGCTGATTGGACATTCGTTTGGTGAACGGCTCCAAATTTTCTTTAACGGAGAGTCTCCAGACTGATCTGCGAGTGAAACCTTGAAAGCTCGCGAGATCAGGATGGTCTCACGAGGCTACAGCGCAGGAGGGACAATCGCGAACTAGCTGTGGGTCTGGATACAGCGGAGGTGGTGAGGAATTGGGGAAAAGTTTGTGCGTCAATGGAGGGACATGGGGCCGAAAAAGAGCGGGGATCCAGGTTGGAAAAGTGTCCCAGCGTTCTCGCGCATCTCTAGTGAGAAAGTCCTCCTGAAAACATGGTCTGTGCAGTCAGTTCATCCAGATTACCATCCTGCCTTCAAGGTTGATTTCTCTGAGGGAGCCGCTCAGACCCCCACATACCAGCGCTGCGCTGTCACTGGGAATCCCACCTGATCTCTTCTTCCTGACAGTGATGCTACATGATTGGCTGAACGTTGCCACATGATGTAAAACATTGTGGTTGCCCAGACAACGATAATAACATCACAGCTTCTGTAGCATTAGCGTGTCTAATGATCGATGAAGTTTTACTTGATCGATAACAAAACTGAACAAAAAATAGTTTATAAAGGTAAAAAGTAGACCATGATATAAAGAAGGAGAGCTGGGTAGCGCTGCGGCTAGCTGTGCTGAGTAGCTAACAGGTTAGCCTCTTTTAGCTCGTCAGTTAGCCATATTAAGCTAAACTACTTTTAAATTTGTTTCAACAACAACCGTTTGTTATTCTACTGGTAAAATAACTGTTTTATTTGTCTAAAATCTCTAAAATGTCTAAAAAAGTCATTTTTTGTCCTCTGCCCTCCAATCTTAATAAAAGAATAAAGATAAGCTGAGACTTTATTTGTTGCCTTATTAAATGGCAGAGCTCAGCCTTAGAAGGCAGAACTTTCCTTCCAGACTGACAATGATTGTTTTCTCCTTTCAGCTACTTTAGATTGCTGATAAAATGTAAAATAATAGCAAATATAGGTAATAATATGTTGGGACTACAAAAGAGATTCGATCCTTAAGAAACGGTTGCAGTAGTTTGTCCGAGTGGAGTTTCCACATGTTGACGTCATAAGGAGGGGCGGGGCCCCGAGCAGATCTGGTACCTACACCGCTCGCCTCTTGGGGTTTTCCCCTACTTTTAATGGCGGTTGGAAGTAGATGTTAGCGTTTTTAATGTACGTAATCCAAACTGCAGGCAGCAGGATAATAAAAGCCAACATATTCTGCCGGCAGGTTTCTACATTTGAAGTTAATTTAGGCGTTAATAAACTGTTTCAGAGGAGTGATCATAGCGCTCTGCATCAGCAGCGCTGCGTCTGACTCCCTGCCAGCTCCCAGATCAGATTCTCTCATTGGTTGATGAGGCGCGTCCAGCAGCTGCTGCTTTTTCAGTGCATCCTGAGCCTCAGAAGCTCATGAGGCTCATGAGGTGCTGCTCCTGCTGCTCTAGACGCTGCAGGACCTTTTAATGCACCTGGATGCTGGTGAACCATTGACTTAGCATGTAAACTAGCAGCTTCATCACATGCGGTCTAAACGTAGCATAACGGTGCAGCGTAAAAGTCCTGCCCTCTGCTTGAAGTTAGTTGTTTAGCTGCCAATCTTTGGATTTTTAACATTTCTGCAGCAGTGAATTTATTGTTAATATAGCAGAAATAATGATGCTTATTTAATTTTCATTATAAAACATTGACCTTTTTGTTTAATTCTATAAGTGTTGATTTTTGAATTAAGGGCAACACATAAAGTTTATTTAAATTCAAATATTTTCAGGTCAGGAAATGCAACTTATGTGGATTCATGATTCAAGAATAAAAAGATGTTAATTTTGTAATAAAAGGCTTGAACTCTCATTGTTTCTTCTGCCTGATCAGCTTAATGAGCAGGAATCAGGACATCAGAACAAACATCTGATCAAATATTACGGCCATAAAACACACCTGGTCAGAGGTGGACGATCAGAGCACGGAACAGCTGATGTTGCTGATAAGACAGCAAACCTGAACCCAATCAACGTGCTAAAGAAAAGATTTAATAATCCTCTGATTTAAAACGCTCCGGAGAAACTGCTCTCTGGGTTTTCTAAAGGGAGGTTTTATTTTTGGATTCCTTTTAGGACCAGAACTGGATCATTATCAGAGGAGGATTAACCCTTTATAGGGGCCTCAGTGAAATACTTTAAAAACACAAATTTCAAGCCAATAGAGTTATTGGAATCAAGGAAAAGACCTTATTACCTTTGGAACATAGAAAAAATATGGATATTTTGATGGCAAAAATGAATAACAAGAAACGCCAACTTTCCCAAATATATTAAGAAAAATAACAAAAGTACTTTTATAAGAAATAAAGGAAAAACACTCTGAGAGTGAAAGAAAAAACTTTTTTTGGTCCAACATAAATTTAGAGGCATTAATGCTGATTTTTTTTTTTAGTTTATAGACCTAGATATAGTTGTTAACTAGGCTTATTAACTTTTTAACTTTACTTTATAACTTTTCAATTAGCTTTTTACCTTTTCTTCTTGTTAAATTTTTTTTTATAACTTCATTTCCAGTAGGTAATATATCATTCAAGGGCTCATTAAATTGGCCAAATGCTAAAATAAGATGTACAGCCATGCAGCAGGATCTTTGCTGAAAGGCTGGATATAGATCTTGTGCTTCTAGACGTCACTGAGGGACAGGGGGGGGGGGGGGGGGGGGGGGTATACAAGTGATAAAAAAAACGGTAACTTGCAGTATAAAGGGTGCTTACCTCACCTATTCTGGGCCAAAAGATTCTTCAACTCTGAAATAAAACCACATTTTGTTTTCATTTATTTTTAGTTTCCTTTAACAGATATAAAAAAAAAATAATTTTAGCTAAATTCTTGTTTCCAAAGCACCAATTTTGGGCTAAATTGTCTGAAAGCTGCATCTTTGGTGGTTAAGATCTGGTCCAGATGTGTTAGTGGACCTGAGAGGTGCTGGATGTCGTCCTGATTGGCTGATATTCTGAGTCCTTTCATTAAAATCGTAGGGAAATCATATTTAAATGTCAAATTCTGGCTTAAACATAATAATAATAATACATTTTATTTAACAGCGCCTTTCTGGACACTCAAGGTGACTTTACAGAAAATAAAAATGAAAATACCAAAATACAGATACAGAAACATAAAAACAGTTATGGATAGGGAGCAGCGCATTCACAGATAAGCGAGCTGGAACAGATGGGTTTGAGTCTGGCTTTAAATAAGGGGAGAGAGTCAATACTGCAGAGGTCGGGAGGAAGTGATTTCCAGAGTTCCCATGGTGACGAGTCAAGCTGGGGGTACAGTGAGGTGGATGGAGGAGGAGGGTCTAAGGTGGCAACGTGAAGGAGGTCTGACCGATATGGAGAGGTTTAAAAGTATAGAGAAGGATTTTAAATTGAATTCTGAACTGAACTGGGAGCCATTAGCGTTGGTGAAGGAGGGGGGAAATATGATGGAAGGAGGGGGTTCTGGTGATGACACGTATATAAATGTACCAGATTCAGACCAGATTGTCCCAAAAGTTAGAAAATTGCTATTTAAAAAAATCCTGTCTTAAAATCTGCATTTTTCAGGCCAGTTAGTTCTACGTCAGCCTGAACACCTAAATCCGGCCAAACATATATCAACAGTCATCTGTCAATCAAATGTTTTCGGTCATAGCATCTTGATTCATCTGTCGCAGCTAATATACGCAACGGTTTAAACCAGAATCCTTTCCTTTCCCATTGAGTTGCGTCCCAGTGTTCACGGGGATGGACGTCTGTGTCTTCGGCAGGCGTAGAGCTAACAGAACTGGCAGCGTTGCGAGGCAAGGGCTCAAACATGGACGGCTGGAAGCCTTCTACACCAAACCAAGCTTCTGCCGCCCTGGCGTCCTCTTCCACAACATCTTCGTCCCCGCTTTCCTCCTCTAAATAAAAAATGGATGACGGAGGAGACTCATCCACGACCTCCGACACTAAACTCTCCTCCTCTTGCATGTTTCCGCTGTCCATAGCGTTCCTTGACAGCGTCGTTTCTAAGTCACCAATTTAGTGCTACTTGGTCCCAATGGAATTTCCCATTGGGAACCTGCTAGCACTAAGATGCTAACTGGTTAGCAAGATGCTTCCGACAAACCGGCCACAACCAAACTTGCTTGCGAACCTTCCACCACAACAATTCCGCCCCCTTGATAAACAACCAATCACATTCACTTTATTCACTCGTGTAAAGTCGGGCACCACTGGGAGAATTTAGAAATGTAACGGTTGGAACGGCCGCTTCCTACGACTTTAAGGAGTTGATGCCCAACATTAGGCATCCCCAAAGTGGGTCCCTGAGGGCCGCTGTCCAGCATGTTTTAGAGGTTTCTCTGCTTTAGCACAGCTGATTTACATTGAAAAGATGATTAACAGGCTTTTTCTGGACGGCAATCATCAGAATCAGCTGTGCTAAAGCAGGGAAACCTCTAAAACCTGCTGGACAGCGGCCCTCAGGGACCCACTTCGGGGATGCCTGCCCTACAGGCATATTTTAATGGTTTCAGCCTCCAGCTGCGGTTCATGTTAGACCTGAATAAAGGAGTGTTTACCTGTAATGGTGGTGAAGTGGGACGGAGCCGTCATAGTCAGCATCGGGGGGGTGATGTACTTGGCCTTGACCCCATCCAGCGCCATCTGGTCCAGGTGCGGCGTGTCCACGTCCTGGTCGTAGTCCCACCTGAACCCATCGAAGGACACCAGAAGCAGCTTGTTCCTCTTCTCTCTGCTCTTCGCCGGCGTCCCTGCCGCACAGGTCGCCGCCAGCAGCACGAGGAAGACCTGCAGCCTCATCTTCACCTTCAGTCCGACTGCCAGGAGCTGGCCGGGTCTCACCTGAGCAGGTTACCCTGGTTAATGTGTAGCAGCAGTTCCCTGATACAGATCTGCTGATGGAGGAGGCTTTAGACTGTGAACATATGGGCCTTATCAGAGCAGACTTTAATGATTAGATGGACTTTGAAAGCTGCTCTAACGTATTTTTAACTCTCGATAAAAACCAATAATCTGACCCATAAAACCAGTGCTTTTATTTAACCTCTGAACCTGAAGGTCTCATGTCGTCCTGTGATGGACGGACAGCCTGTCCACAGTGGACCCGCCCCTCACACCAGACTCCAGTTTCACCAGGAATAAACAGCAACAATAGTGAAATTGTTCATTACGAAGCTTTTAGAAAACTAGATCACTTCTTATCAATGCTTGTATGTAGCTCCTTTAAACAAAAAACACATTCCTAATTTCTAAAAGTAGAATGGGAGGCAGATCTTTTAGTTGTCAGGCTCCTCTCCTGTGGAACCAGCTACCAGTTTTAGTCCGTGAGGCAGACACCCTGTCTACTTTTAAGGCTAGGCTTAAAACTTTCCTTTTTGATAAAGCTTCTAGTTAGAGTGGCTCAGGTTATCCTGAGCTATCTCTATAGTTCTGCTGCTATAGGCTTAGACTGCTGGAGGACATAGGGACCCCTTTTTCATCATTCTGCTTCATTCTATCTCTATTCTCCCACTCTGCAGAATCTGTTAGTTCAATCTCTAACGTTCTGCTCTCTCTGCTTTTTCTCATAGTAGCTTCATCTGGTCTGTTCCTGTTTGGCTGTGACTCCATCCTGGAGAGAAATATCAGCTGTGCTGCTGCCATCAACACCTTTGTTTCTAGATGTTGGAGATCGGCCTGTTTTCCAGTGTAGTCCTGTTTCTCTGACTGTGACTAACTGGATGTGCTCTCTTCATCCTCTGACATGGGAGCTGGCTCGGAGCTCGTCTGCCTGGCTGTGTGTTTCCTGGACGGGGCCGCCTGTGGAGCTGGTTGACAGTTGCCTTTTGTATCTATGCTTCTTTTTCTATGTCTGCTTCTGTCTCCTTGAACTAGGTTGACCATATTTTCCTTTCGGAAAACCAGGACACCTTGGAGCGGGGGTGGGTGGGGGGGTCGGGATCTCTGTTCCCATGCATAGAGATGTCTATATCTAGAGTTGATTTATTAAAAATGCTTTTCAGTAAAAGTCAACAGCTGTAACTCCAATAACAAACGATAATTTCATTCAAAATGTATTTAATAAAAATCCTTAACAATTCCTGTAATGAATGAATAGCACAATGAAAGAAATAATGTCTCACCTAAACATCCCTCACTTAACAATAAAAGTTAACAATAACTCTTAACTCCCAATAACAGATGATACTCAGCCTCAGCAATGAATGAAATAATGTCTGCTCTGTAGATTATTGGAAAAAAATAAAGTAACAAATGAGCTAATTAACAAAAAATACCTCTTGTGTAGCAAAAATAACTCAAAATGTACCAAAAACGAACAAACATATCAATAGACTATCTTTACTTTCGGTGTCCAGGTGGCTTTTCAGATTCCTTGCACCTCCATTAGACACCGAGACATACATGCCTGCTTTGCACACTGTGCACAAGGCCTCCGTTTGTCTCGATCCGGTCTGAAAGCGGGGAAACTCTTTTGTAAATCGTCGGTAAACATATATTTGCACTCTTGCATGTTGTTGGCGTACTGACAGCCACGCAATCTATATTCTGAGTAAGAACAGGGCTGCCCGCACTGCAAGTACATCCCGCTGCAGCCTGCGGGAAGGCGGGATTACGTCACACGCAGCGTCGTGCGCAGGGCCCTAGTGCCTGTAAATATAATGGTCCAATTAAGGTATTTAAAAAAAATCAGGACATTTCCTCACTTTCTAAAAAAAACCCGGGACGCCCGGGACAGGACGTGAAATACGGATATGTCCTGGGAAATACGGACGTTTGGTCACCCTACTTGAACCCCAGTGGGCCTCAGCAGATGGCCGCTCACACTGAGCCTGGTTCTGCTGGAGGTTTCTTCCTGTTCAAAGGGAGTTTTTCCTCTCCACTGTCGCTTCAAGCATGCGTAGTGTGAGGGAATTTACAACAAAAGGCTTCGGCTGGACAGGAGATGAATGGGCAAAAATATATGAGTTAGATGATAAGACTTTTTCTAAAAATAACCTAGTATGCGCTTGGCCACCATGGTTGTTTCCAGAAACAAAAGTTGACTTGAAACCACAAATGCAAAGAGAATGAAAACATAATGAAGTTGGGTTAAAACTAGCAGTGAAGTCATCATTGATGATGATGCAGTCTGGTAGGTGGTGATAAATACTCCTTTGACCATCTGCCAATAAAAAACATGGGCGAGGTGGTGAATGGCGCGTGTTTCTAAGCCGCTTGTGGATAAATGTTCTGGGTCGTGAGTAGCGAGGGAACAGGAAGCGATTCTTGTAGGATGGAAGAAGGAAATAGTGAAAAAAGAAGAAGATTGGAAGAGAATAGAATCAAAAAATGAGAAAAAGCTGAAAAAATAGAGATAAGTTGAAGGGGAGATCAGTTCAGAACAATCTAGAGATGAACAATCTAGAAATTGCAAAGGAAAAACTAAACGATTAACTAAACTGATTAAACTAAACGGATTAACAAGATGGAGGGAAAAGAGTTAAGTGCAGCTTGGTGGAGAACAAAACGATCAGCAGGGGGGTCATTGGAGGAATTCCTCTAAAGGTATCTGAGAAAGAGATTCTAGAAAATATAAGTGGTGAAAAAGTAAAAATAGCAAAACGGTTAAAAACAACAAGAAACGGAGAAAGATCTGACAGTTTATCTGTGTTAATTAGATCTAAAGAAGAGCAATTACCCAGTAAGGTTTTCATTGGTTACATGAGCTACAATGTGAAAATGTTGAATGATGCTTTAAATGCCAAACATTCGGTCCCATAGCAGCAGGATGCGAAGGAAAACTACGATGTGGAAGGTCTGCTGGAGAGCAGGATTATGGAAAATGAAGGAAAGAAGTTAAAATGAAATGCTGAGAACAGACTGCTGCTTATCGACGACGTGAGGTGAGCAAAAGATCTGAAGAAATTAGAAAAGGGAAATTAGAGCTCGGAATAACTTCTGCTGAAGCTGCGAAAAGCATCTAATCCCATAATCCCTGTTAGAAAAACCCAAACCAACAGTTTCTGGAGCAATGTCCCAACATTAATTGATCGTGAAGAAGAAAGATTTTGTTCTTTTCACGGTAGAAGTGATCAATGGTAGTGCTCAGACGACAAGAAAAACCGAAAAAAAAAATCTGAATAATAGTGAAAGTTCCAGAAAACTGGGAAATGGTTGAAAACATGATGGGAAAACCAGTAGGACCATCAGAAACTGGCAGAGTGACAATAAATAAAAGATAAATTAGAAATTATGAGGGCAAATGTGATTAAGTCTTTATGTTTGGTTAAGTTAAACAGTTTGGAAAAATATTATTTTATTTCTCTTTTATTTACTTATTTATTTCTAGGGAGGGTCTTGTTTCCTGTTTCCTTGTTTTACTCCTCACCAGTTGGTGGCGGTAGTGCACTTTAACTAGTCTGTCAACCGCCATAAAACCTCACAAGAAGAAGGGAAAAAACCCAGAATAAGAACAAACCGGAAGTGCTCCTTTGACCTACTAAGTACTTCCTGCGGCGTGATGTCCTTCGTTTAAATAGTTGTAGAAATGTTTCTATCTCGCTGCGGAGCTGGATTATAATCTGTTTTCGGTTCGGATTAATTGTTCCGGATTATCAGACTCTATAGAGCGCTGATTCTGGATCATCTCAGCAGGTTTGTTGCTTTTAGAAATCTGAGAATAAGGACCGCGGTTGAAGCTAGCTAACGTTAGCATCGCCAGACTCCGTTAAGAAAAACGCAGATTTTAGAGAATTGATCAAAGTCCAGTTCAGCTCCGGTTCTGATCCAAATCATCCAAACCTAAACGGTTTAAAACATGATTTCTCATCAGATTCATTAGTTTTCTTGGCATGAATGTTCATTTAACTTTTATATCCGTAAATATGCTAGAATGACCATAGACCTGAAATATTAAACTAAGTTTCACAGTTTTTTTCTGATTTTTTTTAAATATTTTTTATTACTATATAAGCAAACATATTTCTACAGGTATACACACATATCCCTCACTTTATACATATATATACATATATGTACTGGAAAAATACTTTGAAATACTGTAAAAATGTCCACAGCTGTATCTTGATTATTTATTTTTCAGATGCACTGAATTATATATTTGTAAAAACTGTACCTTATTTGAATTTATTTTTAAAAACTTTTTACCATATTGTCACTTATTCTGTTATTTTTATACACTTTTAAGATCCACGGTTGTGTGACCAATTCTGCTGTAATATTTTGCTGCTTTAAACCAGAATTTACTGACTGGGACAATAAAGGGATTATTATTATATTCTAAAAATATACACACACATACATACACACACACACACATATATATATATATATCACTGATTCTTGGTTTTAATTTTGAAATAAAAAGTTAGTTGAATTACAAAATCTGAAGGTATATTGTCAGACCAAGTTTACCGTACCGGTGCAACCTCCTAAGTCTGTATTTTTTATAGTTTTTCCTGTTATTACTTTTTTTTTGTCAAAACCATCAGACACAATAAAAAGCAAATAATTTTTATTTATTTGGTCTCATATCTATTTGGAGTTTTTAAATCATTATCTAGCATTGTTAGCACACATATATGCTGTTAAATGTAAAATATTTACTTTTTGTTAATTTTTTATACTGTTTCACTAGTATTCCTTTAAAAGATCAAACATCATACAAAGTTTACTTTTAGCCTAAATAGAAAAATTCATGTTTTTATTTTCAACACACATATTTTTGTATTAAAAGAGACTATTACTTTAATGACAGAACAGCACTGAAGGAACATATTAATTTAAAACAAATAAAAAGCCCTCTGAGGGTGGCCTAATTACAACATATAATTAAAACTGTTTATAACTCAAGTCAAACTTTTCTTTCTTAATAACTTTATTTAACTATTTGGTCCAAAAAATAACAATCATGAGCACTGAGACGAATTTTTTTTTAAGGAATATAAGGTAGAATTAAGCAATATGATTATTAAAAGTTCCCCATATCATCAAATATCAAATCTGAGGTTTTCTTCTGTTTTTAACTTTCTGATTTTAGTTTTCATTCTTTGTTTCAGAAATGTCGTCCTTGTGGAGCCTCAGACCGGCGCTGACAACGCTGATTCAAGGTGACTTTCTGTGACCTGAAAATTTAGATTTCTCTTATTTCATATATTGATCTATGCTAGTTAGGAATGATGGTGAGATGGAGCCTCGTGAGGCATTGAACAGTTTGGCCAAATTGCTTCAACGATCCCCACAGTTCAAGAGGCTCCATGTGAACATGGCACCGCCTACTGGTTGAAAGCAGAACTACAGTTAGTAATCTAGTTGTGATTTTTTTGTGTATAAAATGTCTTAGAAGAGGAAAAACCATTTAAGGTTCTTAGTTTTTCTGCAATTTTAGTGAAATAAGCTCAAGCAGACAGTGAAAGTGTGCAAACTGGGCAATGATGAGCAAAATGAAAGGTTTTAGTCATTTTTATTCAAACATAATAGCTTTTCCACAGTTTTTTGTTTTAATTGGGTTGGAAGTTATATGTTCAACCAATCCTTTGGTTAAACCAATCAATCTACTTTTACAGTGTTTTTATCCAATCTATATTCATTCTAGGGCAAACAATACAAATTAGTCACATTAGCAGGGCTCGATGTTAACCATCGCCCGATCTCCCGGGGCAAGAAGTTTTTTATTGTTGGGAGAGCATTTGCCTGCCAGGCAAGTGCAATGATCGCAAAATAAAATATTTATCACTCAAAAGTACTTTAAAATCAACGACATTCGATGAAAATGACCCACAAGCGCTACCGGCGCCATTTTTGTTGTTTTGTACACATTCTTGCGTGGTTTGAAAAAGCCGCAGGATTTCCCGCCGGATGGTGTGATTTTTGTCCGGTAATTGGCGCGAATGAGATACATTTTTTTTGAATTAGCAGGCTAAAAAACAAAAAGGCAAAAAATGTAAGTAGAGTAACACCCCCACCACCTATTTTACCCTCCACCCTAGATTAAAAATTATCAGTCAGGGATTAGGAAAATTGGCATAATCATATGCCAGGCGCACAGTGTAAATATTTCTATCTTCTGTACAGTGATGCAGGTCATATATTAAAAAAATGTTTATTAAATTTTTTTCTCTTAGACATTGGAGAGGTGCATTTAGATGTTATAGAGCCAAACATGTTAGATTGGTGACCTGTTATGTTATTATTATTGTCATTTATTTTGTCAGGGAAAACTAATCCTGAGTTAAAAGTCAGGGAATTCTGAAATGATGTCAGACTGTGGAAACCCTGAATAAAATAACTATGTATAATGATTCTCTAGAAAAGTCACATTATATTAATAGTATTATCTTGTATAAACATACCGTGACTCTAAAATAAAAGTTATTCATTTGTGACATTGACTTCTGTCTTGTGATTTATCTTAAGTTTTTAACCTGTCATTTTTTTTTTTTTTGATTTTTAACATATTTTTAACATTATAATTTATATTTTTCCAAGCACACAACAGTTTAAAGCAAAGTTTAGTTTGAAAAGAATGTGCAGGAAGGATTGAAAAGCATGTTAACACGGTAATGTAGGCTGGAGTTCATTATCTGACGCATGCAGATACACACCAGGAACCTGGAAACTTAAAAAATACTGAATTGCAAAAAACTTTTAAAAAACAAACATGTTTCATTGATATTTATACAAAAATGAATATTAGGAACTATATTTATCAAACATTATACTGGGCAAGTAAAAATTGTTTCTGGGCAAATGAAACGTGAAAGTCAACCCCTGACATTAGCCAGAATAATTGTTGTGTTTTATTGCGAATTTCTAAAGTCTCAGTTGTGTCTTAAACCAACGTCAGGAGTGGAAGTCCATCTCTCACACCAAGATGAACGTTCTTCAGCAAGCAATGCTCCTTAAAACCCAATGTTACAGCTGTAACCTTGCTCAGATTTCCATCATTATATTGTTTAATCAAACCAAACTAGTTTTAAGCAAATAGATTGGTTGGAAAAACAACCAATCTATTCTTAGAATCTATCCAACAGACAGCAGCTCCTCCAAACTCCCACATCTTGACTGAACTCTGAGGCTGTTTAAATGCTTGCCGAAGTTCCGGGGGAAGTAAGCCTCGATACAGAGATGCCCCCCTCCTCTACTCGACACGCCTCAAAGCCTCGACTCTCATAGCATCAGTATTAGTTTACGCAGCCTGTTTCACCTGCGAGACCAAACGATTCCCCTACGTGAAGATGTTTGAAAGCTAGCCTCGTGAGACCATCCTGATCTCGCGAGCTTTCAAGGTTTCACTCGCAGATCAGTCTGGAGACTCTCCGTTAAAGAAAATTTGGAGCCGTTCACCAAACGAACGTCCAATCAGCGTTGGCTTTGAGGCGGGTTGAGGTGTGACGCAACGAGAAGCGTGACAGTTCAGTCTAAAGAACATGGCGGCTTCAGCCAATGAAACTAGCATTAGCGTGGCTATCGAGCAAGTTTTATGGGAATTACAGAGTATTTCTTCACTGAAAGAAAAGCAAAACACTGCTCTGGAGGCTTTTCTCAGAGGAAAAGATGTTTTTGCTCTTCTCCCGACTGGTTTCGGCAAGAGTTTGATCTATCAATTGGCTCCTCTTCGTCGTCGCTCTGTTAGTACGTCATATGCTTCGTTGATCTTATTGGTTTATTTGGCCCGTCTATCACCAACATAGGCCAATCAGCTAACCAGTATTTTCACCCCTTCCCAAAATTACTTCAACGGAAGGTTTCCAGATGGATATGCGGAGCAAATCCATCTGGGGGAGTCAGGTTAGCTTGTAAGGCAAGGCAAATTTATCTGTATAGCACAATTCAGTACAAAGACAATGCAAAGTGCTTTACATGATTAAAATACAGGAAGATAAAACAGAATTAAAGCAAGTAAGAAAAAATAAAATAAAAAAATGTTGAAACAAAAAAGAATAAATGTTTGAAGACCAGACATAGATTCTTCCCATAACAAACCAGATTCTTTCTCAGGTTTATTTATAACATGTTACAGTTTAACCAAAGTGTCTCATTTCTTTTGACTCTGACTAGTTTCCATTATTGTAAGTAAGGAGGAACGAACGCTGCTCAGGCAGAACAGGGTTGATTACCGAGCAATAATGATGAACTGTTCTCTCTTTGCAAAGATGGAAATAAAGATCCAACTGAGTGAAATCCATCGATCTCCGATTATTTAACTGGGATGAATGGTTCAACAGTTCTTTTTCCCACAATAGTTTCCACACCTGCAGGCTGAAAAAAAAGTTTATTTTCTGAATTCAACTAAATAACCAGAATTATTTCCTCAGTCAGATAAATGTTCTGGGAGTAAATTAAACCTGTTTGATCTCCTCTGTCTGCAGTGTCCCAGCTCACCTCATCCTGGACGGGCCCCCTCCTCTCCAGGACCATGGCCACTCTCAACCAGATGCACCGCCAGGGGAAGCCCAAGCCCCCCCCTAAATCCCTGGGCGCCACCTTCGGCCGCCCGCAGCTCAAAGCGGTCATCCTGAAGACGATGATCCGAAAGCCCAAGAAGCCCAACTCGGCCAACAGGAAGTGCGCTCGGGTGCGGCTCTCCAACGGGAAGGAGGCGGTGGTGTTCATCCCCGGGGAGGGACACAACCTGCAGGAGCACAACGTGGTTCTGGTGCAGGGGGGGAGGACCCAGGACCTGCCTGGAGTCAAACTGACTGTGGTTCGAGGCAAATATGACTGCGCTCATGTGGTGAAGAAGAAGCAGTAGCCCAGGGTGGCCATTTTATTGAGTGTTTGATGTAAAATATAATTATAAATAAAGAAAATTAAGATCATCTGTATTTTACTGGAGGATATTTAACATTAGAGCATTAATAAAATCTGCTGCTTTCTAAACCCGGAGTGTTTAGAGGAGATTGGAGGAGAGCTGCTGTCAGCTGGATAGATTCTAAGAATAGATTGGTTGGAAAAACAACCAATCTAGTTGCTTAAAACTATTTTGGTGAGAATAAACAATGTAATGATCAAAATCTGAGGAAACCACCGGACACAGTTAGTGTGAACACATCAGTAGTAAGGAGTATTTTCTCCGTTCCACAGTGATCCATATGAGTGCCGTCGTCTGGGCTCTCACTCTAGAGGTCGATGGTTCAAGAACTGCTTTTAACTTTTGAAAAGTTGCGATTAAACTTAATTATTTTTGGCTGATGAGACTAATTTGAAATGGTTTGCTCTGGTAAAAATATAGATCGGGTAAAATCGCTGCCAAATTAGGTCAGTTTAGCCAAAAGATTGGTTGAACAAAACTTCCAACCTGATTAAAAACAAAAAAAAAGGGGGAAACTATTATGTTTGAATAAAAACGAATAACACCTTTAATTTTGCTCTCATTGCCCAATTTGCACATTTTCACTGTCTGCTTGAGTTTATTTCACTAAAATGGCAGAAAAACTGTAACCTGACTCCGCCAGATGGATTTGCTCCGCATATCCATCTGGAAACCTTCCGTTGAAGTAATTTTGGGAAGGGGCGAAAATACTGGTTAGCTGATTGGCCTATGTTGGTGATAGACGGGCCAAATAAACCAATCAGATCAACGAAGCATATGACGTACTAACAGAGCGACGACGAAGAGGAGCCAATTGATAGATCAAACTCTTGCTGAAACCAGTCGGGAGAAGAGCAAAAACATCTTTTCCTCTGAGAAAAGCCTCCAGAGCAGTGTTTTGCTCTTCTTTCAGTGAAGAAATACTCTGTAATTCCAATAAAACTTGCTCGATAGCCACGCTAACGCTAGTTTCATCGGCTGAAGCCGCCACGTTCTTTAAACTGAACTGTCGCGCTTCTCGTTGCGTCACACCTCAACCCGCCTCAAAGCCAACGCTGATTGGACGTTCGTTTGGTGAACGGCTCCAAATTTTCTTTAACGGAGAGTCTCCAGACTGATCTGCGAGTGAAACCTTGAAAGCTCGCGAGATCAGGATGGTCTCACAAGGCTAGAAAAACTGTGAACCTTAAATGATTGTTCTTAGAAATTTTACACTTTACATAATAAATTACAAAAGATTTTATTATACACACTAACAATTAACAATTTCAAAGGAACTTAAAACGGGGGAAAAAAAAAAAAACAATTGCAAAAAATCACAGATTTTATAATTTACTGTAGTTCTGCTGTCCACCAGTAGGTGGTGACATGTTCACATGGAGCCTCATGAACTCTGGGGATCGTTGAAGCAATTTGGCCAAATGGTTCAATGCCTCATGAGGCTTCATCTCAGCATCACTAATAATGATGACACGTGTTGTGAATTGGAGTTATTTACTCTGCAGATTAACTGAAAACCAGATGTTATTAAAAACACCTGTATGCCTTCAATTACACACAAACACTCCGCCATTTTTTTTTAACACCAATCAGTTAGTTTTCATCTTTCCTGCTACAGAAATAATTTTTATCATCTTAATCACAACAAATGCAAATATTGGAAGCAGATAGTTTATCAAACTGACCAATTACCAACATGTTCATTATGAATACCTGAAAAAGGCCCCGCCCCCGATTTGTTTTTTTTTCCCGTTTTTGCCACATTTAAGTAACTCAAACACTAAACAAACATCGTTGGTCAAAGACAACAGAAATAAACAGATGATTCAGTTTTTAAAGGAAAAGTTTGGTTATATTCAGGATCTCAACACTCGTTTATGGATGAAGAATTTTGCTGAGCACAGAATTTGGTTAAAACAGATTTTTATTGTTTTGTTTTTCAATAGTATTTCAACAGTTACCACATCTTTAGAGACAGATACAGGAAGTGCAATTTTTTTATTTGATCCCTCTTTTTAAGCAATTCCAAAATGTTTCGGTTTGATTGATTTCAAGAAGACTTGGTCTATCGTTTCTACATCACCTTCACAGGATGATGCTTTTATTGTCATCAATATTAAAACGAATTCTTAGTAAACCTTTTGAGGGGTAAAATTAATAAAAAAAAATGAAGTGAGTTTCCTAAGCTTTTAGTTTTATGGAGAGTTTTAGAATAAGAGTTCTATTCAGTTTATTTCTATAGCTCCAATTCACATCATGTCATCTCAGGTCACTTTCCAGTTCAACCAGATCATCCAGTCAGATTGATTCAAAGTTTTCTATCTAAGGAAAACCAGCTGATTGCCTCGACTCATTGACTCTTCAGCAATCCCTCACACTAAGCATGCTTGTAGCGACAGTGGAGAGGAAAAACTCCCTTTGAACAGGAAGAAACCTCCAGCAGAGCCAGGCTCAGTGTGAGCGGCCATCTGCTGAGGCCCACTGGGGTTCAAGGAGACAGAAGCAGACATAGAAAAAGAAGCATAGATACAAAAGGCAACTGTCAACCAGCTCCACAGGCTGATAACTAAAAGATCTACATGATCTACAGGGGCACTGGTCCCCGTAGGCCGCTGTCTTGAATGATGACATCATGGTGAGGTGCACTGTATGCTGAAGTCCCATGAGAAACAGAAAGCACAACTGATGTTCAAGGATAGAAGATTGAAAGTATTTAAATGAAAGACGAATTCTGTGTTTAAAAAATTACTGTTAGTTAATAAACAGTTGATGAGAAGTTGCTGACCTTAAGTGTGTATGTATGGGGCACGGTGCGGGTCTTTTTTCCCCGCGGTGTGTGTTTTTTTTGGGGTGGGGGGCTGATAAGCATCTCCCTGAAATTAGTTTTTGGAACTTGGGATGTCTGGGAACATACGGAACAATCAGATCTCTGATATCAGATGGAGCTTGGCCTTTTAAGGAGGATTTTAAATTCTATTCTGGAGTTAGAGCTGCTGCTCTTCTACAGGGTTCATTCTACTGTTGTTGTAGTACCAACCTCCAGCCAGTGGTGGCAGCACTGAGCACATATGGTTTCAGTAACTACTTCCTTTCTTACTGTTTTCTTTTTTTCGTTCTGACTTCTTTCTTCTCTGCTATCGTTAAAGGAAAATATCCAAGTTGAACCCGGGAAATCTCCAAACACTTTTTAATCTAACAGATTATATCCTTTAATGAAACCGACTGGAGCTGCGGCGGTGGAAACCATCCGAACTGCTTCTGTTAGCTTTAGCTAGCTGCTCGGTCCGGTTCCGACTTGATTTTAGAAGCTAAATACAGACACTTGTAGATCTTTTAAGCGTAGAATCGGTCTGTTTTCTATCATTGTGTATCATGTTGGATTTTAGCTGAACCTTGATACAAGAGAAATCATGTTTTATTCGTTATTTGGTGGTGTTAAAGAGACATCCGTTACTGCTCTCTGATTGGCTGAAACGATACCGCTCTTTATTCTCTGATTGGCTGAAATCTGTTGCCAGATGTTTTGAATCATTGTTGATTTGGTGAAATTTAAATCCCAGATGAACAATTGAGAAACCTGAAACTTGCTTTACTCCATATCAGTTGGTGGCGGTAATGCACATTTCACAAGTTTGCCAACCGCCATAAAATCTCATAAGAAGAAGAAGAAGAGAAACCTGAAAACAGACCAAACCGCAGCCAGAAAGGTAAAATATCAGAAAATAACATTTATCAATATTTAGTCTGAATATTTGCTGTTTATTGTTCAATCAGTGAATTTAAAATCAGCTCCATTTGTTTTTGTCCAGAGGCCTTGATGAGAGAAGATGAACGGAGTGAAGGTGGAAGATCAGGAAGATGGAGAAGAAATTCAGCAGCTTCCTGAGGAAGGTCAGAGCTGTTTGCCCCACAGGAAGTTCACGAGTTTCAGCTTCTATGCTCAGACATCTGTGGTTGCTTCTATAGAGAATAGATCTAGAGAAAAGGACAGAGGGATCATTACGATACTAAACTTTTCAACTCGATACTGATACTAGGGAAAATATTCGATACTCGATACCATTTTCGATACCACAAGGATAAAAACAAAGACTCATTAATAAATAAAATACAATAAATAAATACAATAAAGGTTGTATGCTGTGCACAATATTAAGCAAGCTTGATAAAAAAAATGTATGAAATGAAGTGTCCCTTCCCTGGCTATGCTTTGCACACATAGTATTGACGCTAACCAAACCGGTTAAGAAACAAAAATAATTCTCAGCAGCTGCACCTCTTACAAAACAAAAGTGTGAAACTGAAAAGTGCGTAGAATTATTCAATCCCACAGTTTTCAGAAAGTGCATTTTCCTCTATTCTGCACTTTAGATGAATAACTGCTTAGGTTCCACTGGTGGTGGCACTGTATCGATACTTTTAAAAACAAGTATTGTATCCGGATACAACGTTTCAGTATCAATACTTTTTTGAGTATCGATACTTTTGACAACCCCAGAGGGCCCCACCATGGGGGAGAAGTGAGAACTCTGTGCACATTCATGAGTAAAAGCCTTCATATCCAGATTTATTATTATCATTTTTTTAGGTAGATGTTGTCGTTGGTTCAGTTAATATTTAAAGTTACTCCGTGAACCAACTCTTGGTCGCAGAAGGATTTCTAGAAGAGACCGAGAGGGTGTAGACGTTGGTGAGCAAACAATCATTACGCTCCACTCCAAAAAAGTTAAAAACAATCCTCTGGACATTGTTTCAAAGTTTGATGACGTTTCTCTTCCATCCAGGAAGATTTTTCAATCCAAATGTCAGAAATAGCGTTTAGTTCCAGGTTTTATCCAGCAGCCCAACAAAGCCTGGTTTTAGTCTAGAAAACATGCAAATAAAAACGGATGAACGGGTCCCCCCCTTTGGAATGGGGGTCGTTTGGCTTCTTTGTTAGCCTGCAATGCCCCATACCTGTCTATGTCTCTGAAAGGGGGGTCGTTAGAGGGAATAGTTGGCCTGGCTGAACAGGTGAGGTCTTCTGTTCTCCTGTAAAGGGGTTGGAGCTGCGATGATAGCGGGAAGGAATCAACTCTATCGCTGCTTTGAAGGTTTTTGAAAGCTGGAATCTGGTTGACCTTTAGACCTTTACCTTTTCATTAATATCTTCAAAGCGAAAGCAGAACTGGTTGACCTTTGATGACCTCTACAAACTATTATCAATATCATTAAATTGATTTGAGGAAGGTGGGGGAGCAACTTCACTCAGGTTTGTTCTCTAACTCTGAATGTTTTTGTCCCCCCCCCCCCAGGCTCAGCGACGGCTCCAGATCCACCTAAGCCCAAACGGCGCCACGTCTGCTCGATCTGCGGTCGGGATTTTGCGGGTCCGTCCCGCCTGGCGGACCACGTAGCCACGCATTACGGCTACAAACCCCACAGCTGCTCCATCTGCGGCAAACGCTTCACCAAGAAAGTCAACGTCCTGGTCCACCAGCGGGTTCACACCGGGGAGAAACCGTACACCTGCCCCGACTGCGGCGTCAGCTACGCCCAGAGGTCCTGCCTACGGAGGCACCTCCTCATCCACTCCCCCGAGAAGCCGTTTACCTGCTCCCTGTGTGGGCGGGGCTTCGTGCAGCGGCGGTACCTGGTCCAGCACGAGCGGACTCACACCGGCGAGAAGCCGTTCTCCTGCCCGCTGTGTCCCAAACGCTTTGCCTCGCGGAGCGGCCTCTCCGACCACCAGAAGACCCACGAGGAGCAGAAGCAGCACGCCTGCTCACTCTGCGGGAAAACCTTCTACTCCGCTTCGTCTTTCAGGGATCATGTCAGGAACCACACAGGACGCAAGCTCCACCCCTGCTCGCTGTGCGGGAGGAGCTTCAACCGGCCGAGCCTCCTCAACAAGCACCTGCAGAAGCACGCAGATGGGAGCCTGGACAAGGTGAGGCTCCCTGCAGGTTCTGCCTGGTCGGCGCCGACGCTGAGGCGGCTGCTTTCTCTGACTCCGCAGGAAGAAGCTGCTCTCCGCTGCCTCCCGTGTCAGGAGGACTTCTCCTCCATCAAAGAGGCCAAAGAGCACGAGCGGCACCGCCACGCCTCCACCCGCTTCGCCTGCGACGTCTGCGGTCGCTCCTTCAGCCGGTCGACCCGACTGAAGGACCACATGAGGTCCCACACCGGAGAGCGGCCGTTCCAGTGCGGCGTCTGCGGGAGCCGCTTCATGGTGCTGAGGGCTCTGAGGAAACACCAGGAGATCCACAGCAGGCCGGACCGACCCGCCGACGCCGGTCCGGGAGACGGCCCGGAGCAGCCGGCAGAACAACAGGTGATTCACAGGGTCGGTACCGATTAGTCATCAGAATCGGGTCAGAAGATGTTCTGTTAGACGGCTCGGTTCCTCAGATGGGCGATCGGGTCGGAACATCTGGGCCATGTCTTGATCCAAACGGGCTGGTTCTGGTTTAGAGCTGAAGCTTGTTTCTGTTCCAGATACCAGACGAGCTGCCGAAGGTCCGTTCCCATGGAGACGAGACGCCGCCTTCGCAGAACGGTGAGAAAGCCAGAACTGTCCTGTTTGGTTGATGTATTGTTTCTGTAGGAGGCGGAGCCTCTACAGTAGCTCCATACTTTCTACTCTCTGTTCGCTTTTTTTTTTTTTTGTTTCAGCTCTTTTGTACCTTTTTTTTTTTTTCTGTTTTTTCCAACCGTGGGACGATTTTTATCTTTTTATTGAACACCAGCTGCTGCAGACGGGCTAGCGGTGGCCCCGGCCGCCGCGATCCTCTCAACTTCTGAATATTTTTTTTTTAAATTACTTACTGAAACACTAAATGTTCCATATAGTGAAGCTTGAAGTATAATGTTCTCACCTTAAAATGATCTTAAAACGTACTTTTATTGAAAACGGTTCATGCTGGGACAGCTGTCAGTCTGGAGAACAGAAAAGTCTGCTCTGATGCATGCTGGGTAAAGAGGGAGGGGCCAGAATAACATCTGGGGACTTTGTCCGTTCTTGTGAATTGAAATGTATAAAATCTAAATCTGCAAAATCTCTTATTTTCAACAACAAAAAATACTTAAATTATGCAAAATATCAATACAAAAATAAAACCCCTATCAGATTTATAGCCCCCCCCCCCCACTCTGCAGAGATAGTAGAATCTGTCCTTAAATTCCAGCCAAACCCATTTATACAATAACAGATAAAAACCTTTAGATAAATCAAACATTACCGCCACATATCTGACTCTATAACCATTAAAACAACTATTATCATTAATCTCAGACGGAACTATTCACTTACTGGATTATATTAAACTGAACTTCCAATATTCACCACTGTTCGGCGCCATTTCCCTTTTTCCTCGGAGCACGGAGCAGCCGGGTTGATTGTACTCGCAATGAATCCTGGGATATCCCAGGTAACAGAGGATACAGCGGACCCGTCCGTTAAAAGGAGGACGCGTTTGTCGGCTGCGTAACCAGGAGTCTTAGAATCCAAACCTTCGAAACTGGCCTTCAGAGGATGCAGCCGCTGGATTTGAATTCAGCCTAAGACTCCTCATCCTCCTCATCCTCACTGTGTTCTTTGCTCTGCAGACCAGAGCCCCACCAGAACCGAGGGCGTCCCGGACCCGTCCACATCAGAGGATCGCCCGAAGGTCCAGGAGGTGGCGGAGGGCGGACCCGGTTCACCGCGCTCGCTGACCTCCGGCAACCAGAGGAAGAGGAAGCACTGCTGTATCATCTGCTCCAGGAGCTTCCTGAAGCCCTGCCTGCTGCGGGAGCACATGGGGGTCCACATCCGGGAGGGCTGGCTCCCCGACCCGGCAGACAAGGTGAACCAGAACCTCCAGCTCCATCTTTAAGGTTTTCTTTGACGTCAGATGTTGGTTCGGTCCAACCGGATCAGGTTCTGAGGGGAACGTCTCTGGTTTTTGTTTCAGGAGTTCTGGTTCCATATGAGGACTGGAGGTCAGAAGAGGAAGGAGACCGAAAAGAAGGAGGAAGAGGGAGACGGTTTGGCCAATCAGGTGAGAAACCTGTACTTCTGAACGGGATCTGGTCTGGGCTCTACGGTTTTTACCTCCCAGTTTGAGTTCTGGAGATCTGTAGCCCACTTCCTGTCAGTCCACTTTCAAAATAAAAGCATGAGGATGAACTAAGCAGGTTGGTTAAAACCAGCAGCAGTGCTAAAAGGTTCTAAACCATCAGGGTTTAGACCATCAGACATAGAAAAAGAAGCATAGATACAAAAGGCAACTGTCAACCAGCTCCACAGGCGGCCCCGTCCAGGAAACACACAGCCAGGCAGACGAGCTCCGAGCCAGCTCCCATGTCAGAGGATGAAGAGAGCACATCCAGTTAGTCACAGTCAGAGAAACAGGACTACACTGGAAAACAGGCCAAGCTCCAACATCTAGAAACAAAGGTGTTGATGGCAGCAGCACAGCTGATATTTCTCTCCAGGATGGAGTCACAGCCAAACAGGAACAGACCAGATGAAGCTACTATGAGAAAAAGCAGAGAGAGCAGAACGTTAGAGATTGAACTAACAGATTCTGCAGAGTGGGAGAATAGAGATAGAATGAAGCAGAATGATGAAAAAGGGGTCCCTAAGGATCTCCATCAGGCTTGTTTACTTGTTTAATTTATTATTTCTGATGAACCATAACTTAATTAAAGGGGTTAAATAAGCAAATACTAGGGGTGTAAATCACATCCATCATGGCGACTCGATTCAGTATCGATTTCCTGACCCAACGATTCGTTTATTTCCGATACTCAGGAATACACCACGATATGATTCGATTAATTGGTTCTATTTTTTTTACACCTTACAGGCTAGACAATGTTTCAAATTTGAAATAAATCAATGAAAGCTGTAATATTGTTATGCATTTTATTTGAGAAACAACAGCAAATAACAGAAGTAGAAAAGTTTTACTCCACCTATTCCTATAAAAACCTCATTCACTGAAATATAATAATCCCCCTGCGTTATAGATTCTGAAAGGCCTTGCATCAGAAATACTGCATAAAATCAGTGCAATCAGTTCAATGCAATACCTCGGCTCCAGATGCCCCGCCCCCTCCACAGACGCTCCGCTGCTCCTCTCCCAAATTGTAGCTGAACGCTAACAGGAGGCCGGCTTGGTTTGTTTTTATGAAATTGCAGAAAACAACTCGTGAAGTTTGACCCGCCAGAAGAGCGAGGTGCGCATAACGCTGGGACCCTTTTTCCACCTGGATCTCCGCTCTTTTTGGCCCTCATGTCCCTCCGTCGTCGGACTAAACTCGCCCCCACTTCCTCGCCGCCTCGGCCGTATCTAGACCCACAGCGTGTAGCACAGACCACGCTTCAATATTGAGCATAATTTAAAAATGTCTGCGTCAAGCTCACTGCAACAAACTGCTGTAAGAGTATAACCAGGAAGCGCGGTAGGAGGGCAAAATAGGTCTAGCGCCACCGCAGTACGGGAGGGAGAATTACGCCCAGGAGCAAATGGATAAAAATAGACCGGAAGAAAAAAAAACATGAATCGATTTTCTTGCGGACGTATCAATGCATCGATACAAGACGATTATTATTTACACCCCTAGCAAATACTGTATCCTTTTCACAATGTCAATTTTTTTTTGTTATTGAGAAAAGCACAACCGTATTAAAAAAACCAACCCGTATTCTAAGAGTGCTTTGGTTCAAATTAGTGTTACTTCAGAGCCCCAAAAATAGGCTAAAAACTCCGGTCATCCATCCCAGGTTCTGGGTTCTGATGAGGATCTTCTGGTTTTTAAAGTTTTCCTGACAGCGAGTGTTTCGGGTTACTGAAGGAAGTTCTACGCTTTGACCCGGAACCACTCGCTAGCAGGCACTAAGGGTTCTGGCCCGATTGGAGTTGATCGATGTGTTTCCTCTGCCCCCCCAGCGCCCCCCCACCTCTCAAGAAGGACCTGCTGCTGGTAACCATGGCGACCAGGGAGGAAACGGATGCGAGGGAGAGGATGTCAGCGGTTTGATCAACTCCGACGGGGAGGAGGAGCGTTTGGAGCCGGAGCGCTCCGGTACTGCTTTGGTTCCGGCTCGGTCCGGTCTTCGTTCCGACCCGTTTCCCTGCCTCTGGTCCAGATCCGACTAAATGGAGGTCTTTAACTTTCCTCCGACCCACCAGGCAGGACAGGGGCAAGGAACCGAGGGAACGAGGACTGGATCGGACCTCGGGTCTCTGAAAGCAGATCTTTATCTTTCAGATGTTTTGAGTCTAGATCAGTTTCACTTTTCACAAAAACACACATGTGAATCATGCATGCATAGAACAAGATTCGCCAAAGTATTTCTGCTCCATTAACAATTATAAATTCAATTACAAAGTACCAGCGGTTTGTAAACTTTGCAACCAATCAGAGTTCCACTGTATGACCAATCAGAAGAAAGACTAACCCCCAGATTCCACATCCTTCACTCCAGCTTACGGCCAGAGGAGCGAAACATGCAGACATTAAAGCTTAATTTAATGTGACATAATTTAATCTGACAATCAGCATCTATCTCACACGTTTCTGACCAAACATCATTTTTTTTCGTGGTGAGTCTTTAATAGTAATTATGCCGCCCATTCAAAACACAGATGGTTTCTTTATTGATGCACTTCAACAACTAGTTTAGCAACAAGCAAACATCGACCACCGTAGAAATACAGAGAATAAAATCAAAACAATGACTTAAATTGAAAATAAAGCTTTAAAATTCTATTCTACTGATCGCTTTGGCCGCTGGCAGCTCTGAATGGGAGGGAGATCACTTAATAGAAGCATCCTGCCTTTTCACCAACAACTGTAACGGTTTCAGGTATATCAAGGGAAAAAAAGGAAGTGGAAACAAAATTGTCAAACAAAACGAGACTGACCTCTGGTGGTCAAACTAGGTGCAGCAGGAATAATCATCCAACATCGGTTTGTTCTCTACCTCCAAACTCGCCGTCTCTTCATCCAGTCCGCCGGAGATAAAACGTTCCTTTTAAAGTTTTATGATGCGCTCTTGGAAGTTTTTGTGACTTGGTTTGATTAAACGTTTAAGCCTCTTGGTAAAAAAAATGATTTAAATCTGCTTCCTGGTTGTTGGAAGTAATAGTTTGCATCCAATCATTTAATTAAACGCTCTTAGTTTTTGCGAATATAGAAGAATTATGCTCTAATTAGTAGTTAATTCTATTCAGTTTATTTCTATTTCTCCAATTCACATCATGTCATCTCAGGTCACTTTCCAGTTCACCAGATCATCCAGTCAGATTGATTCAAAGTTTTCTATCCAAGGAAAACCAGCTGATTGCATCGACTCATTGACTCTTCAGCAATCCCTCACACTAAGCATGCTTGTAGCGACAGTGGAGAGGAAAAACTCCCTTTGAACAGGAAGAAACCTTTGGCTTTCATGTCAGAGGATGAAGAGAACACATCCAGTTAGTCACAGTCAGAGAAACAGGACTACACTGGAAAACAGGCCAAGCTCCAACATCTAGAAACAAAGGTGTTGATGGCAGCAGCACAGCTGATATTTCTCTCCAGGATGGAGTCACAGCCAAACAGGAACAGACCAGATGAAGCTACTATGAGAAAAAGCAGAGAGAGCAGAACGTTAGAGATTGAACTAACAGATTCTGCAGAGTGGGAGAATAGAGATAGAATGAAGCAGAATGATGAAAAAGGGGTCCCTATGTCCTCCAGCAGTCTAAAAGTTAGCGATCTCTCGTTACTATATTTTAATATGACAAACCGAATCTTCTCTCCATTCTTTTTCCTGTTTGGTGTGATTGCAATCACGGATGTGGACCTGGCCGGACCGGAGCTAAAAATAGCTCAGCTCCGTATTTTGACTGACGGACGGAGAAAACGTAGATGGACGGTGACGTGTGGAGGAGGAGCGGTGGATGTGGAACAGCTTTCATTGGTTAACATGACTGCACAGGTGCTGTCATCCCACATGGATTACTTTCTTGTGATTGGCTTATACAAGAGAGCTCTGTGATTGGTTTCAACTGTAATGAAACGTCAGGAGAGTCTCAAAAATCCACACATGCAGTGAAGTTTAAAGTCGCAGGGAAGCGGCCGTTCCAACCGTTGCATTTCCGAATTCTCCAGAGTGGTGGCCGACTTTACACGAGTGAATAAAGTGAATGTGATTGGTCGATTATCAAGGGGGTGGGATTGTTGTGGCGGAAGGTTCGCAAGCATGTTTGGTTGTGGCTGGTTTGTGGGAAGCATCCTGCTAACCAGTTAGCATCTTAGTGCTAGCAGGTTCCCAATGGGAAATTCCATTGGGACCAAGTAGCACTAAATTGGTGACTTAGAAACGACGCTGTCAAGGAACGCTATGGACAGAGGAAACATGCAAGAGGAGGAGAGTTTAGTGTCGGAGGTCGTGGATGAGTCTCCTCCGTCATCCATTTTTTATTTAGAGGAGGAAAGCGGGGGACGAAGATGTTGTGGAAGAGGACGCCAGGGCGGCAGAAGCTTGGTTTGGTGTAGAAGGCTTCTAGCCGTACATGTTTGAGCCCTTGCCTCGCAACGCTGCCAGTTCTGGTAGCTCTACGCCTGCCGAAGACACAGACGTCCATCCCCGTGAACACTGGGACGCAACTCAATGGGAAAGGAAAGGATTCTGGTTTCAACCGTTGCGTATATTAGCTGCGACACATGAATCAAGATGCTATGACCGAAAACATTTGATTGACAGATGACCGTTGATATATTATTGGCCGAATTTAGGTGTTCAGGCTGACGTAGAACTAACTGGCCTGCAGAAGATAACGGAGAAAAATGGGACAATATTGTCTAATAAACAGGACATTTATATACTTGTTTAAGCCAGAATGATTTGAGATTTATATATGATTTACGTACGACTTTAAAGGCCACAGTTACTCTGTAATTTAATTTATAATTGTTTAAGGACTAGAAATACTTTGGCGGTGAATCTTGTTCTGTTTATTTATGGATCTTGTGTGTTTGCATCAATCGGTGTGTAGATTATTTTTTGTGCTTATATGAATCACGTGTATTTGTGAAATTTGAGGCAGATCTAGCTCCGTATTTTCCTGCTTCGTCACGCCGCGCTCAAAGCGGAACCGGTCTGAGTGCGGCGTATCGGAGCCGAGGTCCGACGATCAGCTCACCAAGCCTCCATGTTCCCAGCAGGTCCAGAGAGCCGCTCCGACCCGCCGGCCGCCGGCAAAACCAAGCACTGCTGCCCGGTGTGTGGCCGCAACTGCTTCAAGGCCTCGGCGCTGCAGAAACACCTGCGGATCCACTCCGGCGAGCGGCCCTTCCAGTGTCCCGTCTGCAACAAGAGCTTCATCCAGCAGGTCCACATGACGGAGCACCAAAGGATCCACACCGGGGAGAAGCCCTTCACCTGCAGCGTCTGCGGCAGGAGCTTCACCTTCTCCAGCGCCATGCGCCGCCACCAGCGCGTGCACACCGACGCCCGGCCCTTCCAGTGCCCCGACTGCCCCAAGGCCTTCAAGCAGCTCTGCGCCCTGAAGAGCCACCGGCTGACCCACACGGGCGTCCGCTACCAGTGCCCGCTGTGCAGCAAGAGCTTCAGCCGCGCCCTGGAGCTCACCTACCACATCGACGTGCACTCCGACGCCCATCCCTACTTCTGCAGCATCTGCAAGAAGAACCTGGGCGGAGCCAAGATGTACCGCAAACACATGAGGTGGCACGAATCGGACAAGCTGCAGACGGAGCCCGCCGCAGCGCCGGCGGGGCTGGAGGAGGCCGTCTGAGGACCAGCGAAGAAGGATCGGTTCAGAGACGCTTCGGTCATGTTCACGTTGGCTGTCAGGCCTTCTACAGGAGCTCAGAGGGGACAAAACCAGCAGATTTCCAGTTTTTAGATCATGATCAGACTCCTGTTCGCGTGACGTTTGAGGACAACTTTCAAGCTCAGAAAAACCAAACAAATAAATATTCAACAAAAATAAAAACGTATTTAAAGGAATTTTCAGCTGCAGATGATTAGATCATCACGGCGCCTCAGTTCCTGCAGCCAATCAAATGTGTCCGTCTTCTTCCACATGTGAAGGAGGGGTCTGATGTGGCCCGCCGTTTCCCATGATTCATTGCTGCTCCAAGCGAATCGGTCCAGCTCAGTCAGCAGTGGTGGATGACGGTGGCAAAAACTGACGCTTTAATTTGGAGACCTGGAAGTTTTCTGAGTTTATGGAGAGAAATTTGGTTCGACATTTTTGGAAAGCAAGATAAACTGATTATGAGTCATTTATAATGTGACCCATTAATAATCGCAAGATTAATTTAACTGATTTTTTATTTTTTTGTTAAAGATTATTCATATTTTTTTATTTCTGTTCCAGAAAAGTCGAGCTAATTTCTTTAAAACGGGATTTGAAATTAATACGATTTTTAAAAGTCAAGTTTCCAAAGAAATTTTAAAAATAATTAAAAGTAAATTAAAAACATCTTTGGGAAAAACTAAAATTTGGAAGGAAAAAAATGAAAGATATTACCGATAGATGTTGGATTTCAGAGGTTGTGGATCCAAACAGCTCCGCCCTTCCTAGGCTTTCACCGCCGGAACACTCTGTTGCCTAGCAACAGTGACAGTTGACTCCTCTGATCTCTATTTATTCCCTGGATTGCTGATCGCCCGCTGGTGGTACGGGGTTAAAGTGAAGCCACCGGCCGCCATATTGGTACTCCCTAGTTAGACCGGTATCCATGTAAACAATCGATGCGCTGCAGCATCGAACAACCATGATGTTCTCATTTTCAGGGACTGAAGACTTTAAAAATAAAGATAAATTCATCACTTTGACACAAACTGTCTGTTTCATAGCATCAGTAGATTAACTTTAACTTATAATAAATAAATCGG
This sequence comes from Cyprinodon tularosa, assembly GCF_016077235.1. Classification (NCBI taxonomy): domain Eukaryota; kingdom Metazoa; phylum Chordata; class Actinopteri; order Cyprinodontiformes; family Cyprinodontidae; genus Cyprinodon; species Cyprinodon tularosa. The sequence continues at coordinate 202,505 of NW_024039272.1, read as the reverse complement.
CCAATCACATTACAGATTCATGAAGTCAATGAAGTCTATAAATCATGTAATATAACATATTAGGAGATGAGATAAAAGTGCTAAATTGATGATGTACATGAAATATACATGGATTTATTATTTTTTAGGGCAATTACATATAATGTCTGGTAATTTTTCATTATATATATGTATATAGGGGTCAGAGAGACATAACCGCTTCAGTCAGTGACGTTACGCTACATGATTGGGTGAAAGCTGCCACATGACGTAAAACATCGTGGTTACCCAGACAGCGATAATTATATAATGATTAGCGTGTCTAATGATGAAGTTTTACCTGATTGATTAAAAAACTGAAAAAAATTCTGTTTTAGGTGAATAAAGTAACTTTTAAGGGCAATTTATGCTTCTGACGCACCGCCTCTGCAACCATCAAATCTGTCTGTGCAAAAAAAAAAAAAAGTCCTGATGGTTGAAAACACGCTCAGATCTCAAGCGGAAGTGTGCAGATAGAAAGTATTTCTTTCCGGCGGTCTGCGTGCTACAACGGACGACTACGACGAATGGTTCATCCGTCTTTTTGCCAACTCCATTAACAGAACCTGTTCCTCTACAATGTCCAGCAACTCTAGATCCATCTCCGCGCCATTGTTGTTTTTGAAGATAACATTCTCCCGCCGGCGTACAAAGTTCTCGTGACCATCCACCGTAGTTCTCACGAGTTCTCGAATAGGCTCCCCCTTGTGCTTTGGTGGGAAACTGCTGTGCGTCCCTAGATATTCCAGACCGACGGTGCAGAAGCAAACCAGCAAAACTGGTTCGCGACCAGACCCCAGCGACATTTGATGTGTGCGGCTGCACAAGTCTAATCTGCCCTTTAGATCGCGATATAAAGGGGGAGAGCCGGGTAGCGCTGTGGCTAGCTGTGCTCAGTAGCTAACAGGTTAGCCTCTTTTAGCTCGGTCAGTTAGCCATATTAAGCTGCAATCATTTTAACTTCATGTCAACAACAACCATTAATTAAAGTAGAATAACTTATTTTTCTAAAATCTCTATGAAAGTTACTTTTTAAGATGCTTCTTTTTTCCCCCTTAAGGCTGATTTATGCTCAGGAATCAGGTCGTCTGCGTGCGTCGTAGTAAACGCAGATATGCCCCGCCCCCTCCGCAGACACTCTGCTGCACCTCTCCAAAGTTGTAGGTGAGCGCAGACAGGAGGCCTCTGATTGGTCAAATCTCCATCCGCTCTACTCCATGCGTATTTCTTGTTTGGTTCCATACCGGCTTGCTTTGTTTGTCTGACCGCCATTGTGGAAATCGACTGGTGAAGATGGAGCAGCTAGAAGAGGGAGGTGCGCAAGAACACTGGGACCCTTTTCCCACCTGGATCCCCGCTCTTTTTGGCCCTCATGTCCCTCCGTTGTCACACAAACTTGCCTCCACTTCCTCACCGCCTCGGCCGTATCTAGACCCACAGCTAGTTCCTGATTTGCCCTCTGGCATTGTGGCGTGGAATAACATCGCAGACCACGCTTCAATACTGGGCAGAAATCAAAAATAAGTGAGACACACTGCTGGGGGAGGATAACCAGCGCTTCTGCCCTCAGATCTTGATATAAAAAAAAAGAAATAAGCTGAGATGTTTTTTGTCACCTTGTTAAATGGCAGAGCTCAGCCTTAGAACACTGGACTTTCCTTCCAGACTGACAATGATGGTTTTCTGCTTTCAGCTACTTTAGATCGCAGATGAAATGTAAAATAATAGCAAATATAGGTAATAATATGTTGAGATTCTAGAAGAGATTCGATCCTTAAGAAACGGGTGCAATACAGTTTGTCCGAGTGGAGTTGCCGTATGTTGACGTCATGAGAAGGGGCGGGGCCACGAGCAGATCTGGTGCCTACACCGGCTTGCTTGGATTTACAATGAATCCTGGGATATCCAAGGCTACAGAGGATACAGCGGACCTGTCCTTCAAAACACTCAAAAAGAAGGTTGCATTCGTCTGCCGCATAACGAGGAGTCTTCTAATCTGAACAGACCGCGGTGCTGTGATGTAATCAGCCGATGGCCTTCAGAGGACGAAGCCCCTTAATTCGAACCCAGCAAGGGATTATTCTAAACTTTTTAAAGAAATGTTTCTTTTTTCATTTCTTGAAATTTTTGCTTTGTTTTCAATAATATTGGAAAGGTTTTCTCCCCATACTGTCAGAGGATCTAAACTGTAATCCTGGTTCCCTCATCACTCAGGCCTTAGCTGCTGCCTTGCTCAAGGACACAGTGTTTGTGTATCTGGATCCATGTGTTGAATTCCACTGATTGATTCTCCATTAATGCATCAATAAAAAATAGGAGGAAATCTGCTGCTTTTTCTGTTTTAAAGACACAGAGAAGGTTTAAAACACAGAGATCAGACCTGAGGTCGTTTCACCAACAGGTTTACTGAAAACTGAGTTTTCTAAACCTGAAATCAGGGATACTGACTTTTCCGGTCACAAGAAGATGCCTAAGGAGATACACGCCTGTTAAGGTAGTTTAAAGTCTATTTTTCATACAAAACTAAAGGGATAAACACAAATGTGACGTCTTGCGCATGTGTACTGACTATAAGTATGCTGGTCTGACAGAACACCGTCCTCCGTGCTCGTCCCACCTAGCTGCTATATGTTTACTTTATTAATTTGCTGCATCTAAAAATATCAAAGATATTTTCATTTTAAACATAGATATGAAATAATAAAATATAACCTACAATAACTTAAATGATATCAGTGTACTAGGTCATCAATTCAGTTTAGTCTGTCCAATCAGCTGCCTGTAGTGTATTATAATGTCCAGCAGGTGTCAGTATTCTGTGAGACAGAATCAATGCAGCATCAATCCATTTAGGCTTCAGATGCCTCATTAAGCCCAGAATGAAGCCAATATTTTCTTCCTGAGAACATGAGATAATTTTTTATCTGCCTGCAGGTGTTTATTTACCTGTTTGTCAGAGGATTACAAAAATCCACCTGAGGGGGTTTATTATTTTCCTAAAGTCCCTCTGGATCTGGACTCTTCTGGTACCAGTGGCTTCCAGGTTCTGTTCTGGACCCAGAGGGGGGTTCTACATATAGAAGACCAAGCTGAATGCTTCTGGCTTGGTGTCTGTCCAGGAGGATATTTCATCCATGCAGGGGGCGGGGCTAACATCTTCAGGCCACGCCCCCTGCAGGATAAAAGCTGCAGCTTCAGGTCTGATTGTGATTCTTCACAGATCAGTCAACATGTTGCCTTTGCTGAACTTCTCCCTCAGCCCAGAGACAAACACCACCGGAGCCGTGGACTGGACCCAGGTAAGGGAGGGGGGTTGATTAAATCAGATTAAACTCCTGATTAAATCATCATCATGATCTGTTTTCACTCTGCTTTAAACTCTACTTTAAAGTATTTTGACAGAAGCATTTTTTCCTTGCAGCTGAGATTCATTTTAATCCATTAAACTCTTAAAGTTTGAAACATAAAATGCAGAAAAATCTGATTTGTGCTGAAATGGCAGCAAGAATAAGATCATTTTATTTACTGATGTTTCAGAGTAAATCTCTCTCATCTTCAATGATTAACTTTTTTAGAAACCCTTTTTAGCCCTTAGTTTAAACTCAAGGATGCTTTATCTGGTTTATCTGATTTATTTTTAATATTGTTTTATTACTGTTAAAGTTTGAACCTTTCTGCTGTAGGTACCTGTGGGTTTTTAAACCCTCTGCACAGACTTACAGGGAACTTCCTTCTATCTCAGCCCTCCATGAACTGATCCTAAATGGCTCCCAGGAAGCTCATATTTCTCTTATGTTTACGCTCAGAGAATCAGAACCAGTTTGCTCTAAATCAGGGGTCACCAATTAAAAATCAGCGGGATCCGAATAAATAAACCTATCAACCAGTAAAGATCCGGAGACATTTTTAATTATAATCTGTTACTTTAGATAGAATTTAACACTGAAATAAACTGAGGTTTTTATGCATCAGTGTTATACATTATAATTTAAAATATGTCCGTACCTTTACTGGTTGATGATTTGCTTTATTTGGACTCCACTGATTTTTAATTGGTTACTCCCAGTATAAAACCTGGAACTAAACGCTATTTCTGACATTCTGAATTGAAAAAGGTTTCAACAAAGTCCAGTGGATTGTTGTTGTTGTTGTTTTTGTTTTTTTTTGGAATGAGTTTCTATGGATGTGGATCTATGCTGGGATCAGAACCAGATGTTTTGGTCCAGATCTATGATCTCAGAACAACAGAGTGAAGCTAAATTTCATCTGAGAGAATAAAATAAATGTTTCTGCTCTGGATAAATTGACTTTTCTTTATCACTGGAAAAAATGGAAATCTAAATTACCGGTATTATTTTTTTTCTTAAAACCAGTGCCTTTGTTCTTTAATTGAGGAGGTAAATGAGACACTTTGCCAATGGAAATATATATAAATAAGAAAATTATTTGTTAATCTAATTTTAAGAGTAAAAATCCTCATTCCGTTGGCAAATCATTTTATTTATCTACTCAAATTAAGGGTAAATACACTTAATTTACTAATTTTGTACTTATTTCTTGGTAATTTTTGCAGAGTTGTTTATTAGAGCGGAGTTCTTGGGGTCGGTGCTTCTTGCTCTGGATGGGGGAAGGAGACGGGTTCTGCAGGAGTTCCTCTGCAGCAGTAGGTTGACCTCGTGTTTCTCTCTCTGCAGGTCTATGAGGCGGTCAGATGGATCCAGCTGATCATGGCGCTGTTCAGGTTGGTCCCTGCTTGATCCTTAACAGAATCAGGTCCGATCAGCAAGATGCTGCTCATGTTGCTGGTTCTGAATCCAACAGCTTCAGTTTGGCTCCTTTTAGGATGATTGGTTTCATTCCTACGTCCAAAGGTTCAGAACATTGAAGCACCAGCAGCAAGTTATTGTTATCACACAGGTGGTTCTGGTTCTGAGGAACGGATCGTTTCCATGGCGCCATCCCGCTCAGCTCGTTCAAGCAAACATGCTTACTGCAGACACAGGGCCGCGTGAAGTTCCCTCCACAGAGAAGCTGCAGAGGAGGCATCTCAGAGGTTCTGGGTGGACCAACATGGACCACATGCAAAGGTTCAGTTTGGTGGAAGAGCAGCAGATGGTAACGGCTGCGATCAGAAGTCCAGCAGGGGCTTTGGAGCGGCTGATCATGGGCCGGGATATTGATGATGGTCTGCTTCCAGGAGAAATGGGAACATCTGGAATCAGGAAACGCTGACCTGGAACCACCTGAGTTCTATTCCGTTTATTTCTATAGCTCCAATTCACATCAGGTCACTAAGGAAAACCAGCTGATTGCATCGACTCATTGACTCTTCAGCAATCCCTCACACTAAGCATGCTTGTAGCGACAGTGGAGAGGAAAAACTCCCTTTGAACAGGAAGAAACCTCCAGCAGAACCAGGCTCAGTGTGAGCGGCCATCTGCTGAGGCCCACTGGGGTTCAAGGAGACAGAAGCAGACATAGAAAAAGAAGCATAGATACAAAAGGCAACTGTCAACCAGCTCCACAGGCGGCCCCGTCCAGGAAACACACAGCCAGGCAGACGAGCTCCGAGCCAGCTCCCATGTCGTAATGGAGGAGAATAAGAATAATCCTAGATTTCTTTTTAATCCGGTTGCCAAACTCACCCAGAGCCATAGCTCTGTTGAACCGTCCATTCCATCTGATCTTAGCAGCAATGATTTTATGGGATTCTTTTTAAATAAGATTAATCTTATTAAAAATAAGATCATAAGCACTCCTCTGTCCGCGATTGTATCTGAGGTAGTCATGGAATCTGAACTGGGTTTAGACCGCTTTGATCCAGTTGAACTTTCAGAGTTAGCAAAATTATTGTCTTCATCTAAGCCTTCAACTTGGATGTTAGATCCAGTTCCAACCAGGTTATTTAAGGAGGTATTCCCTTTGATCTCCTCCATTTTAGATGTGATTAATCTATCTCTGTTACAGGGATATGTACCAAAGGCTGTTAAGGTTCATCTGGTCTGTTCCTGTTTGGCTGTGACTCCATCCTGGAGAGAAATATCAGCTGTGCTGCTGCCATCAACACCTTTGTTTCTAGATGTTGGAGCTTGGCCTGTTTTCCAGTGTAGTCCTGTTTCTCTGACTGCGTCTAACTGGATGTGCTTTGATTTTCCTTCCTTTATCTGAAAGCTAATTTTTCTGATCATTAACGGCAGATTGTTTCCTTTTTCCCAGCATCCTTGGTTCGGGCTCCATCATCTGTCTGATTATTCCCAGACTCAGCCATACGCCGGAGGTCAGTCACTCCAGCCGGTTCAGGCTAACATCTGGGCCGGGCTCTGGTGTCGCAGCGCATCTTTAAAGCTGCTGTCCTGTTGTTGGTTTTGCAGCTGCAGCCTCTGTTCCAGCTCAGCGTTGCCGACCTGCTGCTGGCCGCCTGCTGGCTGATCGGAGCCGTCCTCTACTCGCAGCGCTGCAACCAGCTCAGCCTGCTCTGCTACAACCTGCACACAGTGGAGCAGGTAGCCATCCCTCTGCTGCTTCTGGGGTTTTTAGGGGAAAGTTTTTTAGAAATTTCAGTGAAAATGTGAGGAATTTCCATGAGTTGTATTTAGAGCCGGGTCCCGTTTCCTCCTAATGCACAAAACCTTCACTGTTAGGAAATAACAGCTTCCTTAAAAACCCATCTGAGGCTAAAACCGCAGGCAGGGAACCAACGTATACAAAACAAGCTGTAGTCTGTCCTAATGCTTTGATCCGGTTTCTAACTAAACACAGAACTGGTGTGAGTACCAGGACGTCCACGACCAAGACATGCCAACGTAGGGGAAGTAGTTTATTACCATTAGTGAAAATAAACAAGAAAAAAGTCAGTAGGAAGGATGAAGGCTGTTCTGCCAAATGCATATTATGCATTAACCCAGTTTAGCTTGAATAATCAATGATATTAATACTTTCAGGGTTAGGAAACATGTCAATTCAGTTCTATTCAGTTTATTTCTATAGCTCCAATTCACATCATGTCATCTCAGGTCACTTTCCAGTTCACCCAGATCATCCAGTCAGATTGATTCAAAGTTTTCTATCTAAGGAAAACTAGCTGATTGCATCGACTCATCGGCTACATTCACACTGCAGGCCTTAATGCTCAATTTCGGTGTTTTTTTTTTGCGAAATCCATTTTTTTTTGCGTTGCGTTGCCGTTCATATTTCCAAATATATGCGACTCCTATGTGATCTCCTGTGTGAACTGCAGTCATACAACGCAAGTGTCCCGCATGCGATGACATCACAGGCTAGCGTGTTTACGGAAGAAAACATGGATGGTAGCAATCTTTCCCAACCATAAAAACGCAATCTTTTCAACATGGTTAAACATAAATACTGCTCTCTGCATCGTCATCCGCCATGGTTGTTGTTTTTCTTGCCGCTTCTGCGTAGCAAGACGCAGAATCGTGACCTTTGTCGGGTATTAATAACGTTCGTTCAGGTCGGATGAATGCGACCTGCCCGTTCAGACACATGTCGCATTTGAAAAGATCCGATTCGTATCGTTTTCAGGACCACAGAGCCAAGTGGCCTGGCATTGACTCTTCAGCAATCCCTCGCACTAGGCATGCTTGTAGCGACAGTTGAGAGGAAAAACTCCCTTTTAAGAAGACGAAAACCTCCAGCAGAACCAGGCTCAGTGTGAGCAGCCAGCACCGTGGGGTTAAAGGAATAGTACACCCAAAACATGATTAGCCTTCATTTTCTACTCACCCCCATGCTGAACAACACTCTGGAGTACTTTTTTGATATCTCAAATGCATCTGGAGATCTGGGAGGCTTCTTGTTGTCTGCTGACATTCAAATAATGGAGGTCTATGGCGCCCGAGACAGAAATGTCCATAAAAGTCCACAAAAAACGTGTCAATATTCCTCCATACTGCTCGTCCAATGTATTCCAAGTGTCCTGAGTGGGTAGCGTCCATGATTTACTCGAAACGAAGTCATTTAGAATGTTTTAGAGCATAAACAGTAGTGTATAGGATTTCCTGAAAGCGCGTTCACGAGTCTACGGAAGCCGGCAGACCAAACCAGCGCATTCAGCTCGGCAAAGAACTCATGCTCTTCCTCAACACTGAAGTCCTCAGACATTTTTCTTTCGTTGTTTCTTTCTTTGCACAGGTAAACGGCACATTTCTTCTTCTACGCTTGCATTATCGGCAGAGCAGACGCTGAATGCGCACTTTCATCTGGTTTGGTCTGCCGCGGTTTCCGTAGACTCGTGAACGCGCTTTTAGGAAATCCTATACACTACTGTTTATGCTCTAAAAACATTCTAAATGACTTTGTTTTGAGTAAATTCTGGACGCTACCCACTCAGGACACTTGGAATACATTGGACGAGCAGTATGGAGGAATATTGACACGTTTTTTGTGGACTTTTATGGACCTTTCTGCCTCGGGCGCCATAGACCTCCATTATTTGAATGTCAGCAGACAGCAAGAAGCCTCCCAGATCTCCAGATGCATTTGAGATATCAAAAAAGTACTCCAGAGTGTTGTTCAGCATGGGGGTGAGTAGAAAATGAAGGCTAATCATGTTTTGGGTGTACTATTCCTTTAAGGGTCTTACTCAAGGACCCAGAGGGGCAGTTTATGGGAGTTGGCTTCGAACTCACAACCTCAGGATCTCTATGCAGTAGCCACTAGGCCGCTAAAAAAATATATTTTTTTTAAGGCTGTCCCTAATGTGCAGCATCAGAGGAGCAGTCTGGGGTTTAACTCACCCTGGATTACAGGTTCTATGCACCAATCTCTAGGACACCACCTCCGCTACTTTCATGAGATTTGATACCTTGAGGTAGTATAAGTCAATTGAATATGGATTCAATTCTGGCACGCAACACTTTTTGTTCCTCTCTGTAAGCTGATAAAGCAGAAGTGCAAATGACATGTATATTTTAATAAAAATAACAGAACCCGAGGATGCAGCTTTGAGGAACGCCTCTTCACTTGTTTTTCTTTTTAACTCGTACATAAACCTAAAAAAAACCTTAATCAGATGACATGCCTTCTAAAAGGGTTTTTCTGAAAGTAACTTTTAATGTCATGAGTTTTTATTTTTAAATGGGGCTGTACTAACCTGGAGCTGAACCCAGAACATCTGTTTTCTCTTCACTATCTGGATTTTCCCTCCAGATCAGCAAAGCCACCGTCATGGTCAACATCTGGCGTAAAAAGCAGCAGCTAAACCGTCTGAGGTTTCTCCCACACATCTGGCCTTGATGTGTTTGGAACAATTAGGGCTGAAAATATTTATTGGATAAATTGATAAATAGTTTAGTGATGGATGTTAACTGGAGTATAAACAGTCTGGAAGATGATCTTTGCTAAAAGAATAACTCAGTCAGAGAATTCAATTCTATTCAGTGTATTTCTATAGCTCCAATTCACATCATGTAATCTCAGGTCACTTTCCAGTTCACCAGATCATCCAGTCAGATTTATTAAAAGTTTTCTATCTAAGGAAAACCAGCTGATTGCATCGACTCATTGACTCTTCAGCAATCCCTCACACTAAGCATGCTTGTAGCGACAGTGGAGAGGAAAAACTCCCTTTGAACAGGAAGAAACCTCCAGCAGAACCAGGCTCAGTGTGAGCGGCCATCTGCTGAGGCCCACTGGGGTTCAAGGAGACAGAAGCAGACGTAGAAAAAGAAGGATACAAAAGGCAACTGTCAACCAGCTCCACAGGCGGCCCCGTCCAGGAAACACACAGCCAGGCAGAGGAGAGAAGCCACTAAACTAAAACCTGACAATAATAAAAGCTTTTTATTAACTGTGAACAAACCTTCCTGGTCTAAAAGAACAAATTTAAACTAACTTGGATCTTTTGTTTGAGCGTTTTCTCTCCAGAAGCTTCTGGACCTGAACTGATGTTGGTGTCTGAAATGTTGATGTTTAATACAGGAAACTTTTTTTTAGCATCCTTTGCTACACATGCTAAAGTTAACCCTAAAGATATGCTGGGTTATGAAACGTTGATTTCAGTTATAGAGAAGAACATTCATTTCCGTGCATTTTTTTGTGTTTTTATCATGAAATAATCATAAGTACATTAAAAAAATTATTTTTTGATGACTTTTTTTTTTTTTTTACCCAATTTCTCGATGAATTTTCAGAATGTTCAATTGATAAAATGATCGCTAGCCGGAGACCTTATCATAAACCGCTAACGTCTGTTTCCAAACTCCCAGTCAGATGGATGGTTCTTCATGAACCGCCGCCTGGATGTCTGGATGCTGATGAAACCTTAAGCTGTAGTTCTGTCAGATCAGCGTACCCATAGTCAGTACACATGATCAAGACGTCCCATTGCTGCTTATCTCATTAGTTTTGTATGAAAAATAGACTTTAAACTACCTCAACAGACGTCATTTTATCCCCAGAGGGTCTTAGGAGCAAATTCTGGCCAAAATTCCACGTGTGAATTAAGGCAAGTCCAGCTCCCAAACTATAAATAGGAAATACAATTGTTTATATTTGTATAACAGAAAAGCATTGAGGAATATTTTTCAATTTTTTTTTTGTCACCATGTCTGATTTATAGGTGATTAAACAAAGAAAAAAAATGAAAAATATTTAGCCTCGCCACGTTTGTTTTCCAAAATAAACACTGCAAAACACCATAAAAACCCATCTGAAGCTCAGACTTTATAGATCCACATCTGAACTCAAGCTAATTTGGACTGAATAAGTTGAAGCATGTTTGTTTGTTCCACAAAGGTTTTAGTGGGCAGTGTGATTTTGGCACAATGCATTAAGTGCAAAAATGCATTTTTTTCAACTCATAATAGGGAATCTGGTCAGAAAAATACGCTGATTTCCATTATTGGAGACCTTCTGCATAAGACAAATCCTTTACTCCTAAGATTTATTTGTTGTTTCATTGAAATATATCAATAAACTGAATAGAAAATAAGAATAACAGAGTAAGCTTATGTAACGCATGCCGGTTACATCACCAAAAATGGTCGCACGATGACCTCCTTGGAAAGGTCTGAGCCTCTAGTTTCCAATGATGCCGGCCATAAGGGGGCGGGGCTAAAAATGAAGACCTGCTGATGCATTGCTCCCGCACAGTCACACTTTTCAGCTGGAATTTTACATCTTATTGTATGTGTTTACACAGATGTAAAACAAAAAGTATTTGTGAAAAAATAATTTTTAAACCTGTTTAAAATTTTAAAAGCCCCATTTGAGAGGCGGGTGGATGAAACACCATGTGACTGTTTTGGCCATTTCTATAAATGGATAAACATCAGCTGGAGTCAGCTGGGCCCTGTACCAGGCCCACCATACGCTTAAAAAACAAACAAACCCAAAACTATGCAATTAAATAGTTTTTTTGTACATGACTAAAGGGATAAATGGGTTTTAACTATTAGTATGCTCATCTGACAGAACAGTCATTAATTTTGTTACTGATGCTCAGATTTCCAGGGTAGAAATGTGGTCTGTGAAGCTATCAGCTGCTGAGAGGAACCATGAGGATGTGGAAGTTCCTGTAGCTCCAGGAACAAACATCCTTATCTGTGTTTAAATCAAAGTTGATTCATCCAGAACTGGGTCAGTAATGGGAGGAAATGGAGCGGCAGAACCAGGCCAGAGTTCTGACCGGGCAGAACACATTCCTGACCTATATCTATTGTGCGGATTTCAGCTGCTGCTGTAACCCTCTTCCGCTGGAGGGTGTAAAAAACGGTCCGAACCAAGTGGATCTGAGGTTCTGGAAGGAAAAGGAGTAAACTGAAACCCATTTCAAACTCTGTTTCAGATTCTGTACATGGCCTCCTTCTTCTTCACCCTGAACTATGTGTGGAACCTCTACACGGTAACCAGGGAGAAGTTCAACAGCTGCTTCAGCGGATACTCCGTACAGGTACATCCACACCTCAGAACCTCTGGACTTCAGAGCATCTCCTACAAAGCCTGAAGTTATTCTTATTATGAACAATATTGACTCAAAGAATCGATCAGTTTTACCCACCAGCTCTGCTTATCCCTAAATAAAACGATTCTGGAAGATCCAAACAGCTTTTCCAAAACTTTTATTGTCTTTATATTGGACCAAATTTTAGTTTTCTTCTCCAAATGTTTTGCTTCTGGTGAATGATCCAAATAAGTTAAATAATATAAAACAGGAATTTATTTTCTAAAAAAGATTTTTTTTTTTTTAAATTATATAAAAAAATTTATAAAATGAGATTCCATACTTAGTTTAGTTCAGTTTATCTCAGTTTAGCTTAGCTTAGCTTAGCTTAGTTTAGTTTATCTTAGCTTAGTTTAGCTTATCTTAGCTTAGCTTAGTTTAGCTTATCTTAGTTTAGCTTATCTTAGCTTATCTTAGCTTATCTTAGCTTAGTTTAGCTTATCTTAGCTTATCTTAGCTTAGTTTAGCTTAGCTTAGCTTAGTTTAGTTTAGTTTAGCTTATCTTAGCTTAGTTTAGTTTAGCTTATCTTAGCTTAGCTTAGTTGATCCAGAGATCAGTAGGTCAGCTCAGTTTACGAAAACTTATCTTAGCACCTGCCTCTTATTTTTTTATTAACCTCCTTTAACTTAGTTTGGAAAAAAAAATAGTCCCTTCTAATGTCTTTATTTTGGTGTTGTATACGTTGCTTAGCTTAGCAGCTATTAGGAAAAAGGGGTGTTGTTAAATAAAGCTGTTTAGCCTAATTTAACCTGATTTAGCCATTTTAGCTGAAGTTATTTGAACTTATTTTATTCTACTCTGACATACCTAATTTAGCTTAGCTTAGTTTAGTTTAGCTTAGCTTAGTTTAGTTTAGCTTATCTTATCTTAGCTTAGCTTAGTTCATCCAGGGAACAGTAGGTCAGCTCAGTTTACGAAAACTTATCTTAGCACCTGCCTCTTATTTTTTATTAACCTCCTTTAACTTAGTTTGGAAAATATTTTAATAAATAGTCCCTTCTAATGTCTTTATTTTGGTGTTGTATACGTTGTTTAGCTTAGCAGCTATTAGGAAAAAGGGGTGTTGTTAAATAAAGCTGTTTAGCCTAATTTAACCTGATTTGGCTATTTTAGTTAAAGTTATTTGAACTTATTTTATTCTACTCTGACATACCTAATTTAGCTTAGCTTAGTTTAGTTTAGCTTAGCTTATCTTAGCTTAGCTTAGTTGATCCAGAGAACAGTAGGTCAGCTCAGTTTACGAAAACTTATCTTAGCACCTGCCTCTTATTTTTTATTAACCTCCTTTAACTTAGTTTGGAAAATATTTTAATAAATAGTCCCTTCTAATGTCTTTATTTTGGTGTTGTATACGTTGTTTAGCTTAGCAGCTATTAGGAAAAAGGGGTGTTGTTAAATAAAGCTGTTTAGCCTAATTTAACCTGATTTGGCTATTTTAGTTAAAGTTATTTGAACTTATTTTATTCTACTCTGACATACCTAATTTAGCTTAGCTTAGTTTAGTTTAGCTTAGCTTATCTTAGCTTAGCTTAGTTGATCCAGAGAACAGTAGGTCAGCTCAGTTTACGAAAACTTATCTTAGCACCTGCCTCTTATTTTTTATTAACCTCCTTTAACTTAGTTTGGAAAAAAAAAAAGTCCCTTCTAATGTCTTTATTTTGGTGTTGTATACGTTGCTTAGCTTAGCAGCTATTAGGAAAAAGGGGTGTTGTTAAATAAAGCTGTTTAGCCTAATTTAACCTGATTTAGCCATTTTAGCTGAAGTTATTTTAACTTATTTTATTCTACTCTGACATACCTAATTTAGCTTAGCTTAGTTTAGTTTAGCTTAGCTTAGTTTAGTTTAGCTTATCTTAGCTTAGCTTAGTTCATCCAGGGAACAGTAGGTCAGCTCAGTTTACGAAAACTTATCTTAGCACCTCCCTCTTATTTTTTATTAACCTCCTTTAACTTAGTTTGGAAAATATTTAAAAAAATAGTCCCTTCTAATGTCTTTATTTTGGTGTTGTATACGTTGTTTAGCTTAGCAGCTATTAGGAAAAAGGGGTGTTGTTAAATAAAGCTGTTTAGCCTAATTTAACCTGATTTAGCCATTTTAGCTGAAGTTATTTGAACTTATTTTATTCTGCCCTGACATACCTAATTTAGCTTAGCTTAGTTTGGTCTAGCTTAGTAAAGCTTAGCTAAGCAGCATGTATCTCAGCTAAATTTAGCTTAGCTCATCCAGGGAGCCCAGATTAGGTCGGCTTGCTTTAATTAAATTGACATTAGCCTTATTATTTTCAACTTACATCAAATCCCGCCTGTTTATCCCCCCCCAACTTAATTCAACTTAATTTAGAAAAAGAAACAAAGAGTTGAAATCTTCAATTTGCTAAGTTTTAATCAATTTTTTCTGTCTTAACTTGTTTAGCTTAACAGCCCTTAGGAAATGCTGGAGGGCTGTGACAGAAATCAGTTTATCTTGATTTAGCTATTGTAGCTGAAGTTAACCTTATTCTATTGGTTTTTCATTTTGTGCCTAATTAGGGGGGCCACATGCCGAAGGCATGGCCCACCTACTACTATCTCACATATTTATTCCGCGTATTATACTAGCTTATAGTTCTCCTCGCCACCAAAACTTCGGCACCTAACTAGTCCCGCACGGTTTGGCGGATCGGGCCCAAAGTTGGCACACGCGTCGGGACCAATGGGGTGATGTGTGCTTGTATATAACTTTCTCATTAGTCCGAAGGTTTGCGAATTATTAGCGAAAACGTCGCAAAAAAAATCCCATAGGAAATGAATGGGGAGAGCAAAAAAAAGCATAAAAAACAGCACTTCACTGTGTCACCATACATTCACCTAGAAAAACAGTTTAAAGCTCAGTTTGTAGATAAATCCTTCGTCTATTTAAAACTGAAGACGGTATGTTGATAACTGCTACGGTTTTTGTATAATCAGACCTCAAGCGCCACAAAGTTTTAGCAAAATCCTGCCTGCTAGAGTGGAGCAACTGAAAATTTAGAGTGTGAGGCAGCCGTTTTTTTAAGACCAAAAAACATTTTAAACTCGCCCTCACGGCCACATATTTATAGCTAGAGTCACCATTTTTGGTCAGTTTGTAGACTGAAATCTCTGGACCCACACAATGTCTTCGTAATTACGGTAGGATTAATACTTTTCCTTAAAAACCCTCCAGACCGACCTAAAGTCGATCAAAATCAGAGCCGTTTTTCATTGGTTTTGGAGCTGAAGAGAGGAGAAAAACGATTGACAGTATGTGTTTTAAACTCGTCATAAATATTGTTCTGAAAGACACACATACACCAAAGTTGGCATAGTTGGAGTCAAAGGATGGCTGACGCTCACGGTGAAAATTTTTTTTCAATAACTCATACGGTTTTTGCTCAGCAGTCGTTTGTTCGGAGGACATTTTAAGCACCAGAAAGCTAGGTGAGAGGGATCTGCTGCAGCTAGCTCAATTAGAAGATCAGGTGTGAGAAAACGTTTTGTCTTTTTCTTTCTCTTCCCATTCAGGTTGTAGATGACCTACAGCCATGAAAGTTACTCCAATTGAAGACAAGATATAGCTGTTGCTTAGATAAAAATAATTTTTCAGATACCTTTTACGGTTTTTACTCAGCAGTCGTTTGTTCGGAGGGGTGCTTTAGCAGCTTAAAGGTGAGTGAGAGGAGCTGCTGCAGTTAAAACAAAGGGAGGAGCAGGTGGGATCAGCCATTTTGTTTGTGCTTCGTTTTGGGTTGTGAAAGACCTACAGACATGAAGGTTACCCCAGTCTGAGACAAAGGATAGATGTTGCTTTCACTGAAAGAATTTTTCAAATACCTTTTACGGTTTTTGCTCAGCAGTCGTTTGTTCGGAGCTGTTCCTCCCATTCAAAAAAGCCTGAGAGCTAAGGAACGATAGTGCTGCGCTTTTCTCTCTGTCACTGACAGGCTCGTTAAGCGTTGTCAAGGTAACCGTGCTTCAAACAGATTTTACCTCTGCTGTTTTAAACAGCACATATTAATCTAATGGAGGGTGAAAGCACAGATTTAACATTGGGAAATGGATACTATATGACTGCTGTCCATGACACTTCCCTTGCCACTCAACACTGATAGACTTTCAAAATAAGACTCCAGGGACCCTTTCAAAATAAAAGCCTCTATATTTTTTACATATATTTATTGCCCTATATGGCTCAACATTATGACCCAAACTCAACCCCATTTTAGAGAATAGACTCTAGGAGACTGTTTAAAACACACCCTATGGCAAATTTCAAAATAAAAGCCTCCCATTTCATCTTCATCTACTGCCCTAATAACATGGAAAAAAGAGTGATTTAACGATTGGAAAGTAATCAACTATCATTGCTGGGTCTGAACATTTTCTCTAAACACAACTCTGTTGGACTTTCAAAATAAGACTCCAGGGACCCTACAAAATAAAAGCCTCTAGATTATACTAATGCAGTAATTGATGCAAATGGCTCAACATTATGACCCAAACATTTCCAGGTTGTTTTTATTAGACTCTAGTGACCTTTTCAAAACACACCCCAGAGCAAATTTCACAATAAAAGTCTCCCATTTACTCTGTAATACAGCAGCTATTCACCTAATAACATGGAAAACCAGTGATTTAACATTTGGAAATGGATTCTATATCACTGCTGGGCATGACCCATCTTTTGATGCACATCCATGATAGACTTTCAAAATAACACTACAGGGACTCTACAGAATAAAAGCCTCTTCCTTATACACACTCATACATTCTGGCATATTGCTCATAGCCATTTGTAATTTCATCACTGCAATGGCTCTGAGCATGCGGGCGGAGCCCGCCATTGGTGATTTCATCACTGCAATGGCTCTTAGAAGGCGGGCGAAGCCCGCCAATGGTGATTTCATCACTGCAATGGCTCTTAGCAGGCGGGCAGAGCCCGCCAACTGCGCTTTACCCACTGCGGTTCAATATGGACAACCCATATTACCCTTGTGCATCATATGCTGTGCATGTCTATTTCCCAGATTTCAGCACAAGTGGCACACAGCTCTCTTTGCCCATGACCTAGCCCTCTTTCCTTCCCTCAGCAGCCCTCAAAGGCGTAAGCAGTTGGTCTGGGGAGCCCCAATGTCACTTGCCAGGGCCGTATTGGCCCAGTTACCCAGACGGGCAGTAGGTGGCCCCCCTCAAAATTTCTTTAGAAATTTTCTAGTTTATCTTAGCTCTCCTAAGTGTTGATTGAAAACCGTTATTATACCTTTTATTTTTACAGGCAAGTCATTAAGAACAAGTTCTTATTTCCAATGGTGGCCTGACAAGTGGAGTAACCAAGATGGAATGAAGCAGAATGATGAAAAAGGGGTCCCTATGTCCTCCAGCAGTCTAAGCCTATAGCAGCGGAACTATAGAGATAGCTCAGGATAACCTGAGCCACTCTAACTAGAAGCTTTATCAAAAAGGAAAGTTTTAAGCCTAGCCTTAAAAGTAGACAGGGTGTCTAAAACTGGTAGTTGTTCCACAGGGAAGCAGTGCTGTTTGTTTTGGAATAAGTAATTGTAGATGAAGTGAGGAGCGGGTGTTGTAAGTGAAAGGTTTTGGCTGCAGCAGGTGACCTAAATAAGGAGGTGAGCGGCTGGGAAAGGTCTCATAAATGAAGATGAACCAGAGTTTTGTCGATTGTGAAGGGAGGGCCAGTTATCAGATGAACACAGAGCGCAGTGGTGCGTATTGAAAGGAGCATTTATGGCAAACCTGATGGCGGAATGGTAAAGATTGTCAACTTTTGATTGAGTGGATTTGCAAGCAACCCTATATATTGTCTCCATAGTCTAAAATGGGTAGAATGGTCATTTGGGTAAGAGTTAGTTTCCCAGAAGTGGTGAAGGAAGTGCGGTTTCTGTAAAGGAAACTAAGCTTAGCCTTGACTTTAGATTGTAGCTTGGCCTGTTTTCCAGTGTAGTCCTGTTTCTCTGACTGTGACTAACTGGATGTGCTCTCTTCATCCTCTGACATGGGAGCTGGCTCGGAGCTCGTCTGCCTGGCTGTGTGTTTCCTGGACGGGGCCGCCTGTGGAGCTGGTTGACAGTTGCCTTTTGTATCTATGCTTCTTTTTCTATGTCTGCTTCTGTGTCCTTGATCCCCAGTGGGGCTCAGCAGATGGCCGCTCACACTGAGCCTGGTTCTGCTGAAGGTTTCTTCCTGTTCAAAGGGAGTTTTTCCTCTCCACTGTCGCTACAAGCATGCTTAGTGTGAGGGATTGCTGAAGAGTCAATGAGTCGATGCAATCAGCTGGTTTTCCTTAGATAGAAGATCTAGTGAACTGTACAGTTCGTTGAGGTGACGTGTTGTGAATTGGAGCTATAGAAATAAACTGAATAGAATAGATTTGAAGGCCTGCAGGGGCGATCTTTTATCTCTTTCTTTCATCATACATAAATGTTTGCTTTCTGAGTATTTTTCTCCTCTTTTCCCACAGTTTTCCAACAGAGTGTCTCTGACGGCGAAACTGATTGCTCTGTTTTCAAGGTGAGTAGAACCAGCAGTAGTCGATCTACCTGGAAAACACCTGGAAACCACCTGGAGTCTCCTGGAGGCTGATCCTTCTCTCCTGTTTGCTCTTCAGCCTGGTTCCTGCGCTGCTGATGGTTCCTGTCTTCGTCCAAGGGAACGCGGGCCACTGTCAGACCAACTTCAGCGAGCCCTACAGGTGAGCGCACGCCTGAATCGAGGCGTTCTGACTGTTAGCGTTTCTGTGAGGTCTCCTCGGACCCTGACGGCGTCCGGTTCTGACACCAGGTGTCTGCTGATGCACACCGGAGCTCTGTTTCTGCGCCCGGGTCACCAGCAGCTGAGCAGTACCTGCAGCATTCTGCACCGCTACCAGATCGTAGTCTTCCTCAGCACCTTCCTCTTCACTCTGCTGGGCATCACGGTGAGTTCAGGAGGTTCGGATCAGGTGTAACCTGACCCCGACCCCATCGGCCCGTGTTTGATTAAGAAAAACAATCCTGTCCCCCAGATCCTTGTGGTCAAAGCTCGATGCATCCAGAGGCGCGCTGTGACTGCAAACGGTTACCTAGGCAACGAGCAGCGAGCCTTGTTCCGGGTGATGGACCTGCGGATGCTGCTGTACCCTCTGGTCTTCGTCTTCTGCTGGGGACCAGGTGCGTTTCTGTCCGATCAGGCGGCGGCTCGGTTGCAGGGTCCGTCTGACGCCGTGTCTGTTTGTTTCTGGGCTTTTTCAGCCGTTACTCTGGCCTTCCTTCGGGTGGCGAAGCCGTCATCGGGTCACGGCGTGCTGGGAGTCTGCCTCTACATATCCGAGGTCAGTTTGGTTCTGAGTGGAGATGCACCGATCCGGTCGTATCGGGCCGATACTTTGAGGTCTGACCTGTAGAGCAGAGGTCGCCGCTGAGGGGGGGGGAATCAACAAGTTTAATCCCATCATGTGATTTTTATTTTTGTTTTTACAAATTTTAAAACATTTTCTGTTTAAAGCGTAAAATCACAACTTGGTGCAATCTGAGTGTCTGGACTTACTAAACCGTACTAGATATTTCCACAGTCCTAAATCTATTTTCTTTCCGTTTGTACATAGATACAGCAATATTTGAGCTTTAAGCTGTTATTATTTTGAGATGATTGTTAATGTAAGGTTTTAAATTTAACGTATATTTAACTTTTTGTTACGGTAATTTTTTTGGTACAAATTTAACAATACAAGTTACATTAAAGCGTTCATAATACTCTTCATTGCATCTTCATAGCAATTTTAAAGCTTGAATCAATTTTTTTTCGGGGGGGGCAACATCAATGTCTTTCATTGGGCCCGTTTCCTGGCGGCGCCCCTGCTCACAAGGCGCTGCTTCAGCTGCTGCTCCAGACGCGCTGCAGGACCTTCTGATGCATTTAAAACGGCGGCTTCTGCTGCTCAAAGCGCCTGCTGTGTGCATGGGCGGTTCTAGACAGGGGCCAATGGGGGCCAGTGCCCCTGTAGATCATGTCCTGGTCCCTGTGATGGCCGCTGTACTGAAGACATAATGCTGAAATAAATTCTAATGATGATGCGCTGGAACAGACATGGTGACTCATAGGTCATTTGGATCTATTTCATACAAATTCTGTTTTAATAATTATTTAAAAGAATAAAATGATAGCTTTGGCGGTATTGATACAGGATCCCAGTTTTCATTTGCTAAAAGTAAAAAAAAAATAAATAAATAGAAAAAACTCAAATTTTTATGCTTTAATTTATCAGTTTTTCTTGAACTCTAATTCAGATTTTATAGAAAACAGTAAAATATGTAAAATTCCTAAATTCTGAATGTATATTGATGTAATAAGACATAGCTAAGACAATTTAATTAGACTTAATTGAATAGAAATTTCACTTCATGCAGCTCTCTTAATGTATTTAAATCCCTTTGCCTGCTTTTATTTCATGCTTTTCTGTTACCCCCTGAAAACACGCTGGCCCCCCTCCTGGCCCCCTGCTACATTTGGTCTAGAACCGCCTCTGGCGATGTGAACGTAGCATCAGAGATGATTCAGCTGTTCTAGAAAAGTTTTCCTCAGTCTTCCAGTTCAGAAGAAAATATCCAGTTTGCTTGGATTTAAGGAGGAAAGGGAATGGACAGCATCTCTACATCTGCAGAGCGGAAGGTGTCCCTGCAGAGCGGAAGGTGTCCCTGTAGAGCGGAAGGTGTCCCTGTAGAGCAGAAGGTGTCCCTGCAGAGCAGAAGGTGCCCTGCAGAGCAGAAGGTGCCCTGCAGAGTGGAAGGTGTCCCTGCAGAGCGGAAGGTGTCCCTGCAGAGCGGAAGGTGTCCCTGCAGAGCGGAAGGTGTCCCTGCAGAGTAGAAGGTGTCCCTGCAGAGCGGAAGGTGTCCCTGCAGAGCAGAAGGTGCCCTGCAGAGCGGAAGGTGTCCCTGCAGAGTAGAAGGTGTCCCCGCAGAGCGGAAGGTGTCCCCGCAGAGCGGAAGGTGTCCCTGCAGAGCGGAAGGTGCCCTGCAGAGCAGAAGGTGCCCTGCAGAGTAGAAGGTGTCCCCGCAGAGCGGAAGGTGTCCCCGCAGAGCAGAAGGTGTCCCTGCAGAGTAGAAGGTGTCCCTGCAGAGTAGAAGGTGTCCCTGCAGAGTAGAAGGTGTCTCTGCAGAGTAGAAGGTGTCCCTGCAGAGTAGAAGGTGTCTCTGCAGAGTAGAAGGTGTCCCTGCAGAGTAGAAGGTGTCCCTGCAGAGTAGAAGGTGTCCCTGCAGAGCGACCTGGAGCTCACGTCTTCGCTCTGTTTGCTCCTCAGGCTTTCACTTCGGCCTCTCAGGGTTTCCTCAACTGCCTGGTCTACGGTTGGACCCGCCTGCACCTCCGACGCGCCGGCTTGATGTTTTTCTCTCGAGACGTGGACACCCAGACCCCCCTGCTGCGCTCCCAGCAGAGCAGGAGCTACCACACCCCTCGCACCATTGGCTGAGGGGAGCAGATGAAGTGAAACTGGGGGGGGGGGGGGGGGGGGGGGGGGGGTTGCTTTCTGCCACACACTCCAAAGGGAGTTGGGTTTTTGACTTTCACTTTCCACTGGAGGAGAAAAACCCAGCCGTTGTTGTTCTGCACAGGACTGAGACCCCCCCCCCCGATCCTGAACCGCTGAGGTGAGAAAAGAGGAAGAGGAAGAGCGGGGGGGAGTTTACCTGGAGAGGAAGAGGAACGAAAAAAAAAACAGGATTTGAGAAAGTTTGATTCGGTCGAAGCTCCAAAAACCTGACAGCTGCCAATCTGACAGGAAGTGACATCATCAGTCTGAGCCGAAGTACGTAGAAGATGCTGCTGTTCAGAAGGAGAACGTTTTCTGTTTGGGATGGACTAATAAAAATGCCAAACTTTCGTATCTCAACTTAACCTTTAAATGAAAAAATGAAGCAAAACAAGATATAAAATAAAACAAATTAAAAATAAATAAAAAATCCCGACAATAATCTGAGGCTGATCCAAAGGCGGCAACTTGTAAATATTTATTGATCTTTGATTATTACTGTTATAATCTGTGATGCTTTGTAATTAAACCGTCTTAAAAAATTTTTGGAAGCGTTTTGGTTTCTGATTTAAAGAATCCAGCCTGAAACGATGCAGGGGGGATTTACCATTAAGCAATACCAGGCAGTTGCCTAGAGCCCCGAGTTACTGGGGGACCAATAAAACTCTGTTTACATGTATGATTAATACAACTAGTCAAACACAGACTTACGCAGAAAATGTTATTTTCACCAAGAACATACAAAAAAAGAAGATTTCAGATGATGGAAACAAGAAAAAACACGCTATCCAGCCTATAAATATGGGCAATAAATATAACTTTACAATCCAGCTGTTGCTCTAAGGTTGCATTTTTCAGGGGCAGATATAATTTAATCAACTTTGGTGTTCGTACTTGATTGTTAAGACTATATACACTCACCGGCCCCTTTATTAGGTACCCCATGCTAGTAACGGGTTGGACCCCCTTTTACCTGCAGAACTGCCTCAGTTCTTGGTGGCATAGATTCAACAAGGTGCTGGAAGCATTCCTCAGGGAGTTTGGTCCATATTGACATGATGGCATCACACAGTTGCCGCAGATTTGTCGGCTGCACATCCATGATGCGAATCTCCCGTTCCACCACATCCCAAAGATGCTCTATTGGATTGAGATCTGGTGACTGTGGAGGCCATTTGAGTACAGTGAACTCATTGTCATGTTCAAGAAACCAGTCTGAGATGATTCCAGCTTTATGACATGGCGCATTATCCTGCTGAAAGTAGCCATCAGAAGTTGGGTACATTGTGGTCATAAAGGGATGGACATGGTCAGCAACAATACTCAGGTAGGCTGTGGCGTTGCAACGATGCTCAATTGGTACCAAGGGGCCCAAAGAGTGCCAAGAAAATATTCCCCACTCCATGACACCACCACCACCAGCCTGAACCATTGATACAAGGCAGGATGGATCCATGCTTTCATGTTGTAGACGCCAAATTCTGACCCTACCATCCGAATGTCGCAGCAGAAATCGAGACTCATCAGACCAGGCAACGTTTTTCCAATCTTCTATTGTCCAATTTCCATGAGCTTGTGCAAATTGTAGCCTCAGTTTCCTGTTCTTAGCTGAAAGGAGTGGCACCCGGTATGGTCTTCTGCTGCTGTAGCCCATCTGCCTCAAAGTTCCACGTACTGTGCGTTCAGAGATGCTCTTCTGCCCACCTTGGTTGTAACGGGTGGTTATTTGAGTCACTGTTGCCCTTCTATCAGCTCCAACCAGTCTGGCCATTCTCCTCTGACCTCTGGCATCAACAAGGCATTTCCGCCCACAGAACTGCCGCTCGCTGGATGTTTTTTCTTTTTCGGACCATTCTCTGTAAACCCTAGAGATGGTTGTGCGTGAAAATCCCAGTAGATCAGCAGTTTCTGAAATACTCAGACCTGCCCTTCTGGCACCAACAATCATGCCACGTTCAAAGTCACTCAAATCACCTTTCTTCCCCATACTGATGCTCGCTTTGAACTGCAGGAGATTGTCTTGACCATGTCTACATGCCTAAATGCACTGAGTTGCCGCCATGTGATTGGCTGCTTAGAAATTAAGTGTTAACGAGCAGTTGGACAGGTGTACCTAATAAAGTGGCCGGTGAGTGTATAGATGTTAGTTGTAGATGATAAAATGAGGATATTTGGCTTAATACAAAAATTAAGGACTTATTCATCATAAAATATGTTATTCATAAAAGTAATGCTAAAGGTGAAGTTTGTCAGAAGAGAAAGGCTGGAAGGATGGAGAAGAAGAGATGTTCCTGCAGTGAAAAGCAACTTTTAAACAATAGCAGGTAAATAGAGTTCAGTAGCTTCTGTTTGAAGGCTTGAACAGGTTAATATTAGCTTAAATTATTACAAGTGAAAGTAGTCCTGCAACTGTGTAGGAGTATTTTCAATATAACACATCTTGTAAAAAAAAAAAAATTTAATTTATTTTACAAGCAGTTAATTAACAGGAAGGTTAACAATTAAATAGGTCAAATTTAGTACTGATAGATGACTTTCAGGGGGGAAAAAAATAGCAAATAGATTTTCTGATATGGAAATAGCATCATTTATACAATTATTTCATTCAAGATTCTTATTTCATTTGTTATTTTTATTTTTTAATCATTGACACACGTTAAAGATAATGTTTTAGTTTCAATACAGCACATTTAATAACTTCTGAGAAGTCTAAGGCGATTTTATTTTTTCTCTAACTTAATTCTATAATAATACGGAGGACGCTTTAAGTTTAGGTGCAGTTCGCCGGGGATGCCGAGTGGCCTCAGATCGCCCATGATTTTAATATTTTAAAGGAAAATAACCAAACGATTGTTAATATGCATCAGGTGCTTTCAATAGTTTCTAACCAAATGATTTGCAGGATGTTTCGGAATAAAACTATTTACTTAATACTATGATGAAAAACACTTTACTATGTAAAGTTATTTTTTTCTTTTGAGGAATAGTAAATTAAAACGTCTGCTTCAGAACGGCTCCGTGTGACGCAGGAGGCCCGCATCAGCTGATGTCCTGATCACGCATCCGGCTGTGGGCGTTCAGCCGCAACCAGAACAATTAAATTCCTCCCTAATTGGACCTGAAACCATCTGAAAAGCTGAAGTTCAGGACGTCACTGCAGACAAATGAAAACTGAAAACCCAAATGTTCATTCTGAACGTCACCAAGAGAAGATCAAAGGACAATCCAGAACTGAAACCCGAATCAGAATCAAGTTCATTGCCAAGTAGGTTTGCACTTAAAAGGTGTTGATGGTGCAGACAAATTAGATATATATAAAAAATACAAAATCTATAGTTATATATTGATTGATTTTATTACAGACTCAAAGTCCAATATACATTAAAAGAAACAGATACACTAAGAATAATAAAAAAGAAAAGTACAACAGAGAAGGAGAAAAGAACAGATGAATATTTAACTGCACTATATTTGACATTGGTCATCAGTAAAATAATTCTATTAATAAATAAATTTATATATAAGCTTTCTCAAAACAGCCATAAAAGTCCTGACACTAACAGATACAAACCATTCACCGGCACTGGTCCATCTGGGCTTATTTAATAAAAGTCATTTTGTTAATCATCATTATATGCCACCAGGATTTTTTAAAGTTGCACCACAAATGTGTCGTATACAGTGATGCGCAAAAGTTCAGTTTCACTTCGTCAGAACAGAATCCAAACTTCTGGACAAGTAAGTAAGTAAACTTTATTTCTATAGCACTTTTCACAGACCAGGGTCACAAAGTGCTGCACAAATTTATAAAAAGTTTATATAAATTAAAACAACATACAGAAACAGTAAACACAGTATTAAACTAAAAAACAAGTTTTAAAAAGTGGGTCTTTAGTTGTTTCTTAAAAGTGTCTATACAAACAAGAGAACGAAGGGTACAAGGTAGCTCATATACGCCTGAGCGTATATCATACGGACCCGACGGCAAATGTCCTCATCATCAGACAGACGGTCTGTCAACACATGACAAAGATATTTGACTTCATTTGAGACGTTCTATAAAATACCAGATAGTTTAAAATTTGGAAATATTATGTTTTTGCCCTCTTTAGTGCGACAGATCATAATAATACTTTTAGAAGGACCAGCTGAACTTGGACTAAAGATTGCTAGGTCATCAGCACACATTAAATGATTTATAATTACATCTCCAACCATGCAGCCAGTTCTACACAAGTTTAGCTGCTTAGAGAGGTCATTCATATAGAAATTAAACAGTATAGGGGACAAAATGCTTCCTTGTCTGACTCCATTACTGATACAAAAGGACGCAGACACACAGTTATCCCATTTCACCTGCATATACAATATAAAACATACTGTATACAATAGGGGAGAAAACCAGGGGAGAAGTTTGAGGAGTTTTGCTGGAGGTTTCTTCCTGTTCAAAGGGAGTTTTTCCTCTCCACTGTCGCTCCAAGCATGCTTAGTGTGAGGGATTGCTGAAGAGTCAATGAGTCGATGCAATCAGCTGGTTTTCCTTAGATAGAAAACTTTGAATCAATCTGACTGGATGATCTGGTGAACTGGAAAGTGACCTGAGATGACATGATGTGAATTGGAGCTATAGAAATAAACTGAATAGATTATTTCAGGTGACACAAAAAGAACCAAAAGGAAAATATGGAAGAAGGGAA
Organism: Cyprinodon tularosa; assembly: GCF_016077235.1. NCBI lineage: Eukaryota > Metazoa > Chordata > Actinopteri > Cyprinodontiformes > Cyprinodontidae > Cyprinodon > Cyprinodon tularosa. The sequence continues at coordinate 176,307 of NW_024039272.1, read as the reverse complement.
AAGTTTCTGTAGATTAAATACTTTCCATAGAGATAAACCTTGACTGTGACGTAATGAATCAGACTTTAAAACCAAACAGAGAGATTAAAGCTCAGACCCAAAGTCCAAAAGATAAAAGAACCGCTGAGATGAACCCGGTCCATCGCCTGCATGCTTTTAAAGTCACATATTCAGACATTTGCATTTATCTATAAGGAGAGAAAACATTTGAATGAACACCACTTAACTCATTTCTATCTCTAGTCTCTTAGAACTGAAGGCAGAGCTACCTTTAACAGAACAATACTACATTAAACTCACCTTTACTCCACAATGTTTAGATCAGAGGGAACCAATTAAAAACCAGCAGGGTCCGAATAAAGAAAATCATCAACCAGTAAAGTTCTGGAGACATTTTTAATTATAATCCGTTACTTTAAACAGCATTTAACATTGAAATAAATCAAAAAATATTTACAACAAAAAAAAATAGAATTTATTTTTTTACATTTTAAAATCTAAATTGTTTTTAAAGTAGAGAACAACAATCATTCAGTTTGGTATATAGACAATTTCCTGTTTCACATATTTTATTAAACGTGTGTCTGCATAAGAATGCGCCTGGAATTAGATTTACATCCGATTGGATCATCAAAAAATTAAAAAAATAATAATCAAACATTTAAATCTGAGCAATAATGTGTGTCTGATGATCAGCCTCTGTCCTGCACTGCCCTCTAGTGGAACAAAGATGAGGCAGCATATTCAGGTTTTGTCTTCTGAAAGCTCTGCTTCACTGGTTCATCATCCTGTCAGCTGCTTGGTGGCAGTTATCCCACAGCACGTGGTAGTTGGAGCCTCCGACCCTCACAAAGTCCGCCACCGTCTTGGTTCCCTGGAAGTCTCTGGGTTGACCTTTTGGCTGCAGACAGGAAAAGGGTTCAGGACCATTTGATCATCGGATACATCCTTCAAAGAGGTTCAGCCTTAGACTTTTAAAGGCTTAAAAAGCAAAAACTGGGATGTTCTCTAATCTGCACAGGATCAAAATCACCTTCAAACTTGGTTCAGTCCCAGAAAATCAACCAGTAGCCCAGCAGAGCGGGTGCCAGTCAGCCAGAACGATATGGGAAGGTGTGCGGTTTCAGTAGAACCTGTGGATATATAAAAGGCTGCATCCTCCAAGGATTCGGTGTTCTGTCAGATCAGCACACCTCGTGCACAAGACGTGAGATTTGCCTTAATCCCTTTACCTTTTCTTTTTAGTTTATCCATTTAGTTTTGTATGAAAAATAAACTTTAGACTACCTCGACGGGCCTGTATGCCTTTATTCATACACAAAAAAACAATTTAAGGTCAGATTGCCATACGCTTCAAAAAACACCAAAGTAATTAAATAGTTTTTTGTACACGACTAAAGGGATACATGCGCATGGAGGTCGATTAAAGTCTATTTCCTGTACAAAACTAAAGGGATAAATGGGTATTGACTATGGGTATGCTGGTCTGACAGAAAACCGGTCTACTTTAACTGGGTCTTTGAAGGTCCGTGAAAATTAGGAGAGTTTTGGCTGTGGATTCAAACAGGTCCAGCCTTCTCCAGCTTTCACTGCCCATACGCTCTGTCGCTTAGCAACTGTGACAGTTGACACACAAAGCAGGCAAAGAATGGATGCCAAACTTATCACTGCTGTTCTGGGAGCTAATAACATTTTCGCGGAGCTTCAGCAGCAGAACCGTCGTCTCAGATATCAGATTTAGAGTCTGATATTGGAATCTGAGCTTGATTATCAGCCAAACCCATTTCCACAGATAAAACTTTTGAATAAACCAAACATTACCGCCACATAACAGACTCAATAACCATTAAAACAACTTATTTTTTATTAATTTCAGACGGAACTATTCACATATTTTTTGATTATATTAAACCGCACTTCCAATTTTCACCACAGTTAGACGCCATTTTCGTTTTTCTTCTGTGATCCGAGCAGCTGGGTTGCTAGGTCCTGCAATGAATCATGGGATACCCAAGGCTTTAAAGGTTATTCTGTTTCAAAACGATCTGTGTATTGTGAGTGTGAATTTGAACTTGTAGAGAGAGTTACATTTAAGATTTGTATTTGTAGAATAAAATTACCCCACTTGTGAATAAAATTCAGAAGTACAAATTTTAACACCTGTTCAAATTTTAAGTATAAGAACACAAATTCTGTTCTACAAGTTGCGCATAATAAACCACTCTCAGTTTTGCTCCAAATTGTCCAGAACTATTGTTACAAATTAACTTTGGTGTTTTGTAATTGTAGATTTTCTTTTATCTTTACAGAAAAAAGTTAGACCTCTTTAAATTCTTGCGTACAAGTACACAGATTGTATTCTTGAGTTACACATCCAAAATGTCTTCCATTCCAGTCAAAAGTGAAAATGAAGGCGTACCTTGTAAAGCTGAATTTGTGACTCACAGAAGCAGATTCGTACAGTTGCATTCATTGATTTGTATTTGTGTTAAGGAAAAAAAGAATATATATATTTTTTAAGATTTTGTTTAGTTGTAATTTGTTATGCATCATTTGTTTTAGATCAACTGTAGCAAAACCAAAACAAGACATTTTTGATGTGCAACTCACAGAACACAATTTGTGTACTTGTACTCAATAATTTTAAGATGTGTAACTTTATTTTGTAATTGTGATATATTAAAAAAACACCAACGTTACAATGCAGAATGTAAGAAGAATGTGGAACTTGTAGAACAGAATTTGTGTACTTGTACTTTGTACTTCAGATTTTTTTTAATTCTACAAATACAAAACTTAGAATGTAACTCTCTCTACAACTTCAAATTCACACTTGCAATGCACAAATACTTTTGAAACGAAATAACCTTCATAGAAGTGCTTCAGGTTTTCCAAAGTTCTATCTGAATACTGAGGGAGGTGTTTGGCCATGGAGCGCTTTGCTTCCTACACTGGAAAAAAATCTAAATCTAGATAATTCCTTTTTTCTTAAAATAAGTGCATTTGTTCTTGAATTGAGAAGGTAAAAGATACATTTTGCCAATGGAACAAGATAAGTTACATTTAAAATAAGAAAACACATTTGCATTGTCTTATTTCAAGTGTATTTTATCTAAATATCTTTTTGTAAGAGTAAAATACTCATTCCATTGGCAAATAATCTAATTTAACTACTCAAAATAAAGGTAAATACACTTAAGTTAAGAAATTTGTACTTATTTCTAGATTGCTTTTCCAGTGCAGCACCCAATCATTTTACATAGGAACCTCCAGACATTGCTAGCTGCTGCAAGGAGCTGTTCACTCGCCTCTGCGTGACGAGACCAATAAGCACACCTTACAAAAATACACAAGTTCTTCATGTTCACCCTGTGAAGAGGTTATACAGGCTAATACACACCCTTATACTAGAATGTTTTGGGTTTTATAACGGCGCGCTTCAGGCGTTCTCTACTTTTGGGTAACTTTGTTTTTTGTAGTTCTTTTCTTGAAGGTTGTAGTCCCAATAGGACCAGCGTTATTCATGTGCCTGTCTGTCGTGTGATGGCCTCTGTGAGTCTTGGGCTTGTTGGGATTCACAAAAGCAGTCGGTAGCTCCTTTTTTACCCTGGATAGAGTTTAGCTACTGACCCAGCCAAAGGTGAAGGGAAAGGAGCTAAGAACAGGAGCTAGAAGCTACAACTTGAGATATCTGGATTGAGTTCCTTGACATGTTTTATGTGTTTGAGGCTCACCTTCCAGTCTGAGCTCATGTGTCTAACATCCGTCGCCACCGTCTGAGAAGTGATTCCATAATTGTCTCCTTTATGCACCAACCACTGAGAGCCGTCATCCAGAGTCACTCTGCAAAGAAAACACAGGAGCTCTGAGAATTATCTGACCTCAATATTCCGACCTTCTAATGACTAAAGTGTCTGATAAGATCCACTCAGAGGTGCAATCGTCTCTGGGTTTAATCCTCTTAACACCCACCTTATTTAAAGTAATTCTCACCTATTTTGCACACCCAAATGGAAAAGCAAATAACTGATGAACCTTGAGCCCAAATTACTTGTGATACATTATTTGAAAGCTAAAAATATGGTGAGTAAACAACAGCCTAAGCTGCATCCGTTTTTTTTTATTCTCGAAAATAATAGGTCTTTTTTGAACAGCAGTAATAGAGAACTTGCTTGAGAAAAAGCATGTCTCCTTGTATTACATTTGTTCTACATCATGTCAACCACTAATGCAGAACATCTCAGACCTCTAGCTACAACAGTTCCAGAACTGTGGGGCTTTGAACTTTTATCGTCACCAGCGTCTCCAAATCTCTCCAAACAAGATTGTGCTAAATGCTTTTAATAAACTATTTGACTCATAGAATAACACTGAAGCATTTTGATGGAAGTATTGACCAACTCTCAGCTGTGTGTTTCACAGTCTAGCCTTGTCTGAAACCTTATTTCATTGGCTACAAAGCCCAACAGCCTATGTGGTCTTAAAAACAGCAGAGATGGGAAATGCGGAGTCAACAAGTCATCTCCATGTCATGTATTTAGTCCAATCTGCACAGGTCGATTCACGGTGAAGATTGGACTCACCTGCTTCAGTTGGTGGGTAGAACAAATACATGACATGGAGATGACTTGTTGACTCCGCATTTCCCATCTCTGTCCGGGGGGTTTTACCGTATTAACAGGAGAAGCGGCACAAGTGAAATTGGACACTGTCGTTGGACAACATGCGGTAATTTATAAATGTTTTAAATCAGGTTGGGTCGTGATTAGCCAGCAGGTGGGTCTGGATCTGGACCGAGGTTGGCTAATCCGTGACCTTTGCTGTAAGTGTTTGAAGGTTTTACTGACCGAACCCCAGTGTGACTGAAAGGCCAGAATGGAGATGAACTGCTTCCTAATCTCCTCTCAACCTTCTCAGCTTGGTAGACTCGCTTGTTGTAGAGGTCCATCAGATCCTGACCTGACAGGTCATAGCTGTGGGTCCCGGTTGATCCTGTCAAGGAATAAACACACAATCAGTAACTTGGCTCCCTTAAAGCACAGAGCGGCTCTGATAGCTCCTCACCTCCAGACGAGGACTCCACAGAAACAGCCAGCAGAGCGAGAGCTGCTGAACACAGCAGAACTTTACAGAACCTCATGATGGATCGGTTTGTGCTCCGGGGTCCGGTTGAAGTTTTAAAGAGTCCAGAATCTCCTCCCACTGAGTTGGCAGAGCAGGAAACATGTTGGATTTTTCCACAGCAGATTTCACCTGATTGGCTCCTGGTTTAAAGTCCAAACAGAACTTTAAACCAGCTCCACGGATGTTTACCTTCTGTAAACTGATCTGGTTTCAGTTATAGTTCCCCTCATGTCCACTAGAGGCTGGAACACGTTTAGAGACACATGGCTCACATCTCTACTTCGAAACCAAAAGAAACATGAATTTTGATGAATTTTCAATCGGCTGAATGCAGATTTTTTTTCAGCTCTGAGTTTTGGAGCCATTTGCAGAGGAAATGTTTTCCTCGGTGCTGCAGGTTCAGTCTCTGAGCTGCTGCCAAAGCAAAGAGACTAAATGTTCAGTCAGAACTTCAACCTTTCACTCTTGCCAAGTCCATTTTCTTTCCAAGTCAAAGTTTATATAAACAGGTTAAAACTGTTCATATTTTCTGATTTGCCTTCATCATCAGAATACATGATGGGAGGTCTGGAGTGTCATTTGTTAGATTGCATAGGATCTAAACTAAAAGTATTCCCACCTCCAAAAGGCAGTATGCCAAAAGCCCTGTCCCCGAATCTGCCCACATTACATCCTCAATGGCAGCCTCCATCTATGGTTACCAACGGCAACCACAGCCAAAAGAGAAGAAAAAGCTGTTCGACAGAGGCGTTGGTTTGTACGGAAGAGGATTAGGGCCACTGAAAAAAAAAAAGGTTAACTGATGTTCCCCTGTTAGGCGGGGCTTTAACTCCCATCTCCGGCAGAACTTCGAACCTATCCCGGGGGAGGCGGGGGACATTGAGTCCGAGTGGACCATGTTCCGTTCCTCCATTGTCGAGGCGGCTTATCTGAGCTGCGGCCCTATGGTTGTCGGTGCCTGTCGTGGGGGCAACCCTCAAACCCGTTGGTGGACACCTCCGGTGAGGGATGCTATCAGGTTGAAGAAGGAGGCCTATCGGGCCTTTTTGGCCTGTGGGACTCCGGAATGAGCTGATGGGTACCGGCGGGCAAAGCGGCATGCGGCTCGGGTGGTTGCTGAGGCAAAAACTCGGGTCCTCCATCCGGCGTCTCAGGAGGGGGAAGCGGTGCAGCACCAACACTGTTTAGAGTGGGCATGGTGTGCTGCTGACCTCGACTCGGGACGTTGTGGGTCGGTGGGCGGAATACTTCGAAGACCTCCTCAATCCCACCAACATGCCTTCCATTGAGGAAGCTGGGCCTGGGGACTCTGGACTGGGCTCTCCAATCTCTGTGGGCGAGGTCGCCGGGGTGGTTAAAAAGCTCCTCAGTGGCTGGGCCCCGGGGGTGGATGAGATCCGCCCGGAGTTCCTCAAGGTCCTGAATGTTGTAGGGTTGTGTTGGCTGACGCGACTCTGCAACATTGCATGGACATTGGGGGCAGTCCCCCTGGATTGGCAGACTGGGGTGGTGGTCCCCCTATTTAAAAAGGGGGACTGGAGGGTGTCCTCCAATTGCAGGGGAGTCACACTCTTAAGCCTCCCAGGCAAGGTCTATTCGGGGGTGCTGGAGAGGAGGGTCCGTCGGATAGTCGAACCTCGGATTCAGGAGGAGCAGTGTGGTTTTCGTCCTGGTCGTGGAACGCTGGACCAGCTCTACACCCTCAGCAGGGTCCTGGAGGGTGCATGGGAGTTCGCCCAACCAGTCTACATGTGCTTTGTGGACTTGGAGAAGGCGTTCGACCGTGTCCCTCTGGGAGCCCTGTGGGGGGTTCTCCGGGAGTACGGGGTGCCGGGCCCTTTGATACGGGCTGTCAGGTCCCTGTATGACCGGTGTCAGAGTCTGGTCCGCATTGCCGGCAGTAAGTTGGGCTCGTTTCCGGTGAGAGTTGGACTCCGCCAGGGCTGCCCTCGGAGTAGAGCCGCTGCTCCTCCACGTCGAGAGGAACCAGTTGAGGTGGCTCGGGCATCTGGTTATGATGCCTCCTGGACGCCTCCCTGGTGAGGTGTTCCAGGCACGTCCCACCGGGGGGAGGCCCCAGGGGAGACCCAGGACACACTGGAGGGACTATGTTTCTCAGCTGGCCTGGGAGCGCCTTGGGATTCCCCTGGAGGAGCTGGATCAAGAAGATGGATGGATGGATGGGTTAACTGATTTTTAAATTTTATTTCAGTTTAACATGGGAAAAAAGTCAGAATTCTGACTTTTTTCTCAGAATTCTGACTTTTTTCTCAGAATTCTGACAGCTAACAAACATGTTAGCATCAAGCCATAGCCATGTCTGTTTTAGAGACTAGCTCTCTTGTTTTAATGACCTTCTGCTCCTCCATTAATGAGGGGACCCCTCGGGCACGTAAAAAGTTGCCTAATTCCGTCACTGGCCCTCTCAACAACTCACATCTTTGTCAGTGAAGCTGAGTGCTATGTGAATTTATTACAACATAATAATACCTGCCTGTTTTGTGTGAGAGTTAATGTTTTCCTCAATAGTTTATCTAATTAGGACAGTTCCTCTGCCCTGATATGCAGCTATAATCTTCATTCTGCACGTGGCAAAGATTCTGGAATGGAGTGAGAGCGCCGTCCTTCAGCTAAGAACAAAGTGGACTTTTTTTTTTAGGCTGGAGCCATGGATGTCTCCTCATCTGTAAACATGTATGATGCAATGATGTCATTACGTCTTTCTCTTTTGCAAACACTTTCCACATGAGAGGAGCCTTTCCAGATGGATACAGAGAAGAATTCAGGTTGAACTAAAGCAGGAATGTCCAAAGTGGGTCCTGGAGGGCCGCTCTCCTGCAGGTTTTAGAGGATTTCTGGATTTTCATTGATAGCTGATGATCAGGCTTTTGCTGAACTGGAATAATCAGACTCAGCTTTGCTGAAGCAGGAAACTATCTAAACCCGCAGGACAGCGTCCTTCAAGGACCGACTTTGGTCATGTCTTGTGTTTATATGTGCTTTTTTGTGCGAAGGTGTTCTTTTGATATCTCAAACTGTATCCTGATAAAGTGTGAAATATGCTTGGTAGCCCCGATTTGGTAACCTGACTCCGCCAGATGGATTTGCTCCGCATATCCATCTGAAAACCTTCCGTTGAAGTAATTTTGGGAAGGAGCGAAAATACTGGTTAGCTGATTGGCCTATGTTGGTGATAGACGGGCCAAATAAACCAATCAGATCAACGAAGCATATGACGTACTAACAGAGCGACGACGAAGAGGAGCCAATTGATAGATCAAACTCTTGCCGAAACCAGTCGGGAGGAGAGCAAAAACATGTTTTCCTCTGAGAAAAGCCTCCAGAGCAGTGTTTTGCTCTTCTTTCAGTGAAGAAATACTCTGTAATTCCGATAAAACTTGCTCGATAGCCACGCTAACGCTAGTTTCATCGGCTGAAGCCGCCATGTTCTTTAGACGGAACTGTCGCGCTTCTCGTTGCGTCACACCTCAACCCGCCTCAAAGCCAACGCTGATTGGACGTTCGTTTGGTGAACGGCTCCAAATTTTCTTTAACGGAGAGTCTCCAGACTGATTAGCATGTCCAGGGGTGATGCTGAGAAACTAGTCCATGCATTTGTTACTTCAAGGCTGGACTATTGTAATTCTTTACTATCAGGAAGTCCACAAACTGTAGTTAAAAGCCTTCAGCTGATCCAAAATGCTGCAGCCAGAGTTCTAATGAAAATGAAAAAGAGAGATCATATCTCTCCTATCCTGGCTTCTCTTCATTGGCTTCCTGTTAAATCCAGAATAGAATTTAAAATCCTCCTTCTCACATATAAAGCCTTAAATGGCCAAGCTCCATCTGATATCAGAGATCTGATTGTTCCTTATGTTCCTAACAGAGCACTTCGCTCTCAATCTGCAGGTTTACTAGTGGTTCCTAGAACTTCTAAAAGTAGAATGGGAGGCAGATCTTTTAGTTCTCAGGCTCCTCTCCTGTGGAACCAACTACCAGTTTTAGTCCGTGAGGCAGACACCCTGTCTACTTTAAGGCTAGGCTTAAAACTTTCCTTTTTGATAAAGCTTCTAGTTAGAGTGGCTCAGGTTATCCTGAGCTATCTCTATAGTTCTGCTGCTATAGGCTTAGACTGCTGGAGGACATAGGGACCCCTTTTTCATCATTCTGCTTCATTCTCTCTCTGTTCTCCTATTCTGCAGAATCTGATAATTCAATCTCTAACCTTCTGCTCTCTCTGCTTTTCCTCATAGTAGCTTCATCTGGTCTGTTCCTGTTTGGCTGTGACTCCATCCTGGAAAGAAACATCAGCTGTGCTGCTGCCATCAACACCTTTGTTTATAGATGTTGGAGCTTGGCCTGTTTTCCAGTGTGGTCCTGTTTCTCTGACCGTGACTGAGTGGATGTGCTCTCTTCGTCCTCTGGCATGGGAGCTGCCTTGGAGCTCGTCTGCCTGGCTGTGTGTTTCCTGGACGGGGCCGCCTTTTACAGCTGCTTTTTGTATCTCTGCTTCTGTCTCCTTGAACCCCGGTCGGCCTCGGCAGATGGCCGCTCACACTGAGCCTGGTTCTGCTGGAGGTTTCTTCCTGTTCAAAGGGAGTTTTTCCTCTCCACTGTCGCTACAAGCATGCTTAGTGTGGGGGATTGTATTTGAGTCAATGAGTCAATGCAATCAACTGGTTTTCCTTAGATAGAAAACTTTGTATCAATTTGACTGTATGATCTGGTTGAACTGTAAAGTGCCTTGAGATGACATGTGTTGTGAATTTGGCGCTATATAAATAAACTGAATTGAAATTGAAAATTGAATTAGCGAGTGAAACCTTGAAAGCTCTACAGATCAGGATGGTCTCACCAGGCTACCAATGTGGCTCCTATATTTCTAGAGATAAAGGCAGCGCTATAAGGGAACCACCTCCCAGTGAGGACCTGGGAAACCATAAGAACACTCCAAAGGCGGCGTTCAGCGGCACGCAGGGTAAACCCTGCCAGCTCCCCCCCACCTCAATGTATGCGATGAACGATTGGTACTGAAACTGAAATCTTGATTAACATGCAAATTATAGTTGACAATAAAGAAACCGATTGATTTATTTAACAGAACAGAAACAACCAAGAGCTGACAGAACCTCAAGCTTAATGAGGTTGATTCATTGAATTATGGCGACATGGAGGCTTCAAAGGTTTGTTTGAACATTTTATTCGTTTACATTCATTGGAATATTTTCCCACCAAGGAGATCCTGATTAACTCTCAGTCTGCAGCTTCCTGTCCACAGCTTTGCAGGAAGTGGTCATGATGCAGGTAAACAACAGCGCCATGGCTGCCGAACAGGCTGGAGCTGCTGGAGCTGATTCCTCCGACGATGGGAAGGTAGGAGTGATGGAGGATGGGCAGCTGCAGGGACAGACGGCGACGCACGCTAGGAGGGACGACAGAGAGAACACCTCAGAGCTGCAGGAACAATAAACATCCTGAGATAGCAGCTGATCTGCTGGTTTCACTTCAGGACGTCGCTTGTAAGCAAACTTCATGGCAGTCGGTCAGGAAACCCCCAGAAATCCGATTTTCCTGAGCCTGGAGCACAGACTGGCTCAGTGGGAGGATTTCTGGAGGAAAAACCTGCTGCTTTCAGGGTGGAAACAAACCGCAGGGAAACTACTGAGTGTCCAGAAGGCCCAGATACTGCTGCCAAAAACATTTATTCCTACTTCTAAGACGGACTGCAAAATGATTCCAGTGTTAACATCTATCAGAGCCTCAGTTAGCCGAGAATATAAGAAGATCCTGGTTCATTTAATTAGTTTTAAGGCTGTTGATCCATTTTTAAAACCTTTAAAATAAACCATATTAAGAACAAGAAAAGGTTTGCTCAGTGGTGCAGTGGGTCGCATTGCTAGCTTGCAGCAAGAAGGGTGAGGGTTTGATTCCCTGCCCGGGTTCTTTCTTCCCTTGCCTTCGTGGGTTCCTCCAAAAACATGACTGTTAGATTAATTGGCTTCTCTGAATTCTCCTCAGGTGTGAGTGTGTGTGTTAATGGTTGGTTGTCTATGGAAGTAAACAGGCTCATTGGAATCTACCTTTTTTTTTTACACCGAATTTTAAACACTGAATTTTTTTTAGACATTGAATTCGTTACAATCAATTTTTATCTGGAAAAAATTTCAGCTGCAAAAAAAAAAAATTCAGCTGCAGAAGTGTTGACCTTCTGGTGAACTCAAGCCAAAGCAATCTACACTCGATAGAGTCGAGCAGCTTCTAGCCAATGAAATTAGCTCATTTGGTCACGTGACACAATGGCTGAGTTCCCGGCTGAATGAGGAATTTTCTTTGTCAAACAGATAGAATTATAAAACGTCAGTTAGCTACTAACAGACAGCTAGTAGAGTGAGTTTCATTTAGCATTACTTTTCATGATAAAAATGTGGAATTTTGATGTAATATTATTTTCATTATGGGAAAATTCTTTATCCACAAGTGCAGATTGTTTAAAGTTTCTCCAAATTTTCAAGCATTCCAAAATGATATTAAAAGTTTTCATTCATCAATTAAGTTACTGGAGAACAAAAAGGCCTTAAAGTTTTCAGACTTGATAGCAATAAACTTTAGCTAAACTCCTGTGGTTTTATTATTTTAATTTTCTTTCTAATTCTTTTATATTGTTTCTTTTTCTGAAAGAAAACTGTTATGGATTGCATATGTTCAATTGTACGTTTCTGCTTTTCTGAAAGTGTTTTTTGGATTTATGAAAATAAAAGTAAAAAAACAAAAAAAAGACAGCTATTAGAGTTTTTCCTCTTATCAGACTGGGTGAAACGACTGAGCCGATCACAGCTGGTACGGCTCCTCTGTCTGCCGAGGCTTTTGGTTTGATCCGGAAGAAGCGGCCGGCGGCAAACTTTTTTTCTTCTTCATTTCGGCCAGAGGCAACATGGCGGCGGCAAACAGACAGGGGAGTTGTACTCGCTGTGATCGGGTTTTGCATCTAAAGGCTAACGTTTCCCATCTTACATGCATTGTTGCCAGGTTGGGATCTTTCCTAATCTGGCAGTTTAGGACGGCCGTCTATGGGTAAACAATGTTTTTCTATAGGTTTATGGCCTCTGAGTCGGTGACGTCTGGCAACCCTGCTGATGTGGTGAGAGGCGCTGGTCCACGGATGCTGCGGATGTTGATTCGGTTATATTAACATTTCAGTCACATTTGAGACGCCCATGTTTGACTGTACCCCAGCTGGAATAAAGCGTGACGGAAAATGGATTTAAGATTTAAGTTTGACTCGTCCAGATTTATATATATTTAAATTCAATCTATATCTCCAAAGACAATGAACACCAAGCCTAAACAGGTGGAGCAGAGATGGAGCAAACTAAAGATAAATCTTTGATGTTTCTCATGAGAAAAGAAAGGTTTTTGGAGGATGTGAAGAAGGGAAGTCCAAGCACCACACCCTGTGGAACGCCGCTTTAAAGTACACTGGAAAAACGATTTAGAAGTAAGTAAAAATTTCTTAAATTAAGTGTGTTTACCCTTAATATGAGAAGGTAAATGAGATAGTTTGCCAATGGAATCAGTATTTTTACTCTTCAAATAAGATAATTAGATAAAATGCACTTGAAATAAGACAATGCAATTGTGTTTTCCTATTTTAAGAGTAAACTGTCTTGTTCCATTGGCAAAATGTCACTTTTATCTACTCAAAGAACATTTTAAGAATATTTTAAGAAAAAATGACTAATCAAGATTTGTTTTTTTTCCAGTGTAGCTGCCTTTCTGTTTTAAATCAACCAGGATGGAGCTCATTTAAAGGCACACTATGCAACTTGCTTTACGGCGAGAACTGCTACACGCCCCCAGTTAAAAGCATGCTCGTTGCTAGCACAGTGGCGATTAATAAATCCAAAAAGACAGTACTTAAAATCATGTCATCTTATCTTCAACAAACTGGACTAAACCTAAGGATTTAAGGAAACAAAAATAAGATCAAGTAGGTGGCGATAATGCTCCATTTGGTTGCAAGTCGCCAGTGAAACAAGAAGAAGAAGAAGACAGTGGCGATCTTTGTGCAGTGCTACGTTCACACCGGACGCAGCAAAAGCAGCAAAATTGCGTCTGCTGCTTCATTTTTGCTGCTTGTACCAGTTAGTTCTGACGTGCGGCTGAAGCAGCTTTGCTGCTCTGGCTGCGCGGTGCAAAAGTGTGTCTGACGCGCGTTGGGCGGAGCTTCACTATCCTTTCTCTGCCTTGCAGCTATATTTGCTGTGATCAGTGGGAATAAAGTAGTTTTAATATGTGTTTAAGTGAGAAAATCCACCTGAAAACGTAATCAGTGCAGTCAGTTCATCCAGATTATCATCCTGCCTTACAATATTTTTTCTGTCGGAGCCGCTCAGACCCCCACATACCAGCGGTGCGCTGTCAGTAGGAATCCCGTCATCAGCAGCCTCTGGCCGGGTCGCCTCCTCGCGGTTCACCGGGGCGGCTGGTAGGTGTTTTTCATCTAAATAATCCAAACTGCATATTCTGCCGGCAGATTTCTGCATTTTAAGTTAATTTAGGCGTCAATAAACTGTTTAAGAGGAGAGATCATCAGCGCTGTCTCTCTCTCCCTGCCAGCTCCCAGATCAGCTTCTCTGATTGGTTGACGCGGCGCGTCGAGCAGCAAAAATTCAACTTTTCCATCTGGAGCAGCAGCGCGTTTGCGGCGCGTCAGATGCTTAGTCATTCGTTGCGTTCGCCTGTCTGCTAAGCTCAAAACAACCGCGCCTGGCTTGACGGAGAAACCAGGAGAACAGCTGAGCATATTTACGATAGTGCACTTTTACTTTCGCCCTCCGGGGGGAGCCTCGCTGGAAAATCAACACCAGTTGCATAGTGTACCTTTAATGTGACATAAACTCCATACGTTTCCTGTCTGTAGACTGAAAGCTTGGTTTCATCGTGGGCCTGTCAGACTCTGACTTACTGCTCAGGGGAGTTGATGTTGTCCAGACCTGAAGGTCTCTGCTGACAGACCTGAGCTTCATGAGTCGTGAGGGAAGAGAATCCGGCTGCTGGAGGAAAAGTTAAACAGAAAAAAGTGAAACCGAAGCCAGCTTTGTGTTTTCCTGCTGTGGCTGAGTGCTGCGGATGCTACCGTCTCCTGTTTCATCCTGGAGCCGCTCAGAAAGCTCCATGGTGATGGTTTCAATCTGAGCGTCAAGCTGCAGAGATCAGAGAAGATCCACATTTTAGACTTTATACACACTGGAAAAAATCTAAATCTAGATCAGTCAATTTGTCTTAAAATAAGTGGATTTGTTCTTGAATGGAGGAGATAAAAGAGACATTTTGCTGATGGAACAAGACTATTTAGATTTAAAATAATGTCTTATTTCAAAAAGGGGTAAAAAACACTTGATTTAAGACATTTCTACTTATTTCTAGATCATTTTTTCAGTGCAGAAAATGAAGCATGTTCCAACTGCAAAAACGATTTAGAAATAAGTAAACATTTCTTTAAATAAGTGTATTTACCCTTAATCTGAGCAGGTATATACGATGATCTGCCAATGGAATTCAGATTTTTACTCTTAAAATAAGATAATTAGATATTATTCTCTTGAAATAAGACAATGCAATTGATTTTTTCTGATTTTAAATGCAAATAGTCTCGTTCTATTGGCAAAGTGTCTCACTTCCTCAATTGAAGAAAAAAAGCGCTTATTTTAGGAAAAAATGACTCATTTTTTCCCCTCCCTCTGTGGCGGGTTCCTTACTTGAGCACTTTGACTCCTGAGGTCCTGATTGATCCTCCTCAGCCGGTCCAATTCCTCTCCCTGCAGCTCGGACGTCTGCTGCAGCTCGCCGCCGCCGCCGCTGCCGCACAGCATGCAAAGAATCTGAAAACGAGTCAAGAAGGAAAGCTGTGAAAATCTGATCAGGTTGTGCACTGCAAAAAATGGAAATCTAAAGAAGTAATTTTTGCTCAAATTAAGTGCATTTTCTTGAATTGAGGAGGTAAATGAGACACTTTGCCAATGCAACAAGACAATTTACATTAAAAAATAAGAAAATAACAATTGCTTTGTCTTATTTCAAGTGTATATTATCTAATTATCTTATTTCAGGAGTAAAAATACTATGTCTGCTTCTGTCTCCTTGAACCCCAGTGGGCCTCAGCAGATGGCCGCTCACACTGAGCCTGGTTCTGCTGGAGGTTTCTTCCTGTTAAAAGGGAGGTTTTCCTCTCCACTGTCGCTACAAGCATGCTTAGTGTGAGGGATTGCTGAAGAGTCAATGAGTCGATGCAATCAGCTGGTTTTCCTTAGATAGAAAACTTTGAATCAGTCTGACTGGATGATCTGGTGAACTGGAAAGTGACCTGAGATGACATGATGTGAATTGGAGCTATAGAAATAGACTGAATAGAATTGAAACCAGAACCACAGGTTTACCTGAGGTCTAATCAGGACAGTCAGGATGAAGAGGTTCCAGCTGAGGATGAGGATGCTGAGCAGACAGAAGTCAACAGCTGGATCTCTGGATGTCAGCAGCGTTCCTGAAGCTCCAGCCAGGCTGAACGCTGTCATGGAAAACATACTGAGAGCCAGACGTTTACAGCTGCCTGCAGCGGGACCAACATCTGCAGTCCTGATGTTCCAGGCCAGGAAGCAGCCCAGACCCTAAGGGGACACAGCAGAGGATGCGTTACCAGGGCAACCGGGACCAGCTTCTGGAGGGCAACCAGTTGCAGCTTTTTCACTGGACTAAAGCATCAGAAACGGGAAAAGATGGTGATATGAATGAAGCTCTGACTTGGTCTGATCCAGGAAGAGCCCTGAAGAGGCTGAACTGTTTCTAACTCCATCTAATCGGGTCAGAAATGACAGGAGGCGCGTCCAGCTGGAGGTCAGACCCTCCTGCTGCAGAACCTGATCGGCTGAAGAAGGTTTTCATCTAAACATGTCACAAAAGCAGAAGCCTTTAAACATGTACGGAAAGCCAAAAGGGCCAAAAATCTCACAGATTAAAAAAAAAGTCCATCAGAGTGACGAGCAGCCGATAAAACTAGGGCTACAACTAATAGTTATTTAGCAAATCAGTTAATCTGTTGATTTTTTTTTATTAATTAATCGATTAATAATCAGATTCTTTAAAGAACATTAAAGGAATAGTACACCCAAAACATGATTAGCCTTCATTTTCTACTCACCCCCATGCTGAACAACACTCTGGAGTACTTTTTTGATATCTCAAATGCATCTGGAGATCTGGGAGGCTTCTTGCTGTCTGCTGACATTCAAATAATGGAGGTCTATGGCGCCCGAGGCAGAAAGGTCCATAAAAGTCCACAAAAAACGTGTCAATATTCCTCCATACTGCTCGTCCAATGTATTCCAAGTGTCCTGAGTGGGTAGCATCCAGAATTTACTAGAAACAAAGTCATTTAGAATGTTTTTAGAGCATAAACAGTAGTGTATAGGATTTCCTAAAACCGCGTTTACGACGCTACGGAAGCCGGCAGACCAAACCAGATGAAAGTGCGCATTCAGCGTCTGCTCTGCCGATAATGCAAGCGTAGAAGAAGAAATGTGCTGTTTACCTGTGCAAAGAAAGAAACAACGAAAGAAAAATGTCTGAGGACTTCAGTGTTGAGGAAGAGCATGAGTTCTTTGCCGAGCTGAATGCGCACTTTCATCTGGTTTGGTCTGCCGCGGTTTCCGTAGACTCGTGAACGCGCTTTCAGGAAATCCTATATTGACAAGTTTTTTGTGGACTTTTATGGACCTTTCTGCCTCGGGCGCCATAGACCTCCATTATTTGAATGTCAGCAGACAGCAAGAAGCCTCCCAGATCTCCAGATGCATTTGAGATATCAAAAAAGTACTCCAGAGTGTTGCTCAGCATGGGGGTGAGTAGAAAATGAAGGCTAATCATGTTTTGGGTGTACTATTCCTTTAATAAAGGAAAAGTCCGGTCAGCGAGGATTAATCAATGGATCAATATTTATATCTAAAACTAAAACGTTTGTGGTGATTTAATGAATTTAGTGTTAATCAGTAAAAAAATAAAAACAACAATTTTCGTTGCGATCACTGAGTCCGGGAGCGGCCATTTTTGCCCAAATATAGTAGCCCCTCCCTCCTGCCATCTTCCAGCAGTGACGTCACGGTGCGGTAAGCCTAGCGCCATTCTCCCCGCTTTACAAGCTAAATCAACGGGAACCACCTATAATTTCAGATTTTAAGGAAAAGTCGTTCATATTCTGACTCCAAACTTCTGAAAGTTCTTTAAATATGAAATATTTCCACACTGTTCAATAAATGATCAGTCAGTCACTTCGGGCAACTGACTTTCACATTTAATTTGCCCAGAAACAATTTTTACAGTATAATGTTTGATAAATATAGTTAGGAGCCAATTATCCTTTGATGTTTGTCGCCACCAGGGGGCGTATTTACTTTTTGAGTTCTGAGTGTCTGATGAGGGGATGGGTTATTCAAGGTCAACCATCAATTTTGTTCAGGTGCGGTTAATAGGCTGAGGCAAACAGGTTTCTACTGTGCTTGGTTGGATTTAAGTCGAATTTTTGTGGATCTTGAAGGAAACAGTAAGATAATGGACTTTATGCTGAAAATAAATGACTTTGTTTTATGTCAAACGGAACATCGGTATTCTAAATCTTAATTGAACGCACGTAAAACCAATGCCTTCAGACAACAACCACCAGTAGCCTAAAATATAGGATTTTAGCCGCTACAATAGTTCCTAATATTCATTTTTGTATATATATCAATGAAACATGTTTGTTTTTTTTAATGTTTTTTGTAATTCAGTATTTCTTAAGTTTCCAGGTTCCTGGTGTGTATCTGCATGCGTCAGATAATGAACTCAAGCCTACATTACCGTGTTAACATGCTTTTCAATCCTTCCTGCTCATTCTTTTCAAACTAAACTTTGCTTTGAACTGTTGTGTGCTTGGAAAAATATAAATTGTAATGTTAAAAATCTAAAAAAAAACTTACACTACTACTACTCACCAATCTAACATGTTTAGCTCTATAACATTTAAATGCACCACTCCAATGTCTGAGAGAAAAAAATTTAATGAACATTTTTTAATGTATGACCTGCATCACTGTGCAGAAGACTGCCATATGATAGAAATATTTACACTGTGTGCACAGTTATTATTATTATTTTCGTAATCCCTGACTGATCATTTTTAATCTAGCGTGTATTATAGTATAGATTAAATTCATCATCCAGCTGCTGCTCTGCAGAATTCTCTCCCCAAGAGCTGAATTACTTAGCCTGACGTAGTCCTACTCAATTCTAGTCAGAATGAGTCTGATGCTGCTCCATAGAGCTGTGATTATGGGGCGTGTTTCGAACGAACCAGGAAAAAAAATGCCTCTGCACTCAATTGGATAGACCTACAACCAATAAGAGCAACGGAGTGCATGACGTATGTTAAGCCACGCATAGTTGTTGTCAACAAAAATCAAAGCGTGCAGTTGCACGCCTAGAATAAGAAGATGAGCCTTGATCGCGTTTCTCTGTTCCTCTTTTAAAATTAATTTGCTGTCGATATCTTCTAGAACAGACCTAATAGCAGAATCTACTCACCTCAACTCTCCAGCTGCAGCCATTGTTGTTGTCACCCAAGCGCGCTTTGGTCACGTGGTTGATTACGTTACTGTTGATCATCTGTCCATCATCGTATAAAGCCCGCCCTGACAATTTGATTGGCCCGCCAGATATTGGGCGAGCATACTCTGCCTACTATTGAGCAATGCCAGACCGAACTTCCCGACCTCAAACGTTGTGGGCGGGACTAAGTTCGGAATGGCACCCAGGCTATGAATCACTAGCCTGGTGAGACCATCCTGATCTCGCGAGCTTTCAAGGTTTCACTCGCAGATCAGTCTGGAGACTCTCCGATAAAGAAAATTTGGAGCCGTTCACCAAACGAACGTCCAATCAGCGTTGGCTTTGAGGCGGGTTGAGGTGTGACGCAACGAGAAGCGCGACAGTTCAGTCTAAAGAACATGGCGGCTTCAGCCGATGAAACTAGCGTTAGCGTGGCTATCGAGCAAGTTTTATCGGAATTACAGAGTATTTCTTCACTGAAAGAAGAGCAAAACACTGCTCTGGAGGCTTTTCTCAGAGGAAAAGATGTTTTTGCTCTTCTCCAGACTGGTTTCAGCAAGAGTTTGATCTATCAATTGGCTCCTCTTCGTCGTCGCTCTGTTAGTACGTCATATGCTTCGTTGATCTGATTGGTTTATTTGCCCGTCTATCACCAATATATAGGCTAATCAGCTAACCAGTATTTTCACCCCTTCCCAAAATAACTTCAACAGAAGGTTTAGTCAGGTTACTGAATCTTGCCATCTAGCGTAAAATCACGCAGCTTTTCCAAATCACGCGAAAATGTGTACAAAACAACAAAGATGGCGCCGGCAACGCTTGTGGGTCGTTTTCAGCGAATGTCGGTGATTTTAAAGTAATTCTGAGTGATAAATAATTTTTTTTTGCGATCATTGCACTTGCCCGTACTCTCCCGACAATAAAAACTACTTGCCCCGGGCGATCAGGCGATGGTTACCATTGAGTCCTGACAGTGTTTTTAATTCAGAGTAATTTTCATGTGAATGTGCTTTACTGGAGGCATCCATGTTTGTCAAAGAACACTACTGCCACCTACTGGTTTGTGACGTCACAGTGCGGTATCGGCTGTTGATCAAGTCCCAGTGTTCCAAATTCATTAAATCACAGCAAACGTTTTAGTTTTAGGTATAAATAATGATCCATTGATTATTCTTTGCTGACCGGACTTTTCATTTAACCAAATGAAAGCAGGTCAAATTAAAACTTTTCCACCTAAACAGTTCTGGCTAGAGCACATTGAAGGAGAAGGTTTTTTTTATTTTAAATGTAAAATGTTCATATATTTTCACAACTTTGATATAATTCCTGCTTTAAGTCGGTCACTCTGTCAGCTAAAGGCACCCTTTACAGTCTTTACACTCCAGTTAATGAGTTTTAAATTATTTGATGATTAATAAAATATTCGATTAATCTCATTAACTGTTTCAGCCCCTCATGAAACCAATTAATATTTAATCTATCTCTCATCTGCTTTGGTCCTGTGAACTCCAGGCGTTTTTGGCAAAGTATCTGTCGCTTCATTCTGGACAATATTTATGATAAATTTTAACTTTATTTTCAAGATGTTTTATTTGGAATCACAAAATATAAAAAATAACTTTCTGAACATTTCTTCTTATGTAATCTTTTGTAAATGTAAAGTTATTGTGACTAAACCCTCCTGTATTTCTTTTCTTAAGGAAGCAACTACTTATTTTTCTACATTGTCCAATAATAAAAAAGCTGCTAAAACTATAACCTTATGCTCTAAATTTAAAGTATTTATATTACTTTTTTTACTTTTAATAACTTTTTATTTTATTTATTTATTTTCTTTTGCTCAAACCCTGGTGATTGTTCACTGTAAATTGTATTTTTTCTCTGTATTATAACATTTTTCTAATAAACTTTATTTAAAAAAAAAGAATATTTAAATTATTAGTAGTTATCAAACACACATTTGAACTTAATGGCCAAAGGATCATTTTATCTTTACAAATAAAAATCATGGGAAAGTCCCAAACTTGGACTGATTGATTTTCATTTGCAGGAATGAATTTTAGAAATGAAATGAAGAAATGAAAGTTTAAGGAGGAGCAGGTTTCTGGCCACGCTCCTCCCTCCTGTTCCCGGGCTTAAAGCAGCCGAGGCGGTTCTGATTCCTGACCAGCAGCGGCGCCTTGAACCCGAAGATGGCGGTGAGCCACAGCTCCATGTTGGTGCTGCTGCACTGTTCAGAACAGGAACGGACCAGAACGTCCTCCTCCTCCAGGCGCTCCTGGAAAACACGGAAACACACAGATAAAGGTCCACACCGGCGGTTCTGATGCGACTGACCGATCCGGACTGGTCCAAAGCCCGGTTGCAGTTTTTCTGGACTCTTTGGCTTCCATCAAAGACCCGGTTCTTCACAGGTTCTGCTAAGGTTCTGGGTTCTATCACTGTTTTTTGTTGGAGTCACCGGTCAGAATCTGGATGGTTACTGGGTGAATCAGAGGGGGGGGGGGGGGGGGGGGGGAGATTTACCATCAGGCAACACTACGCAGGTGCCTAGGGCCCCAAGTTCCTGGGGGCCCCATAAAACTCTGTTTCCATGTATAGTTAATACAACTATTCCTTATTTCTGCTCATTAATTATGTTTTTGATGAAAATCCTTTTGCTAAAATGCCATCAGAACGCTGATAATATTAAGTGTGTCTCAGCCACCATATTGGATCAGTCCATTTGCTGCACATGTTCAGAAAGGTCCAAACAGACAGCAGCAAACCATTTGGAAACAAACCATGCAAAGAGCAGTGTTGCCAACTTAGCGCTTTTTAGGGTTTATAAAGGAATGAGTAACTTTAATTTAATGCTCTTTTAATACTCTTAGAAATAATTTTAATGCCACCAACATGTACCCATGACTCTTATATTTATATATAAAACTAAACTAAAACTTGATCATCTTTACCGTCGACAGGCTGCAGCCATTTCTCGCATTCCTCTTTTCCAGACACTTTAGCTGAAATTTGCATTTTCCTCATTCTCTACATTTTTCTCAGCCTTCAGCTTCTTTTCCGAACGCGGATTTACGATCAACCGGAAGCAGTTTCGCGCAAACACGCGGAGACAGTTATATCTGATATATCGGACGAAATTGTTTTTAATAAAGCATTTTAAATAGAACAATAATCACATTTGTATTTTAATGCCAATTAAACCTTTAATTATGCTTTAATTAAAAAAAATAATAATTTCATGACTTTTAATGATTTTTAATTACCCACAGAAACCCTTGCTTTAGTCGCCATGTTTTCTAAAAAGCTCCTAGCGCCAAATCTAGAGACTTTTTTCTGCTACTGGAGACTTTGGAGACAACATCTAAAAGCAGCGAACTCTGCTCTCCAGAGCGAGTAGATTGGTAACCCCGCCTCCTGCTCTCCTCTATCTTGTCTGCTGTCATGATTCATGCAGCTATTATTTCATCCAAATGAAAAATGGAGAACAGATAAGCAGATCATGGCTTGTCTACAGTGAAAAGAAGGACTGGGTTATTTACTTTGGCCTTTTTGGAAACACAGGAAGGAGCAATCAGCTAAGTGAGCTTAGTGCTTGGAAAAAATCTTTCATTCCTTTAGAGACAGCATGAAAAGTCAGCTGAGTACAAAACATAGAGAGGAAAACAAGAAGAAAAGGGACAAGAAGAGAGGGACACAACCTAGAACAGATAATGGATGTCTATTCTATTAACATTTCTCTATCTAGAGAATGGGCCCCGTGCCTGTCTTTGCCTAGGGCCCCACATTTCCTAATTAAGCCCCTGGGGTGAAGAATTAGCCAGAACTTCTGGATGTCAGGAGGGACGGAGATGAAGACCGGGTCAGGCGGTTCTCTCACCTCCACGCCGCTCTGAAGAACCGCCCATCTGAGCGGGTCCAGGATCTGCCAGAAGGTCAGAACCAACACATCCAGCAGGAGGATCCAGCGCAAGATGAAGCCAGTTCCCTTCAGATGGGTCCGATGCTGAAATCACAGAACCATCAACATTCCATCCTGGGATGTTCTTTCCGGGACCTTCTGAGCACCGGCGTGAAGTTAGTTTGAAGTCATAGTGAATAAAGGAATGTGATTGGTCGATTATCAAGAGGGCGGGATTGTTTTGCTAGAAGGTTCGCAATTATGTTTGGTTGTAGCCGGTTTGTGGGAAGCATGTTGCTAACCAGTTAGCAACTTAGCGCTAGTAGGTTCCCCATGGGAAATTCCATTGGGACCAAGTAGCACTAAATTGTTGACTTAGAAACGACGCTGTCAAGGAACGCTATGGACAGCGGAAACATGCAAGAGGAGGAGAGTTTAGTGTCGGAGGTCGTGGATGAGTCTCCTCCGTCATCCATTTGTTATTTAGAGGAGGAAAGCGGGGACGAAGATGTTGTGGAAGAGGACGCCAGGGCGGCAGAAGCTTGGTTTGGTGTAGAAGGCTTCCAGCCGTACATGTTTGAGCCCTTGCCTCGCAACGCTGCCAGTTCTGTTAGCTCTACGCCTGCCGAAGACACAGACGTCCATCCCCGTGAACACTGGGACGCAACTCAATGGGAAAGGAAAGGATTCTGGTTTCAACCGTTGCGTATATTAGCTGCGACACATGAATCAAGATGCTATGACCGAAAATATTTGATTGACAGATGACCGTTGATATATGATTGGCTGAATTTAGGTGTTCAGGCTGACGTAGAACTAACTGGCCTGCAGAAGATAACGGAAAAAAAACCTGATTTTAAGACTTTTCTAAATTTTGGGATATTATTGTCTGATAAAGAGTACATTTATATGCATGTTTAAGCCAGAATGATTTGACATTTAAATATGATTTCCCTACGACGTCCCTACGTATCGGTGCCCTATTTGTCGGTGTATTCTTAATTCGATTTTGTCGTTGACGTGAACATTACTTTAGGATTTGTTCTATAGTTGATTTTGAGTCGGTGGCTGACCTGGCCTATAAGCTCTTGAAGAAAAACACAAAATTTAAACAATTCCTAAAAAATATGACAATGACTTCAAATGGAATTATTATGTATTTGGCTCATTTGTATAATTTGTTAGCACAACTTGACATTGGTTTTGCTTCAGTGGACCGCAATACAAGGACATTTTTAAATTTTTTTGGTTTCTCAAGAGTTTTTGGTTCGGAAATTTGTTGACGGTCCCTAAAAGAAAGAGGGCTGCCTGCCAAACTCTGAGCTCCTGAATCGGATCGACGGTGAGCTAAGTGCCTCTAACTCTGCGGAGCTTGAATATATAAAATATCGAGCTTCAAACTAACTTCACAGCCGTACCTTCAGCCTGGTTCTGGTTTTACCTTCTGCTGGACCCTGCAGAGAGAGTAGACCCTCCAGGTTCTGGTGAACAGCGCAGAGAAGCTCACGGTGTGACCCACTGACAGAGTCCACAGACGGACCTGCAGCACGGAACATCTCACACTCAGCCGACCGGTTCAGCCCAGAAGCTCCGTGCTCCTGGTGCTGGACTCACCGAGCAGAGGATCTCCAACGTCTGGTCCGGCAGCGAGGTTCTGTCCAGCCCGGAGCACAGGACCGACGAGGAAGTCAGCAGGAGGCCCAGCAGAACCAGCTGGTCCTGGGACGGACTTCCGGACCTCAGCAGCCTGGAAGCAGAAGGACACCTGAGCGTTCTGGAGGTTCTGCCTTCACTTGGATCCGAGGTGGACCTACCGGCGCCTGTGGCCGACGAGGATGAGGCAGAGGAAGATGAGGGAGATGAAGATGGTTCCAGCAGCAGCCGACGAGATGACGGCGTAGAGAAGGAGGCTGACACGGCGCTGCTGCAGGCGGACCGCGGTCTGATCCTTGGCCGGTCCAGAACCTGCAGGATCAGTTTGGACCACCTGAATAATGTCGACTTTCATGCACAAAATAGACGTTTATTCAGACGCATGATGGAAACCCAAAAGGTCCAACTCCGATAGGATCGGCCTAATGCCAGAATGGGATCCATCAGTAATGAGCGGCCTGCTTTCAGACCTTTAAACTTCAGCCGCTGGGTGGTGATTCGGAGCTGCTGGGTGGTCGTGTTGAACTCTCCCACCAGAACTCCTCCATCCCCTGAAGACAAACAGACGCAGCTCAACGTCTAGAAAGGGGTCAAACTCAGCAGATGGAGTCGCTCCTCACCCTGGAACTGGATCAGCTCCATCACCGTCATCCTCTCCCCGTTCCGGAAGGAAACCGGACCCTGAAATAAGACAGCACCCCTGACGCTGATTGACCTTTTGACCTTTCAGAAACTTCAAAACGAAAGCGGCACAAACAAAGACGAGAGCATCCGTTCTCCTCACTGTGACTCCTTCGAAGTGGGTGTTCTTCACCGCCTCCAGAAGCAGCTTCGCCTTCTCCTCCTCATTAACCGAGACGTTCCTCGGCGAACCGTACTTCGCTCTGAGTTTCACCGCCTCCGCCACCTGAACCAGGGCCCTGGCAGCCACCCAAACAGCGTCGTAGGCGAAGGCATGCAGGGGGCTGACCCCTGACCCGTCCAGCACCAGCTGCTCCAGGTAAGACTCCAGGTAGCCCTGAGGAGTCTGCGGACAGAACCCAGAGAGAAAAGGGTTCTTTAAGGTCCCTCCGACATTATAGACGGACTCAGGGCCGTTTCTCAATTTAAAAGAATGCGAATACGGACTCGTGTTCTAACCAAGTCTGTTCTTGAGAAGAACACAGGAAAGTCTGGACTCGGGGAGAACGGGAGCACGCATCATAAATCTGGGTCAATTGAACGGAAGCATACTGATGACATCACCATATTTAAGCTAGTCTGGAGCTGCATTTCACCTCCTGTTATTGTCAGGACTCCTGTCTTTGTGTTTGTGTTCTGTGTTTGTCTCCCTTCTTCCACCAGGAGGCGCCTGGTTCTGGTCCGCCTCCTCACACACCTGCTGATGGTTTCCTCGTTAACTGAGTGTTCTTAAGCTGCTGACTGTCACTACCTGACGCCAGAGTGTTTGCCAGTTTAGGGTACTCTAGCCAAGCTGAGTTTGCTGAGTCAACCTGAGTTTTAACATTGTTTATGTCTTTGCTTCTCGGCAGGAAGTCATCCTGCAAACTGGATTTTTCTGACCTTCTCTCCCTGGAAGGATGAACAGAGCTTCAAGCTGAGCTGGGGTTCAAACAGGAGGTTTGGATCCACTTTCCCCCAGAGATTGTTTGAGCTTTACACTGAGGAAGGGATTATTCTCCACTACGACCCGTTCAAGTACCGCAGGAAATCTGAGTGGCAGTCAGCTTCTCCGTTCACCTACAAACACCCGCATTCTGGGTAAACCCTGTTCCGCCCTCCATCGAATCAGACAAACACTGGAACTACAGTTTTTAGACTAGAGTCAAGGATTCAACAACATCTCTGGAAATGTGAGTCAGCAAACAAAACCTCTTCTCCAAGTTTCACGAGTCCAATTTCCCACGTAGCCTGAACTAACCGCTGTGTCTTTCCCTCACTTTACAGTTCCGGTTGAGCAGCGTTCAGAGCAACACTTCTCTCAGCATCATCTCTTCAATAAAACCTGTTAAACCTTTTCTCCTGGTCTCCTTGTTTGGTCTTCAGCATTTGGTCTGAACTTTAAGTAAATTCATGACAGTTATTAATAGTCTCTACATAATAATTAATGATTTTTTTTCTTTTAGTGGAGGAATAATGATGAACACAGTCAGATAAACACAAATCAAAAGAATGTTTTGCAAAAATGAAAACAATGAAACCTCCATCAGAGCCAGCGTTGCTTCCCACACGGGCTAACGTTAGCCCTGGCCGCTGCAGACGGGCTAACGTTAGCCCTGGCCGCTGCAGACGGGCTAACGTTAGCCCTGGCCGCTGCAGACGGACTACCGTTAGCCCTGGCCGCTGCAGACGGACTAACGTTAGCCCTGGCCGCTGCAGACGGGCTAACCTTAGCCCTGGCCGCTGCAGACGGGCTAACCTTAGCCCTGGCCGGTGCAGACGGACTAACGTTAGCCCTGGCTGCTGCAGATGGGCTAACATTAGCCCTGGCCGGTGCAGACGGACTAACGTTAGCCCTGGCCGCTGCAGACGGGCTAACGTTAGCCCTGGCCGCTGCAGACGGGCTAACGTTAGCCCTGGCCGCTGCAGACGGGCTAACGTTAGCCCTGGCTGGTGCCAGGGCTAATAGAAAAGAGAACGTTTAACTAAATACTCTGAGCTCTGTAAGTGCTAACCTGGAAGCTGCTGCTGCCGCACTGCATGCTGGGACAGCTGTCAGTCTGGAGAACTGACAGGCCTGCTCTGATGCATGCTGGGTAAAGAGGGAGGGGCCAGAACAACATCCGGGGATGTTTTTTTAACCCATAACAAGGGTTTTGTTTGGGCTGCTGGATAAAACCTGGAACTAAACGCTATTTCTGACATTTTGAATTGAAAAATCTTCCTGGATGGAAGAGAAACGTCTTCAAACCTGGAAACAAAGTCCAGTGGATTGATTTTTAACGCTTTTGGAGTGACATCTAGGGTTTGTCTGATGATGTTTCACTAGTACACAAGAACGCACAAGTTCCTACATTGAGAAACGGCCTTAGCGTTGGAGCAGAGAAGGTTCTGACCCGTCCAGAGACTCCAGGGGTGTTGGCGTTTCCTAACTGTCGGACCTGCAGCCTGAAGGATCCGTCTGAAGCCATCATCAGACTGTCGGCAGAACAAGCCGAGGGCTTCCATCCCAGCATCCATCCAGAGGCTCCTCCAGCCGCTAGAATCCACTGGTACCGAGGTCCGAACAGGTTTAGCCTGTACGCCTGAGCGTCACACAGAAACACACAGTTTATGTTCTGATGTTCGGAAGCAACCAGAGTCGGACAGAGAGGAGAAAGCGGCTGAAGCTGGAACCCGGAGTCAGACTCACACAGCAGAACACCTCCGTCACAGAACCGGCCTCAAACTGTCCGACGATGATGCGCACGTCTTCATCCTGTGGAGCCAAAAACAAAAACAAAGTGAAGCAAGGAGACGTTTCCAGAGGAAGGCTCTGCCCGAGACTCAAACACCAGCCGAGTGTCTTCAGTCAGAGGCCAGAAACAGACCACTACAGGAAACCCTTCCTGCTTCAGCATCAACACCTACAAAAGCTACGCGTTACCATTTCCCTTGAGGATCAGTAAAGATGTTTGAACTGAACTGGAAGAGACCCGATGGTCCTCAGCATAGGCGACAACTTCTATCGTCATTTTCTATACACAGAGTGTATAGGGGCAGGTGGGCTCTCCTCATCCTCCGCAGGAAGTCCAAGCGCTTCTGGGCCCTTTGGACCAGTGAGGTGGTGTTTCCAGTCCAGGTGAGGGTGTCTGTGATGAATGTGGTGCTGCTGACCACCTCTACAGCTGAGCTGTTGATGAGCAGTGGAGCGTGGTCAGGCCGCTTCTTCCTGAAGTCCACCATGATCTCCTTGGTCTTCTCCACCTTCAGGATCAGGCTGTTATCTCTGCTCCACCAGCTGCTCCACCTCCTCTCTGTAGTCCAGGTCGTTGTCGTCTCTGATGAGGCCCACCACCGTGGTGTCGTCTGCAAACTTCACCATGTGATTGGTGGTGAACCTGGGGACGCAGTCGTGCGTCATCAGGGTGAACAGCAAGGGGCTCAAGACGCAGCCCTGAGGGGAGGGGCTTAGACTGAGGACATCAGAGGCGTTCTGTCTGACCCGGACTGACTGAGGTCTGTTGGTGAGGAAGTCTAGCAGCCAATAGCAGAGGGGTGTATTGAAGCCCAGCTGTTCCAGTTTGCCCATCAGATGCTGTGGGATGATGGTGCTGAAAGCTGAACTGAAGTCCAGGAACAGCATCCATCGTGGGTGTTCTTCTCCTCCAGGAGTGCCAGGCTCAGGTGGAGAGCAGCAGAGATGTCAGTGGAGCGGTTCCGTCGGTAGGCGAACTGGAACGGGTGGAATGTTGGCGGCAGACTGGAGACGATGTGTTCTTTAACCAGCCTTTGGAAGCACTTCATCATGATGGGAGTCAGAGCGACAGGCCGCTAATCATTGAGGGAGGCGACCTGAGGCTTCTTTGGGACTGGAATAATGGAGGCAGGCCATGATAATGATGATCATGATGATTTACAGCTTTATTTTAGCAATGAAACAAACATTTAGCAGCCGCACCTTCATCTTCAACTGACAGGACCACAGTCTTCCTCGGCTAGATTAGTGCGTCCAGAGCCACAAGTGGCTTTTTGGATCTGCATATATGAAATGGCTTTCGGGACGTACCTTCAGCTTCCTTAAGGCGCTGCAGGCGTCTTCAGAGAAGCTCTCTGAGGCGGCGAGCTGAATGTCAGTCCTCACAAGCTGTCGGATCAGATCTTTTCTCATCTGCAGAAACAAGAGCGTGAGTTGAGTCAGGGTTTGGAGACGAGGAACCACATGAGGGGAAGGTTCAGCACCCGGGGGACTCTAAGCAGAGGGAAGATGTCAATCAATTCAGCTACACTCCTGCTTTAAAGTCCAAAAGGTTTGAATTTCTGTCAACAGCTTTAAACAACAACAACAAAAAGCAAAAAAATTTGACACCATTTTCGTTTGTTTGAAGAAGGTGTTGGTGGGCAGTCTTCATCTACATTTTGTCCCTTTTCTTCTTGTTTTCCTCTCTATGTTTTGTACTCAGCTGACTTTTCATGCTGTCTCTAAAGGAATGAAAGATTTTTTCCAAGCACTAAGCTCACTTAGCTGATTGCTCCTTCCTGTGTTTCCAAAAAGGCCAAAGTAAATAACCCAGTCCTTCTTTTCACTGTAGACAAGCCATGATCTGCTTATCTGTTCTCCATTTTTCATTTGGATGAAATAATAGCTGCATGAATCATGACAGCAGACAAGATAGAGGAGAGCAGGAGGCGGGGTTACCAATCTACTCGCTCTGGAGAGCAGAGTTCGCTGCTTTTAGATGTTGTCTCCAAAGTCTCCGGTAGCAGAAAAAAGTCTCTAGATTTGGCGCTAGGAGCTTTTTAGAAATCAAAGTGCTAGAGGGGTCTGAAAAGTGGCTAAATATAGCGACTAAAGCGCTAAGTTGGCAACACTGCTCTTTGCATGGTTTGTTTTCAAATGGTTTGCTGCTGTCTGTTTGGACCTTTCTGAACATGTGCAGCAAATGGACTGATCCAATATGGTGGACACTGAAGGGGGGGCTGAGAAACACTTAATATTATCAGCGTTCTGATGGCATTTTAGTGAAACGCTTTTTTATCAAAAACATAATGTGCACAAATAAGGAATAGTTGTATTAACCATACATGGAAACAGAGTTTTATGGGGCCCCCAGGAACTTGGGGCCTAGTTTTGCCTAATGGTAAAATGGCAAAGTAGTATGGGGAAAGGGCAGGTGCTCTAGCACCATCTAGTGTTTATCTGTGCACATCCAGCAGAAGAACATCTAGATTCTTCAGTCAGAGGCGAGGAGGAAGATGTTCCTGCAAGATGTTCAGACATGGTTGGCTGAGAGCAGAGTAGGCGGTGGGCAACTGCCTAGTATTGCCAAATGTTAAATCCCCCCTGGGTTATACTCCTGGTTCAAAAGACAAAAGTTCCAACCTTTAAAGGCCTAGATGATCTGTTGGGTTTTCCAGGTTGGGTGAAGTTCTGTGTTAGTTTTCCCCTTTTACCTCCCTGATTCATTTTAGTTTCAGTTTGATCCTAAAAGTTTTCAAAAGACTCTACCCTTCCTGGACTTTTTTTTACCTTTAGCTTTGAATGAAGTTTGTCCACAAACATCTGGCGAACGTCTCTCCTGATTATCTGTTACCGTTTACAGATCAGTATTTCACATGTTTCAACAGAAATAAGGTTACACTCTTAAACAGACCAACAACCAGCAGAATGTGGGCAGCTATTCTACTGACCCACTTCTATGATTCAGAACAATTTGTTTGTGGTAATTTGTCTCAACCGAAGGTTGTAAGTTCATTAATTCCCTTCAGCCTCCATTATTTGTCAGACCTGCAAAAACATCAGAGATCTTGGCTGTGAACTGGCGTCCCTGGGTGGGTTCGCAGGGAGTCAGACATGATGGAGGCCGATGGGAAGAAGAATGGCTGACAGGATGTAAAAACAGAAAGCAGCTGACCACCGTGTGCTCCTGCTCTGGTTTGATGTCAGCAGCTCATGTGATCAGTCTCACCTCAGCCGGACGCGGTCGGTCCTGCACCAGCAACCCTATCCTCCTCCACCTGTAGCGCTGCAGAAGCTTCACCGCAGCCAGGTTTACAGCGCGGAGCGATGGAACCGTGCTGAACAGGTGCCCGTACCACTTCCTGTTGGACAGGTTGGGGGGTGGAGCCCTGAAGGACACCTACGGTGACGGAGGAGCAGGAGATCAGTGGTGATACAGAAAGGCGACGGAAGGAGGAAGAGGAGGCTGAATGACACACCTGCAACAGGTTGAGAGCCTGCAGAGAACGAGCGACCAGCGACGTCACAGGTAGACACACCCCTCCCAACATCAGCGGGTACCTGGGCCCCGCCCACAGGGCGTCAAATAAGACTTTAAGAGCTTCAGCAGGATCACACTGGAAACACGAGGATGAAGATCTTAAGATGAAGAACATCTGGAGCTGGAGAGGCGGGTCTGATCAGGGCCGAGGGGTCCCTACGCGACGGGAGGATTCACAATAGGATGAAAGGGCGTGGGGGGCGGGGCTTTAAGGACCACTTAACGCAAATACTTCTATGTGTGACATCAAAAATAACAACGCCGACATTAAAGCCCCAAATAATACACATCAAAATATACCTTTTATATGTACTTATGAATACTTTGTATTTATTTAGTAAGTGAAGTAAATATTTGTAGTTTTAAATAAATGTATTATTTGAAAATTAATTATTAATAATACTTTTAAATCCATTTGAACTATTTAACTTCACCAGTTAATGGTTTGTTTTGAATTAGAATTAAGTATTAGATAAATGAATAAATAAATGCTACATCTACTTATTTTATGGAACATCAACATGTTTTTATTTCATTTTGGCGTCCATGTTACTCAACGATCATGTCATAGATTATGAAAGCCATCTAGTAATTCCTGGCTCCTGAACCCCCCACCGGTTCATGACCCTCTGCTGGTTACTGATCCGTGGCTAGTTTCTGACCCTCAGCTGTCATTTAAATCCCATATCAAAGAGGTTTGAATAATTTCCTTCTTTCATCTGAGGAACATTGCAAAAATTAGAAATCTCCTGTCCAGGGGTGATGCTGAGAAACTAGTCCATGCATTTGTTACTTCAAGGCTGGACTATTGTAATTCTTTACTATCAGGAAGTCCACAAACTGTAGTTAAAAGCCTTCAGCTGATCCAAAATGCTGCAGCCAGAGTCCTGATGAAAATGAAAAAGAGAGATCATATCTCTCCTATCCTGGCTTCTCTTCATTGGCTTCCTGTTAAATCCAGAATAGAATTTAAAATCCTCCTTCTCACATATAAAGCCTTAAATGGCCAAGCTCCATCTGATATCAGAGATCTGATTGTTCCTTATGTTCCTAACAGAGCACTTCGCTCTCAATCTGCAGGTTTACTAGTGGTTCCTAGAATTTCTAAAAGTAGAATGGGAGGCAGATCTTTTAGTTCTCAGGCTCCTCTCCTGTGGAACCAACTACCAGTTTTAGTCCCTGAGGCAGACACCCTGTCTACTTTTAAGGCTAGGCTTAAAACTTTCCTTTTTGATAAAGCTTCTAGTTAGAGTGGCTCAGGTTATCCTGATCTATCTCTATAGTTCTGCTGCTATAGGCTTAGACTGCTGGAGGACATAGGGACCCCTTTTTCATCATTCTGCTTCATTCTATCTCTATTCTCCCACTCTGCAGAATCTGTTAGTTCAATCTCTAACGTTCTGCTCTCTCTGCTTTTTCTCATAGTAGCTTCATCTGGTCTGTTCCTGTTTGGCTGTGACTCCATCCTGGAGAGAAATATCAGCTGTGCTGCTGCCATCAGGACCACAGACCCTCTGCTGGTTCCTGACCATCGACTCGCTCCTGAACCTAAAGGTCAGATAGTTAAACTAAAACAATAAACCTCAGATATCTCTACAAACCATCTCATCAGGACTCTCTGCAGCTCTCGGTACCAACCTGTGAGCTCAGCAGCTGCAGTTGGACCTCATAGCTCCCCAGCGGTCCCGCCTGCTTCTCCAGGTCCTGCAGAGCCAATCTGACGGCGGGAACCACGGCGGCCGTCAGGTTGTCCCGACCAAACTCGAAGCTGACCGGCATCATCCATAGCAAGGGCAGCGGATCCCGGACCCTAGCCAGAACCAGTCCTGGCCCAACCACCAGCAGCAGCTTCAGCGCCGGTCCGAACCGAGCCATGCCTGCTCCTCTGCAGACCTCTGATCCTCTCAGGGAGGATTAATCCTCTCGGCCTGTAAGAGGCTGGCAGGTGGATTGAAGAGATAAAAGGATCAGCTGCAGCACAAGATGGCACCAAGAAACCCAGCTGAGCCCCAGAACCCACCAGTTTCATATCACTACACTCCTTCTTTTGTCATAAACAAAATACGATTTTTTTTCCCCCAAATTCAAGACCTAGGTATATGTTTTTTACTGGCGTACAAAAAGAGCCGTACATGAATATCAAAGGTATTTATTCTGGCCCCCAAAACATATTTTGGCCCAATAAAAGAATTTCAGCCCCATATATATATATTTTTACAATTTTAGTAATTAAAAATATATTTTTTTAAAGGAATTTAAAATTTTTAATAAGTTAATTTTCTTTATTCTAAATTTAATTATTATTTTTCTATGTCTGCTTCTGTCTCCTTGAACCCCAGTGGGCCTCAGCAGATGGCCGCTCACACTGAGCCTGGTTCTGCTGGAGGTTTCTTCCTGTTCAATGGGAGTTTTTCCTCTCCACTGTCGCTACAAGCATGCTTAGTGTGAGGGATTGCTGAAGAGTCAATGAGTCGATGCAATCAGCTGGTTTTCCTTAGATAGAAAACTTTGAATCAATCTGACTGGATGATCTGGTGAACTGGAAAGTGACCTGAGATGACATGATGTGAATTGGAGCTATAGAAATAAACTGAATAGAATTTAATTAATTTGTTTTTTGTCGTTTTGAATCCACATCATACTTTTTTGGGGCCAAAATAAATCATTGCCCAGATTACATAACTGCAAATCAATGTGACTTCTGTTGTTATTTTTGGGAGACAAGTTCAGGCAAAAATCTGGTTTTGATTTCCTTTTTTATTTTGTAACTGAAACACACAGAAGAAAAAACTAATCACTGACTAATATTGGGATCTGAACATCCTCAGCACATTCTACACTTAGTTAGCTTAAGTTTAACACAAATTTATCTGAGACATTTCTCATACTCTACAAAAAACTATTTCAACACATATTCAAGTGTTTTCTGAGCAGAACAATACTCACAAAGACCAATATTTTCCATAGCAGAGGCGTGTAGAACATTTAACAGTTTCTGTAGCTTATTTGCTGAAACGGGATTTTCCAGAGAAAAAAATACGTCAAAGATATGTTCAATGTATAATTATAATAATATAATATAATTATAATTTTTATTTTTTCTGACACTTTTTATGTTTTTGTACGGTGACCTTGAGTGTCCAGAAAGGCGCCTTTTTAAATAAAATGTATTATTATTATTATTATTATGTGAGAGCACTCACTACCTAACGTATTTAACTTAAAGCTCGAACAAAAACGAGACGTCTCACTGTGATTATTTATAAACCCGAACTGTTTTTAGCTGCTTTTTTAACAAAAGGCACAAGTGCTGCTCTCATGTCATCATCGCAGCAAAGTCGCTTCCTTTTCTTCATTTTTACGTCCAGCATAAGGGCCACTGGAAAAAAAAAAAAAACGTTTACTGATTTTAAAATTTTATTTCAATTTAGTATTGGAAAAAAGTCAGAATTCTGACTTTTTTCTCAGAATTCTGACTGAATTCTGACAGCTAACAAACATGTTAGCATCAAGCCATAGCCATGTCTGTTTTAGAGACTAGCTCTCTTGTTTTAATGACCTTCTGCTCCTCCATTAATGAGGCGACCCCTCGGGCACGTAAAAAGTTGCCTAATTCCGTCATTTTCCACCAATGTGTCACTGGCCACCTCAAACAACTCACATCTTTGTCAGTGAAGCTGAGAGCTCCACAGCTCTTCCTTCATGGTGCCCATCTACATTAAGATCCACAATTCTGAGATTAGAGTCAGAATTCTGAGGAAAAAAAGTCAATTTTTTTTTTCTCCAGTGGCCCTAATCCTCTTCCGTAGAATAGGATTACTTGCAAGTTTTGTAACAAATGGTATAAAAAATTCCAGAGCTTTTTTTTAGCAATTATTGGGAACTGTTGCAAGTGATGGCCAAGCAGGGCAGAGGTGCCGGCGAACACCTGAGACCAAATCATTAAACATAGGTTAACCCTTTATAGGGCACTCATTGAAAAACTTTGAAATGTTAAATTTCCATCTCAGGGTGTCATTGTGGTATATACACTATATTGCCAAAAGTATTTGCTCACCTGCCTTGACTCACATATGAGCTTAAGTGACATCCCGTTCCTAATCCATAGGGTTCAATATGACGTCGGTCCACCCTTTGCAGCTAGAACAGCTTCAACTCTTCTGGGAAGGCTGTCCACAAGGTTTAGGAGTGTGTTTATGGGAATTTTGGACCATTCTTCCAGAAGCGCATTTGTGAGGTCGCACACTGATGTTGGACGAGAAGGCCTGGCTCTCAGTCTCCGCTCTAATTCATCCCAAAGGTGTTCTATCGGGTTGAGGTCAGGACTCTGTGCAGGCCAGTCAAGTTCATCCACACCAGACTCTGTCATCCATGTCTTTATGGACCTTGCTTTGTGCACTGGTGCACAGTCATGTTGGAAGAGGAAGGGGCCAGCTCCAAACTGTTCCCACAAAGTTGGGAGCATGGAATTGTCCAAAATGTCTTGGTATGCTGAAGCATTCAGAGTTCCTTTCACTGGAACTAAGGGGCCAAGCCCAGCTCCTGAAAAACAACCCCACACCATAATCCCCCCTCCACCAAACTTTACACTTGGCACAATGCAGTCAGACAAGTACCGTTCTCCTGGCAACCGCCAAACCCAGACCCGTCCATCAGATTGCCAGATGGAGAAGCGCGATTCGTCACTCCAGAGAACGCGTCTCCACTGCTCTAGAGTCCAGTGGCGGCGTGCTTTACACCACCGCATCCGACGCTTTGCATTGCACTTGGTGATGTATGGCTTGGATGCAGCTGCTCGACCATGGAAACCCATTCCATGAAGCTCTCTGCGCACTGTTCTTGAGCTAATCTGAAGGCTACATGAAGTTTGGAGGTCTGTAGTGATTGACTCTGCAGAAAGTTGGCGACCTCTTCGCACTATGCGCGTCAGCATCCGCTGACCCCGCTCCGTCAGTTTACGTGGCCTACCACTTCGTGGCTGAGTTGCTGTCGTTCCCAAACACTTCCATTTTCTTATAATACAGCTGACAGTTGACTGTGGAATATTTAGGAGCGAGGAAATTTCACGACTGGATTTGTTGCAAAGGTGGCATCCTATCACAGTTCCACGCTGGAATTCACTGAGCTCCTGAGAGCGACCCATTCTTTCACAAATGTTTGTAAAAACAGTCTGCATGCCTAGGTGCTTGAATTTATACACCTGTGGCTATGGAAGTGATTGGAACACCTGATTCCAATAATTTGGATGGGTGAGCAAATACTTTTGGCAATATAGTGTATCAATAATAATAATCTGTAATTACATTATTAAAAAAATTTCATTTTCATGCTGAAAATCACAGGAAACGAAGTGATCATATATGGTAACTTGCCCCGTTCTGGTAAAAAAAAATCTAAAAAGAACACAAGATAGAATTTGTTGAAAAAACATGAAATAGTTTAATAAACATTTGTTTAGACCATTTAATAACATTATGAAACCACTTTAACAAGATAATACTTCATAGAAAACATCTAAAATCATGACAGAATATTTTAAATATAGAGTATAATGTAACATTTCATAACAATACAATATAATAATAGGAAAATAGAACAATGGATGGATGTTGCAGTGCCTTACTGCTTTCTCATCATAAATAGAACTTTATCATTTTGCAGTATTTTAGAACCTTCAGTGTCTTAGTGCTTTTTCAACATAAATAAAACTTTAAAATTTTACAGTATTTTAGAACATTCAGTGGCTTAGTGCCTTTTCAACATAAATAAAACTTTATTATTTCACAGTATTTTAGAACATTCGGTGGCTTAGTGCCTTTTCAACATAGATAAAACTTTATTATTTCACAGTATTTTAGAACATTCAGTGTCTTAGTGCCTTCTCAACATAAATAGAACTTTGATTATTTCACAGCATTTTAGAACATAAATTTATGTTGAGAAGGCAGTAAGGCACTGAATGTTCCAAAATACTGTGAAATAAAGTTCTTTCACAGTATTTTAGAACGTTCAGTGCCTTACTGCCTTCTAAATATCTATTGACTATCTTTATTTAGGGTTGTGGTACTCAGCAAAGCAGTTGCGTGTTGCATTTAGGCAGAGATGGACCTTGCAAACCCCGCAGAAAACATTGGACCTTGCAATGTTGTCTTTCCTGCTGCAGTACTTGCATGTTTGGCGATGAGTGTAGACAGGAACGTGGAACACGGAGTGGTCGAAACGCACAGCCTCAGTGGGGTTGGAGCAGCGATGTCCTCGGACTGGCTTGGGAACATCAAAGGCAGCTCTCAGACTGTCAGAGCTTCTTCCTAAGCGAACTACAGACAGCCTTTGGTTAGAGGCATGCTTGAACACCTCGATCCGGAAGCTTTTCAGAGACTGGCTGTCCAGTTTCAGTTCCTTGCAGTCCCGCCTGTACATCAGCCAGGCATTTGAGATGGCCAGATCAATAGTGTATGCAAACAGACGCATATACCACCTCTTGGACTTCATGGGGGTGCGGTACAGGTGCACCAACATGTCGCTCTTGTCAACCCCCCCCATGTTGGAATTGTAGCTTTTGATGACTGCAGGACAGCTCACAGGTTCCTTCTTTTTGGATTCACTGGAGAACCTAAAACACGATTTTGTTTTATTGATCACCATTAGTGAAATTTGGTGTTGTAACAGCTCCATAAAAAGTGTAAAAATATAAATGAATGGAGGAAAATAAATGGCTAAGTAAAAAAAAAAATATAAAGGCAGCACTGACATCTACAGGAACAACACAATCAGACAAAACTAAAATAAACAATACCTGTAGACAGATGACAGAGGTTCCACTCCCATGTCTGTCGAAAGCAGAGTGACAACTTTATTGTCCTTCCACCTGAGGACCAGGATCCCATCATCACTGACAACGGAGTGACAGGTCCCACGAGGGACACCTTTTTTCTCCATCTCTGTGATGGACTTTAGGGGAGGATGTCCAATTCTGTTGTCCCTTGCAGTTCCTGTGTATCTGAACACATAAATATGGAATGGATGAATAATGGATCCAATGTAAGTGGGTTACATATCCAGCAGTAAAGTGCAACAAAAATGTAATCATTCATTCACTCACTCACAGAAAGTAATTGTTACCTGCAGTTCTGAGTTTTGAGGTACCGGACTAGCTCCAAGCTGGTGAAAAAGTTGTCAGCGAAGATGGCTGTTGTGGTGGAGGATGACATGGTACTGGCCAGGACAGAGACAATCTGGCTGGTGGCGCCCAAGGCTCTTTGTTCAGGTGTCAGGGGGACACCATGGGCCTCCAGCGTAGTCTTGCCCTGGTATAGGACCATGTCATGGATAAATCCATCCTCGGAGGCCCTGGCAAACAACTTAAACCCCCACTTGTCAGGCTTGTTTTTAATATACTGCCTCAAGTTCCCAGCTGTCTTCCCTTTGAAGGCAACCATCACCTCATCCACTGACTGCTTCGGGGTCTGCTCCTCACTTCTGAAGGCACTGCAGAGGAAGGTGAACAATGGCCGGACCTTGAAGAAGCGGTCAGTGGTGCCAGGGATAAGGGTGTTGTCATTGAAGTGGATCATCCTTCTGAGCAGCCTGAACCTCTTTGATGACATGATGTTGGCAATCTGAGGAACCCTGGTGTCCATGGCCCAGTAGTCATCTATAGATGGCAGTTCTACCATGCCCATGTAGATGAGAATTCCTACAAATTTCATCATCTCATCCTCATTGGTGGTGAAGGTGGTGTTAATGTCCTTTTGACTGGCGTACAGGTTGGTGTGATAAGTTATGTGGCTAATGAATTGTGGGGTAAAGTATCTTAAAAAGTACACAAAAGGTTTCCCAATAAAGTTGGGAGCAGAGTGCTGGTACTCAGGCAGAGGTGAATTTCTTAATTTGGTTTTCCTCCAGGTGGTGGGTCTGGGTTTGGGTTTAGTGGGACCCTTAGCTTGCGGTATAACCTGCTCATCTTGATCTTCATTTTCATCCTCATCTTCCCCATCCTGAAGCACCTCCACTGCAGGCTGCACATGTCTCCTCTTGGCAGGAGGACTCATCTCACTTGTGGTGGGAGTGTCCAGGTTGTGGCTGACTGGAATGTAATCAGGATCGACCTCCACATCATCTTCCTCATCCTCTTCGTCATCGCTGATGGCAGGGTTGGCTGGAACAATCACAACCGCCTTCCTCTTTCCATAAAACATGTTTGTTGAAATCTGCAACAGAAAAATATTATAATTATTGTATATTTTTATTACTGCTACTGTCATTATGTGGATAATAATATGCCATATACTTGAAAAGCACTAAAACTAGTCATAATATCACTTATTCAATATAAACAATTAATAATATAAATAATAATACTATTAAGACATAAAATAACAGTTAAGTGATACAAAATATAATACAAAAACATCCAAAATCACTTATTTTCACCATTTTTAGCTATATAATCTTTAGAAGTGAGATATATATGTGAATAAATCATTATAAAAGCTTCTAAAAGCATCAGATAAGATTCTAATGTATTATTTGTTGGTTATAATGCGTGTTTGGTAAACAGAAACTCAAAAATGTGGCTCAGAAACAAAGAACATATGAGTTAAAGTAGGCGAAACTGATGCAGGTCTGTTTTTACTTGTTTTGGGCATATGCACATATATGTGCTCCCTGTTTTTCATGCTATGATTTCGCCAATTTCCAAAAGTCTCACGAAAAAAACATGTCTGTCATCATTTAGTACAACTTCTCAACCGTGTAATGTGAAAGTTTAATAAACTTACCATGGTTAGTTTTGGAGAGCCGAGTGAAAACGCTAGAGAAATCAAGCCGCGAAGTGGTGATTTCCTGCTCCCGGGAAAACACTGACGTTTCGCGCGTCACAGACACGCGCTGATTGGTCGAACGGCGCAATGGCGCGAACCGTAACAAGCTTAGTCCCTGCTGATTGGCTGGGCCAAATCACGTGACTCGACAAGTATGCGCGAGGCCGCAGTGACGTCATTTAGAAGGTCTCCGGAAGTGCTCAAATATGGTAACTTGCCCGATAAAGGGTTAAGAACCACTTTACTAGATGACAGGTGGGGGGGGGGGGGGGGGGGGGGGGGGGGGGGTCGGGATTTTTCATGCCGACAGCACGAAAAGTCAGTTGAGTACAAAACATAGAGGATAACAATATGAAAAGGGACAAGAAGAGAGGGACACAACCTA
The DNA here is from genome assembly GCF_016077235.1 of Cyprinodon tularosa. Classification (NCBI taxonomy): domain Eukaryota; kingdom Metazoa; phylum Chordata; class Actinopteri; order Cyprinodontiformes; family Cyprinodontidae; genus Cyprinodon; species Cyprinodon tularosa. The sequence goes on along the minus strand of NW_024039272.1, from coordinate 135,867 downwards.
GAACAGATAATGGATGTCTATTCTATTAGAATTTCTATATCTGTAGAATGGGTCTGTTTTATGTGTTGTCTTCTCTATTCAGAGGGCCCCCTGCCTCTCTTTGCCTAGGGCCCTACATTTCCTAAATCCGCCCCTGCTAGATGAATAAAACCCGAACATTTGGATCAGATCCAACAGATTGAGCCTTAATGTGGTTTATCTCCTGATTCTGGATTAATTCTCTGAGTCAGGACTTTATAGAACCTCCTCCTCAGCATGATGCTGCCTCCACCATGTCTTCTTGTGGACGTGGAAAAGAAACTTTCCTTCAAAGAACTTGTGTTCTTTGGAAAAACTGAACTTCCTCACCATGTTCTTCATGGCTTCTTCTCATTCCAGTTGGGTGCGCAGTCCATAGACACGGACCAGAACCTCCTCCCTGACTCGTCTTCTCCATTCTTTAAAACATGGATTCCCTGAGTGGGTGTCAGGAGGGGGGTTTGATGATTTTAACATCAGTGTGATGTGAATCCTGAGGCACATAAAGAGCCAAAATATATCTTGGAATAAATCTATTTATTAATCTAATACGTGATTCAAACACCATTCATGTAAAATGTAACATTAAATTATTTTAATTGACACATTTAAATCTTTTCTTTATTTAAATAAATTCTATTCAGTTTATTTCTATAGCTCCAATTCACATCATGTCATCTCAGGTCACTTTCCAGTTCACCAGATCATCCAGTCAGATTGATTCAAAGGTTTCTATCTAAGGAAAACCAGCTGATTGCATCGACTCATTGACTCTTCAGCAATCCCTCACACTAAGCATGCTTGTAGCGACAGTGGAGAGGAAAAACTCCCTTTGAACAGGAAGAAACCTCCAGCAGAACCAGGCTCAGTGTGAGCGGCCATCTGCTGAGGCCCACTGGGATTCAAGGAGACAGAAGCAGACATAGAAAAAGAAGCATAGATACAAAAGGCAACTGTCAACCAGCTCCACAGGCAGAGGAGCTGGATAACTAAAACAAATCTAAACAATCAAACTCTCCTCAAACATGTATTCATTTAAAGTTTTGTTTCTTCCTTTCTTTTAATCAACTTTTATTTTGTTAAATCAGAAACATAAAGGTTTGACTTTATGATCTGAGACACTGTTTCTCGCTAAACATTAATTCAATTTAAATTCAGTTTATTTATATAGCGCCAAATTCACAACACATTCTTCAAGGCATTTTACAGTTCAACCAGATAAAATTTGATACAAAGTTTCTATCAAAGGGAAAAACCCAGTTGATTGCATTGCTCATTGCTCAAATAAAAATCCCCCAAAAAAGATGCTTGTAGCGACAGGGGGGGAAAAAAACTCCCCTTTAACAGGAAGAAACCTCAGCAAAACCGGGCTCAGTGTGAGCGGCCTGTGAGGCCCACGGGGTTCAAGGAGACAGAAGCAAGATAAAAAAAGCAGCTGTAAAAAAGGCGGCCCCGCCCGGGGAAAACACACCCAGGCAAGAGCTCCAACGCCCCCATGCCAAGGCGAAGAAAGAATCCCTCAGTCAGGTCAGAGAAAAGGACCCACTGGAAAAGCCGATCTCCCAAACATCTATAAACAAGGGTGTTGAAGAAGCAGCACAGCTGTGTTTCTTTCCAGGTGAGTCACACCCAAACAGGAACAGACGAGGCAAAGCTACTCTGAGGAAAAGCAGAGAGAGCAGAAGGTTAGAGATTGAACTAACAGATTCTGCAGAATAGGAGAACAGAGAGAGAATGAAGCAGAATGATGAAATGGGGGTCCCTATGTCCTCCAAAAGTCTAAGCCTATAGCAGCATAACTATAGAGATAGCTCAGGATAACCTGAGCCACTCTAACTATAAGCTTTATCAAAAAGGAAAGTTTTAAGCCTAGCCTTAAAAGTAGACAGGGTGTCTGCCTCACGGACTAAAACTGGTAGTTGGTTCCACAGGAGAGGAGCCTGATAACTAAAAGATCTGCCTCCCATTCTACTTTTAGAAATTCTAGGAACCACTAGTAAACCTGCAGATTGAGAGCGAAGTGCTCTGTTAGGAACATAAGGAACAATCAGATCTCTGATATAAGATGGAGCTTGGCCATTTAAGGCTTTATATGTGAGAAGGAGGATTTTAAATTCTATTCTGGATTTAACAGGAAGCCAATGAAGAGAAGCCAGGATAGGAGAGATATGATCTCTCTTTTTCATTTTCATTAGAACTCTGGCTGCAGCATTTTGGATCAGCTGAAGGCTTTTAACTACAGTTTGTGGACTTCCTGATAGTAAAGAATTACAATAGTCCAGCCTTGAAGTAACAAATGCATGGACTAGTTTCTCAGCATCACCCCTGGACAGGATATTTCTAATTTTTGCAATGTTCCTCAGATGAAAGAAGGAAATTCTAGAAACCTCTTTGATGTGGGATTTAAATGACAGGTCCTGATCAAAACAACACCAAGATTTTTTACTTTATTATCTGAAATCAGTTTAATCCCATCCAAATGAAGTGACTGGCTAATCAGCTTCTTTTTCAGAGACTCTGGTCCAAAGACTATAACTTCTGTTTTGTCTGCATTCAGAAGCAGAAAGTTAAGAGTCATCCAGGTTTTTATGTCTTCAAGACATGCCTGTAATCTATGTAATGGGTTAGCTTCATCTGGATTTATAGACAGATATAGCTGGGTATCATCAGCATAACAGTGGAAATTAATCCCATGCTGTCTAATAATTCTACCAATTGGGAGCATGTATAAAGTAAAGAGAATTGGTCCTAGCACTGATCCCTGTGGTACTCCACAGGTAACCTTTGAGCGTGTTGAAGATCTATCATTAACATGAACAAACTGAATTCGATCAGATAGATAAGATTTAAACCAGTCTAGTGCTGTTCCTTTAATTCCAACAAAATATTCAAGTCTTTCTAAAAGAATATTATGGTCAACTGTATCAAATGCAGCACTAAGATCCAACAGGACGAGCACAGATACAAGTCCATTATCTGAGGCCATGAGAATATCATTAGTGACTTTCACCAGAGCTGTTTCAGTGCTATGATGAGCTCTAAAGCCAGACTGAAACTCTTCAAAAAGTTCATTATGGTGGAAGTGATCGCAAACTTGTTTGGCAACTACTTTCTCAAGAATTTTGGATAAGAAAGGAAGATTGGATATAGGTCTATAATTGACCAAGTCATCTGGGTCAAGAGACGGTTTCTTAAGCAGAGGTTTAATTACAGCAACCTTAAAAGCTTTAGGTACATATCCCTGTAACAGAGATAGATTAATCACATCTAAAATGGAGGAGGAGATCAAAGGGAATACCTCCTTAAATAACCTGGTTGGAACTGGATCTAACATACAAGTTGAAGGCTTAGATGAAGACAATAATTTTGCTAATTCAGAGAGTTCAACTGGATCAAAGCAGTCTAAACCCAGTTCAGATTCCATGACTACCTCAGGTACAATCGCGGATAGAGGAGTGCTTATGATCTTATTTTTAATAAGATCAATCTTATTTATAAAGAATCCCATAAAGTCATTGCTGCTAAGAGCAGGTGGAATGGACGGTTCAACAGAGCTATGGCTCTGGGTGAGTTTGGCAACTGTATTAAAAAGAAATCTAGGATTATTCTTATTCTCCTCTATTAATGAGGAGAAGTATGCTGCTCTTGCTTTACAAAGGGTCCTCTTATACAGCAGTAAACCATTTTTCCAGACTAGGAAGGACTCTCGCAGGCCTGTGGAGCGATATTTTCTCTCCAGTTTCCTAGCATTTTGCTTCAAAGTACGCAGCTCTGCATTAAACCAAGGAGCAAGCTTTCTATTTTTAACGGTTTTCATTTTCAAAGGAGCTGCGTTGTCTAAGGCAATACGCAGAGAACTAGCAACCCCATCAACAAAATCATCAACCTGTGAAGGGGAATAAGCTAAACTTTTGCACTCTGCAGCACTGCTCAGTGACACAGAGGAGAGAGAAAGTGAAGCAGATTCTTTAAAATTTATAACTGCACTATCTGATAAAGATCTACTAAAATTGAACTGAACCTTCTTTTGGGGGAGGAGAACTCTGTTAAAGTAATCCTGAAGGTTATTAGAAAGTGGTCAGAGAGGACAGGGTTGTGAGGAAATACTGTTATTTCTTCACATTCTATGCCGTATGTCAGCACAAGATCCAAAGTATGAAGATGAGAATGCGTGGGACTATTCACATTTTGAACAAAGCCAATAGTGTCTAAGATAGCATTAAAGGCTGCTCTTAAGCTATCGCCTTCAATGTCAGCATGGATGTTAAAATCTCCCACTATGATGACCCTGTCAGTATTTAATACCAAATCAGAAAGGAACTCTGAAAACTCATCTAAAAATTCAGAGTAAGGACCTGGTGGACGATACAAAGTTACAAAAAGAAGAGGTTTTCTTGCCTTGAAATTTGGATCAGGGAAATTAAGGGTTAAATGTTCAAAAGAGTTGTAGGTATTAACTGTTTTGGGAGTAATCAGTAAGTCAGACTGGAAGATTGTTGCTACTCCTCCTCCTCGCCCAGAACTTCTGGGGATGTGAAAATTTAAATAGCTTGAAGGAGTTGCCTCATTTATGCTCACATAATCCTCTTGCTGCAGCCAGGTTTCTGTAAGGCAAAACAAGTCAATGTGATTATCACAAATCAAGTCATTAACTAGTAGACTTTTAGAGGAAAGCGATCTTATGTTAAACAGACCGCATTTAATTGTTTTAACTTTTTCCCCAATTTGAGTTATTTTGATTTTAATTAGATTATCATGATTTACTCCTTTGGGAATCTTTGCTAATTTATTAGATTTTGGTCGTGGGCAAGACACTGTCTGGATGGAGTAAAGAGTGGGTAACAGTAGAGAAGCTGCAGAGATGTGTGTTAAACTACAACTCTGCTTCCTGGTCTGCACCCTGGGTGGTCAGGGTTTTGGAGGACTAATAAATGTGGCCAGATTCCTAGAAAGAAGAGCTGCACCATCCAAAGTGGGATGGATGCCGTCTCTCCGAATCAGACCAGGCTTTCCCCAAAAGGATTGCCAATTATTAATGTAGCCCACGTTGTTTTCAGGGCACCACCTAGACAACCAGCGGTTGAATGACGACATGCGGCTAAACATGTCATCACTGGTCAGATCAGGGAGGGGACCAGAGAAAATTACGGAGTCCGACATTTTTTTGGCAAACTTACACACCGAAGCAACACTAATTTTAGTGACCTCCGATCGGCGTAACCGGGTGTCATTACCACCAGCGTGAATAACAATCTTACTGTATTTAACCTTATCCTTAGCCAGTAGTTTCAGGTAGGATTTGATGTCGCCCGTTCTGGCCCCCGGCAAACATTTGACTATGGTCCCTGGTGTCTCTAATGCCACGTTTCTGACTATGGAGCTGCCAATCACCAGAGTGGGCTTCTCAGTGGGTGTGTCACTGAGTGGGGAAAACCGGTTAGAAACGTGAACGGGTTGGTGGTGACCAGTGGGCAGAGATCCACGACTACGCTTTCTGCGTACAGTTACCCAATCGCCTGGCTGCTCAGGCACTTTTGGAGGACAGCTACGTGGGGGGCCTACTTCAACAGCCTGAAGCCTGGATTCTAACTCTGACACCCTCGCCTCCAAAGCTACAAAAATACTACACTTATTACACATCCCATTATCACTAAAGGAGGCAGAGGAATAACTGAACATCTGACACAGAGAGCAGGAGAGAGGAGAGGAAGAAGGAAGAGTTGGAAAAGAGTCAAGGGAGGGAGAGAGAGAAGCCATAGCAATGCTAAGCTAGCGCTAGCCTAGGCTAGCTACTCCTTGCTATCAGAAATAAAACCGTGTGAAACTGACAAGTGCTCAGTAGAAAAGTGCAGCAGAAGGTGCTATGTTTTAAAGTAGTCAGTTAGAGTTACTTAGATACAGAGATATCACAGAGAAAATAACTTAACTTCAGATGGAGATCCTCTGAACAGCTGCACACTCAGTTAATCCAAACAGGAAGAAATTGAGTTTATCACCAAGTGATGCCAGTAACATGTTACTAACGCGTTACTCCATTGTGCCTACTTTTTTTTTTTTTATGAATATCAAACAAATGTTATTTTTTCTAAACAAGCAATCAGATTAAAATTCCTCATACGATTCTTTTTTGGACATTTTACTTTGGAAAAAAAAAAAAAAAAAAGTTGTGTTCTTGTCCGGGAGCAATGTTCCATCCCCTCCATCAGGGTATTCCAAACTTTGGGCATTTTTCTTACCATGAGCCCCCCCCTCCCCTTGTAAATCATTGGGTTGACAATAGTCCCTGCACGATCCGTCCAGGAAGCACCATCCGTCCTGTGCATCAGCGAACAGATATACATCTGGGTGTCCATAAATACGGAAGAGGATTAGGGCCAGCGGAAAAAAAAAAAAAGTTAAGTGATTTTTACATTTTATTTTAGTTTAGTATTGGAAAAAAGTCAGAATTCTGAGAAAAAAGTTAGAATTCTGACTTTTTTCCCCATGTTAAACTGAAATAAAATTAAAAAATCAGTTAACTTTTTTTTTTTCAGTGGCCCTAATCCTCTTCCGTACATAACGTAATTATGGTACTAAAATTTCTTATTTCTATCCTTAACTCTCTAAAGAATGCTAATACACATCTGTAAAAACATGTTTTATGAATTTTCTGATACATTATTGATTCTTTTTACATTTCCATCTATAAACTGCTTTTCTGACGTCATCATGGGACACGATCAGAGCCGTCTGGCAAAATCTGATCAAACCACGTTTTTCTGCATCTTAGTTTCTTTCTTTAGATTACGCACAATATACTATAATGTTAACTGAATTGGAAAACATAAAACTGAAAAAGACTAGATTTATGTTTAAATCCAAAGCGGAAAATAATGAAAATGAAAAAGAGAGATCACATCTCTCCTATCCTGGCTTCTCTTCATTGGCTTCCTGTTAAATCCAGAATAGAATTTAAAATCCTCCTTCTCACATATAAAGCCTTAAATGGCCAAGCTCCATCTGATATCAGAGATCTGATTGTTCCTTATGTTCCTAACAGAGCACTTCGCTCTCAATCTGCAGGTTTACTAGTGGTTCCTAGAATTTCTAAAAGTAGAATGGGAGGCAGATCTTTTAGTTATCAGGCTCCTCTCCTGTGGAACCAACTACCAGTTTTAGTCTGTGAGGCAGACACCCTGTCTACTTTTAAGGCTAGGCTTAAAACTTTCCTTTTTGATAAAGCTTCTAGTTAGAGTGGCTCAGGTTATCCTGAGCTATCTCTATAGTTCTGCTGCTATAGGCTTAGACTGCTGGAGGACATAGGGACCCCTTTTTCATCATTCTGCTTCATTCTATCTCTATTCTCCCACTCTGCAGAATCTGTTAGTTCAATCTCTAACGTTCTGCTCTCTCTGCTTTTTCTCTTGGCCTGTTTTCCAGTGTAGTCCTGTTTCTCAGACTGTGACTAACTGGATGTGCTCTCTTCATCCTCTGACATGGGAGCTGGCTCGGAGCTCGTCTGCCTGGCTGTGTGTTTCCTGGACGGGGCCGCCTGTGGAGCTGGTTGACAGTTGCCTTTTGTATCTATGTTTCTTTTTCTATGTCTGCTTCTGTCTCCTTGAACCCCAGTGGGCCTCAGCAGATGGCCGCTCACACTGAGCCTGGTTCTGCTGGAGGTTTCTTCCTGTTCAAAGGGAGTTTTTCCTCTCCACTGTCGCTACAAGCATGCTTAGTGTGAGGGATTGCTGAAGAGTCAATGAGTCAATGCAATCAGCTGGTTTTCCTTAGATAGAAAACTTTGAATCAATCTGACTGGATGATCTGGTTGAACTGTAAAGTGCCTTGAGATGACATGTGTTGTGAATTTAGCGCTATATAAATAAACTGAATTGAATTGAAAATGTTAGCTCCTGGAAGTAGCGTAGCATCCTATTTCCAGTTTAGATTAGGAAAAGAGGGATAAAACAAAACCATCTATTTACTCAGGAAACACATTATTAACCTTTAACACATTATAGTTTAGCAGGTTTTCTATTTTTGGGGAATGAAAAACGTCATTTAGGTCTTTTAAAAAAAAAAAAAGATAAGGGCGAGCTGGATGTGCAAATGAAGAGATGACACATGACGGATCGGGTAGTGACAACAATGAGGAGAGAGAGAGTCCTCATGGACCTGATGGACAAGACGAAGTGTGAGGCGCGCCTCCCCTAGGGGGCGCCAGAGCACTTTAGGGGAGGCGCGGTGCGAGGGAAAAAATAAACCGGAAAAGAAGCCATCTGCTTGCTGTCTACTGCTGTGAGAGAAAGAATGGACACATTTTTAGTCAAGAAAAAGGCAGCGGAGACGAGCTCTGGCGTAGGTAGGAAAAAGAGGAAGTATGACCAAACATTAAACTCAGAATTTCAGATGTAAGGTTTGTTTGAGAAAACTACGGTGGCCCTGAAGTGCAAACTGCAACTACAAATCTAAAAGCACAATTACATTAAGGAAAACACAATTACATTAACCTACCGGAAAAGGTAGGTACCAGTGGGAAACATGAGACATCGCTGATTGGACGACGGCGCCGTTTGACCCTTGAACCGGAAGTTGCGTCGTCTGAACAGTCCAGCTTCTTTTAAGTGTGTCTTCAGTGTACGCAAACTAACTGAAATTTGGTGATTGGTCTTGAGCATATCCAGTATCACCTCGTACGTATGTCCTGATTCAAAATATTCCTGGATAACGGCAGCTATGTTTGGGGCGCCGACAATATCCATGTTTTCAAAAGCCGCAGCAGGCAGAATGACCTCCGGTTCAAGGGTCAAACGGCGCCGTCGTCCAATCAGCGATGTCTCATGTTTCCCACTGGTACCTACCTTTTCCGGTAGGTTAATGTAGTTTTGTTTTTCTTAATGTAGTTGCGCTTTGCTTTATGTAGTTTTGTTTTTCTTAATGTAGTTGCGCTTTGCTTTATGGAGTTGCGATTTCCTTAATGTAGTTGCGCTTTGCTTTATGTAGTTGCGATTTCCTTAATGTAGTTGCGATTTGCTTTATGGAGTTGCGATTTCCTTAATGTAGTTGCGCTTTGCTTTATGTAGTTTTGTTTTCCTTAATGTAGTTGCGCTTTGCTTTATGTAGTTTTGTTTTTCTTAATGTAGTTGCGCTTTGCTTTATGTAGTTGCGATTTCCTTAATGTAGTTGCGCTTTGCTTTATGTAGTTGCGATTTCCTTAATGTAGTTGCGCTTTGCTTTATGTAGTTTTGTTTTCCTTAATGTAGTTGCGCTTTGCTTTATGTAGTTGCGATTTCCTTAATGTAGTTGCGCTTTGCTTTATGTAGTTTTGTTTTCCTTAATGTAGTTGCGCTTTGCTTTATGTAGTTTTGTTTTCCTTAATGTAGTTGCGCTTTGCTTTATGTAGTTTTGTTTTCCTTAATGTAGTTGCGCTTTGCTTTATGGAGTTGCGATTTCCTTAATGTAGTTGCGCTTTGGTTTATGTAGTTGCGATTTCCTTAATGTAGTTGCGATTTGCTTTATGGAGTTGCGATTTCCTTAATGTAGTTGCGCTTTGCTTTATGTAGTTTTGTTTTTCTTAATGTAGTTGCGCTTTGCTTTATGTAGTTGCGATTTCCTTAATGTAGTTGCGCTTTGCTTTATGTAGTTGCGATTTCCTTAATGTAGTTGCGCTTTGCTTTATGTAGTTTTGTTTTCCTTAATGTAGTTGCGCTTTGCTTTATGTAGTTTTGTTTTTCTTAATGTAGTTGCGCTTTGCTTTATGTAGTTGCGATTTCCTTAATGTAGTTGCGCTTTGCTTTATGTAGTTGCGATTTCCTTAATGTAGTTGCGCTTTGCTTTATGTAGTTTTGTTTTTCCTAATGTAGTTGCGCTTTGCTTTATGTAGTTGCGATTTCCTTAATGTAGTTTCGATTTGCTTTATGGAGTTTTGTTTTTCTTAATGTAGTTGCGATTTGCTTTATGTAGCTGCGATTTCCTTAATGTAGCTGCGCTTTTAGATTTGTAGTTGCAGTTTGCACTTCAGGGCCCCCGTAGAAAACAGTTGAAAAGCGAGTTTGGGGTTGTTCTTATCATTAGAAAAATGAAAAAAGGGCGTATTTGCCATACAAAGTCCCCGATAAAATAATTACAATGGGCGGAAATGTTTTAAAATGTTAATGTGTTGAATTTCATTCAGATAAAGTGTCGTTTTAAAAGATGAGATGGTTCTTAAATAAAAGCAAGGTGTTTTGTAGTGGCATTTGTTTGTGTGTGGGTTGATTATTTGGGTGGGGGGGGCATTAGAGGACCAGAATGTTCACATTTTGGACAAAGAAGACAGGTGGTTTGAGAGGGGAGTGAAGGAAGCCATCTATGTTAGGAAAGAAAATCAACCAGATTCCAGCTTTCAAAAACCTCCAAAGCAGCGATAGAGGTGATTCCTTCCCGCTATCATCGCAGCTCCAACCCCTTTACAGGAGAACAGAAGACCTCACCTGTTCATCCAGGCCAACTATTCCCTCTAACGACCCCCCTTTCAGAGACATAGACAGGTATGGAGCATTGCAGGCTAACAAAGAAGCCAAACGACCCCCATTCCAAAGGGGGGGACCCGTTCATCCGTTTCTATTTGCATGTTTTCTAAACTAAAACCAGGCTTTGTTGGGCTGCTGGATAAAACCTGGAACTAAAAGCTATTTCTGACATTTTGAATTGAAAAATCTTCCTGGATGGAAGAGAAACGTCTTTAAACTGGGAAACAAAGTCCAGAGGATTTTGAACTTTTTTGGAGTGGAAGGAAAAGTTGTACCAGAAACAAGGAGAACTTGGAGAAATGGGTGTAAAAACTTTTTCCATAAAGAACCAGGAAGATGAAGTAAACTAAACTGGTTTTATTTGTTTTCATTCTGCTGAGAAAAAGTTCAACTAAACAGGAAGTGGAATCAAACATCTGAAGGAGTCATTTCATGTCCTGTTGCTCCAGGATCGTCTACGTTTGTCCTTTTCCAGGCTCCCTGGAGCGGCCGACGGGACGCCCCGATCCCTTCCCTCTGCCTCCACCTCCTCCTCTCTTCCTCCTCTGACCCGCTCGCTGCCCCGTTGCCCCCCCGCCCTCCTCCTTGCCCACAGCCTGAGCCCACAGGGCGTCGTAGCGGCCGGGCGCCTGGTACCCGGGCTGGGCGGAGTCCAGCGGCTCCTTGGAGAGGAGGATCCAGATGGCGGGGAGGTTCCGGTTGACGGTGAGGCTGTCGAGGCCGGCGGCGGCCTCCAGAGGCTCCCAGACCTCCAGAACTTTGCTGTAGGTGAGCTTCGTGAGCTGGTGGAGGTTTTTCAGGCGCCGCTTCATGATCTCAGCACAGGTGATGGCTTTGGAGACGGCCTTCCCGCTGGCGCTGAAGACGATCTGTCTGCAGAGCGGCCGGCCCGCCGCCTCCTCCGGACCTCCCCGGCTTCCTTCCTCCTCCTCTTCCTCGGCTCTCCTGGCGTTGGCCTCCATGCGGCTCAGGGCGAAGCGCAGCAGGTTCCGGATCTTGCTGCCGTCTTTGACCCGGACCTCGGGGGTGTCGGCGGACAGGTTGGTGAAGGGACAGACGGACAGCTGCTCCACCACCTGAGCTCTGCTGTAATTCTCCATCTGCAACGGATCCACAGACACAGACGTTACCGTCAGTTTTTCTGACCCGATTCTGGTCAAAAGCAGGTTTTATATAGATCTATGGATTCAGGTTATTAAACCATTAATGTTAAAATGTAAATAATAAACATGCATCATCAGAAAGATCTATACAAACATCATAGAAACAGAGATAATCTTCAACCTTCCAAATACGACATTTCCCTTTAGGACGTGCAATAAGAACTCATGTTGGTCTGATTTGGTGGATGGAGGTGAAAACACACGCAGACGAGCTGCTTTCTGAGCATAAACCAGGCTTTACGCTGCAGACAGGTGATGGTGCTGAGGGTGGGTGGAGTCCAGGTGTGTCTGCTTCTGTTCACTGCACCTTCAGCACCTTATTTACACACTAAAATGGCTCCAAACTAATCAGAAACAGCTTCCTCTGCACTGCAAAAACCATCTAGAAATAAGTCAAAGTTTCTTACATTAGATGATTGATTGACTTTAGTGTTTTATTAATTTTATTAAGTCTATTTACTTTTAATCTAAGCAGGTAAATAAGACGATCTGCCAATAGGAGGAAGAGTTTTACTCTTAAAATAAATTATATATTTTTTTCAAAGTGTCTACCTTTCCTAAATTCAATTTAAGAACAAATGCATTTCTATGTTTTGAAGTTTTCTTAAATTTCTTTGAACTTCAGGCAGAAGCTTGATCCTCTCAGCAGAATCCAGGGTCGATATAATCTGTTTAAATTATACATTTAGAAACTGATGCAGATCTGATGTTTTAAAAATGAATTTTTCTAATACTGAAACCAACCAGTGGCTCCACCAGTTCTGGTTCCGGTTCTGGTTCCGACCAGTGGAGTTCGGTTGGATTCTGGCCTCAATCACTGATCAAAGACACCGCTTCACTTTAGAGAATAAATAAAAACAAACATGAAAGACGTGATAACTTCTTCAGTTACTGCAAAACTATGAAAAAACTCCACATTATTACCTCTGATGCTTCTACTGGACCAAACGCATGTTTACGTCCCCGAAAACAGTTGACGCTACCGTAAGATGACGAAAACTGACGCCAACTGTCGCGCGTTGTTGTAGTTTCTATTTACGCCCTGGTATCGAAGTATCATCTGTTCTTTTGACTAAACCGATAAAAAAAAATAACGGTGCTTTGCTAGAATTTCCAGTTTGGTTCCTTTTATTATCATTATTATTATTATTTTAATTTTTAAGGAGTTTCTTTATTCAGTCGCCGTTTTACCCCTCTGGTGTAGTGACTAGTTACCGCCACATGAGGGCGGTATTTTACATTTTGAACAAATCTTTTTCATAATATAGAAATGTTGTCTTAATTATTAATCAGTAGTTCGTTGCTTTCTTTTTTATGAGGTCATGAGATGTTGGGAAAAAATGTATTTAGATTTTTATTTAAATTTGAACTTATTTTACTCTATTTTATTGCATTGTGTTTATGTATTTTAGCTTTTACGTTTTTACCTTATTTCCTGCAACTGTGATATCTGTACAGGACTTTGGGCAACCCCGGTTGTTTTAAATGTGCTTTATAAATAAAGTTTTAGTTGAATTGAAAAGGCAAAGTGGTTAATTCATCATCATGGATTGATTGGATTGAGCTCTAAGCAATCAACAATCTTATAGTTTAATGAGCATCAAAGTAGCAACACTGAAAAGCCATCTAGAATTAAGTAAAAAAAATCTTAAATTGAGTGTATTTGCCCTTAATTTGAGTAGATAAATAAGATGATTTGCCAATTGAATTAGTATTGTTACTCTAAAACAAGATAATTAGATAATATGCACTTGAAAGAAGACAAAGCTTTTTTTTCTTATTTTAAATGTAAATTGTCTCGTTCCATTGGCAAAGTATCTCAATTACCTCAATTCAAGAAAAAATTGCACTTAATTTAAGCAAAAATGACTCATTTAGAGTTCCATTTTTTGCAGTGAATTTCTCTCTATAACATAAATGAACAGAGGTGTCAAAAGTAGTAATGTTTATTACTCCAGTAGAAGTTTAAATCCTGCTGTTTAAATTTTTTTTTCAGAAGTTAGAGGATCAACTTCAGCTTTTTACTCCATTAAAAGTGCAATCAGAAGTCTGCAAGTCAAATTGTTTTGTCCTATTAAACTAAAGTCCAAAAAATTTAAATATCAGTTAACCTAATCCTCCTCCTTATAAATATCTATTTATGGCTTGCAGGTAATTTTTAGTTTGAGTCACATGTGAGTCGCGCTTTGCACGCTGCAGTCAGCGCACATGATCAAGTCTCAGACCGTGATAGAGAGAGCGCCATTTTCATCGTCTCTACATCCTGCGTGGATTTCGCCCATAAATAAATAAGTAGCAAAGCAGTTGCATATAATCAATGTTATATTTGGCTAGTTAACTAGTTAATATTAGCTAGCTGACATCTGAGAAGGTTTATTCATTTACCGATAACGTTAGCTAGCTAAAAGCCTTCGCTCGTTCAACCGCGCTCCATCCAGAGCTAAACAATCTTTGCTTGAAGGTTCAGTGTGGAGTTTAGAGTTAAATGCTGGAAACCCGCTGTCACTGGCAGCCGGAGCCTCCATGTTAGAAAGAGCAGTAGAGCTGTAGTGGCGAGCGTGATAGCGACGGATGCTAACTGCTACCGCTTACCGAGGTTCGTTAACGCCAAGTTACACCACCTGGATTTACACTATTTAAGTCTATATTAGCAATTAATAAATACATTTAAAGTAATCCTTTGGCCAGGTATTTTTTATTTTTATAGAATTTATAAGATGGGTAGTAAAGTCAAATGAAATATGAAAATGATAATTTGGTTATATTTAAATGAATCAACTGGTGTCTATACAAACATTAATTCATGGTAATTTAGATAAAAGTAAGTAAATTAGTTTGGTTCATCAACTGAAATGTTCAGAAAATATTTTTGGAATAAAAATTTAAAGTTTGGTCAAATGCAGAAATATTTTTCACATCAACATAAAATAATCAGGTCATAAAAAGTGATTAAATTCTACGGAAGAGGATTAGGGCCAATCTCAGAATTCTGACTTTAATCTCAGAATTCTGAGAAAAAAGTCCGAATTCGGACTTTTTTCCCATTTTAAACTTAAACAAAATTTAAAAATCAGTTAACTTTTTTTTCTTTTCAGTGGCCCTAATCCTCTTCCGTAAAATTCAGATTCTGTGAAATCAAATATTTTAGATGTGATATCTGGACATCATTTTTTTTTTTTTTTTTTTTCGAGCAAGGTTATACTTTTTCCAGGGTAACATCCATGTAGACCGGTAGAAATGTTTCTGCAAACATTTACTTAAAAAGAAAGCAATTCATAAAACTCAATGTGAAAAAGAATAAATTGAAAAAAGAAAGTTTGAAAAGGCGAATTTACTCTCAAAATATTTTTCTGATTAAGATTTAATTTTAAAAGTTTAATTTCTCATTTTAGCCAAATGATTTTTATCAAATACATAATTACTGTGCACATATAAGGAATATTTCCGTCTGTTTAAACCCCCCCCCCCCCCCCCCCCAGGAACTTGGGGCCCTAGGAAACTGCCTGGTATTGCTTAATGGTAAATTCCCCCTTGAACTTGACACCTTTCTTTCTTAGCATTGGAAATATTTCAGAAAAATGCACCGTATAACAAGACTTAAAAGAAATCAGGTCTCTTCTAGACTACATGTTTTATCGGTAATAATCCAGTGGGCTCAGTAACATGGGGGCCGCTCCTTTCCTGGATGCCTCCAACAATGCAGTGGTTTCTTCTCCAGCTGAGTCTAAAAAACTTTGGTTAAAACACAATTTTATTCAAGGATGTTAAAATGGATCAAGACAAAAATAAAAACATTTCACATTTCTTAGATTTTATTGATAAAAAAGGGAACAACAAATTCTTGTTTTTTGGCTTAAACTGTGAACTGCTGGTCGCTGGTCTGTTGGATGAAGTGTCACATTAGACCCGATGTGGGAAAGATCAGTAAGGGTGAATTCTTTTTAGCCGTGCGTACGCTGTATGATTCTTTTCCCTTTTCAGGTCGATTTTCCAGTCGTGCGAGAATCTTTCGATGGGGCCGACTTTCAGCCTTATTGTGCGTGATGTGGTGACCAGGGGGTAACGAGGGGCGATCAGCCTCTAACGACCACCTCCCCATCAGGTCGGGAGAAAATGTTTGAATTTCAGTGGGTCCTCGTGAGATGTTGGTGATCAAATCCTAGTGTTGAAGCAGAGCTACGAGCTGATTTCCAAGAATATCACCACTGTACATGTGCAGCAGTCCAACCGGCGCCATCTCTCAGCGCCTAGTCAAGCGTATGGTTTTTGTGTGAGCAGGTAGATCGTATCAGAGCGTCGAGTCGCACAGAGAACAAACATCCTCAGCTGTGAACTTTTAAACCCGGCCGTTTCGTCGTACAGTGTGAGCTGTAGCTGCGTGCAATGATTGACAAAATCCCCCAGTTTAGGCCCGGCTTTAGGCGCCTCTTTGCTCCAGATACAGTAGAAACAAATTCATGCAGTCATTTGGACAAAATCATTTAAAACTGAATTCTGATCAACATAATCTGAATCTTGCACATCGACACAAAGGCTCTGTTCATCCCATCTCAACAATTCATAAGAAAATATTTTGCTGAAATCATTTTATGGAAACTAATGTTGGTTTGGATGATGAGAGATCAAACATTGGGGTAGTTAGCATAAGAAAAATCAACAACTTCCTTGGAAATACAGGACATTTTTGTAGCTGCAGTAAAAGTAGAGAAAGTCCTGCTGAAATCTGGGATTCTGTGGTTGTGGTCCAGCTCTGTGGACTCAATAATACTTGGCTTCTCAAACAGCATTAAACGTCTCCAGCTAACGTCTTCCTGAGACACGTGTCCTCACACTCCTCCCTGGTCTTGAAGCGGTTCTGGTTGCCTCCACAGCCGCTGTAGAGGAAGCGGGTGCATCGAGCGTTCTTGCTGTCATAGAACCACATGAAGGTGAAGGTCTTGCAGCTGCCGCTTTTCTTGTTCTGGAGACAGACATCTGGGGGGGACATAGAGGGAAATGCATCAGAGGGATCCGGGTGGGGACATCAGTCAGCTCTGAGAACGGGGTATAAGCCTGACAGCACACAGTGGGAAAAAAACAACAACCTTTAAACCCAGGAACAAAGGGCTTTTAGTGGCAGTGGGAATGGCTCACTGTCCCAGGTCAAACGACTCGGCAAGAGACCCACGTTAAAATCGCCTCGGCTCTGATCGGCAAGGTCCAAACGTCCAAACGTCTAATAGTGGACTCAAAATTTCCCACAATGCACCTTGAAAAGTAGTGGTTATCCATGGGTGTCGCTAACCGATCAATCCTGCGCATGCGCGAACAGAATAACTTCCAGTTACGCATTACTTCGTTTTTCTTACTTTTTATTCCTTTTTCTTTTTCCGGCGGGGGGTTTCCTTTTAAATATTTTTGTATTTGCATAAATATTGCACATTCTAAACACGAAAAAAAGCAAAACACTTAAACATCCTTTGGAACGTTACTCTGACTGCTCTGAGCATGTCCGATGATGATGTCACGCAAAAGATTGGAGAGAATGTAAAACGTCTTCAATATTTTCTATAGAATGTAGTTTAACGTTCTTTAATGTTTTAAGTATATAAATAAGTATTTTCCGTACCGGTATTACCTAGTTTTATTATTGTGTTTGCACATGTGCAGGATGGATTGTGCTTCCGGGACGGATCGGGTAGTGACAATGGTCACTAGATGAGCAGATTTATCCCGGAATGCTTTGCGAGGAGGTCTGTCTTTGCAAAGCATTATGGGATTTGTTGTGACAACAGCGGCGACGCATACAAAGATGGCGTAGATGCCATGCGGGGAGGCGGGGTTATGTGACCAAGAGGGAGCGGAAAATAGTGATCATCTGTCTGAACGGTCAGTTAACTAAGTTCCCTATAAAGTCCCTGCTCTATATTGTGATGGAGGGGTTTAAGGTTTTAGGGCGGACATTTGGAGACAGCCAAAGAATCGTTTCTCTGCTTTCCACCATGTTGAAAGGTCAAAGTTTACCTCATCGTTGCAACTCAGGTATCGTTTGCCATTTCTCAATTCACGAGAATGTGAGTATGGACCCCATGTTCTCACCGAGTCTGTTCTAGAGAAGAACACAGGAAAGTCTGAACTCTGGGAGAACGGGAGCACGCAGAATAAATCTGGGTCAATTGGAACAGAAGATTAGTTGTAACATCACCACACGCTCAACTAGTCTGGAGCTGCATTTCAACTCCTGTTATTAATAGGGCTGCAGCAGTCGGGGCTAAGGTTAGTCCGTCTGCAGCAGTTGGGCCTAAGGTTAGTCCGTCTGCAGCAGTTGGGCCTAAGGTTAGCCCGTCTGCAGCAGTCGGGGCCAATGTTAGTCCGTCTGCAGCAGTCGGGGCCAATGTTAGCCCGTCTGCAGCAGTCGGGGCCAATGTTAGTCCGTCTGCAGCAGTCGGGGCCAATGTTAGTCCGTCTGCAGCAGTCGGGGCCAATGTTAGTCCGTCTGCAGCAGTCGGGGCCAATGTTAGTCCGTTTGCAGCAGTCGGGGCCAATGTTAGTCCGTTTGCAGCAGTCGGGGCCAATGTTAGTCCGTCTGCAGCAGTCGGGGCCAATGTTAGTCCGTCTGCAGCAGTCGGGGCCAATGTTAGTCCGTCTGCAGCAGTCGGGGCCAATGTTAGTCCGTCTGCAGCAGTCGGGGCCAATGTTAGTCCGTCTGCAGCAGTCGGGGCCAATGTTAGTCCGTCTGCAGCAGTCGGGGCCAATGTTAGTCCGTCTGCAGCAGTCGGGGCCAATGTTAGTCCGTCTGCAGCAGTCGGGGCCAATGTTAGCCCGTCTGCAGCAGTCGGGGCCAATGTTAGTCCGTCTGCAGCAGTCGGGGCCAATGTTAGTCCGTCTGCAGCAGTCGGGGCCAATGTTAGTCCGTCTGCAGCAGTCGGGGCCAATGTTAGTCCGTCTGCAGCAGTCGGGGCCAATGTTAGTCCGTCTGCAGCAGTCGGGGCCAATGTTAGTCCGTCTGCAGCAGTCGGGGCCAATGTTAGTCCGTCTGCAGCAGTCGGGGCCAATGTTAGTCCGTCTGCAGCAGTCGGGGCCAATGTTAGTCCGTCTGCAGCAGTCGGGGCCAATGTTAGTCCGTCTGCAGCAGTCGGGGCCAATGTTAGTCCGTCTGCAGCAGTCGGGGCCAATGTTAGTCCGTCTGCAGCAGTCGGGGCCAATGTTAGTCCGTCTGCAGCAGTCGGGGCCAATGTTAGTCCGTCTGCAGCAGTCGGGGCCAATGTTAGTCCGTCTGCAGCAGTCGGGGCCAATGTTAGTCCGTCTGCAGCAGTCGGGGCCAATGTTAGTCCGTCTGCAGCAGTCGGGGCCAATGTTAGTCCGTCTGCAGCAGTCGGGGCCAATGTTAGTCCGTCTGCTGCAGAAGGGGCCCCGGCATAAGGGGCTAACATAAGCCCGTCTGCTAATGTCCATACTCGTGTTCTTGTGAATTGACTGACATGCACTGAGTCAAACCCCAAACAACATGGCTACCAAATTAACTGAATGATTCATATCTTCTGATGAACATACAGCACTTATTTTTTTATCTTTACATTTAATTTTTATAGCTCGGGAAAATATTGCAATATTGTGATAATATGGTATTTTGACCCAAGTATTGTGACACATATCGTGACACCCGTGCCGATGCTCACCCCCAGACAGCAACCAGTTCCATCCCCACAGCCTGCACTCTGGGTCCCTGAGCCAGACCCTTAACCCCACACTGCATCCCCAAGGGGAGGGGTTAAATACAGAGTGTGAATTTATCCGACGTGAGATCAATAAAAACAAAAGGCCTTCAAATAAGAGTCATAAAGACCCCCCCACCTACCACAGCGGGCCAGAGGACTGAATCATGAGGAGAAAGAAAACTATGAAACTTTTTCACAGGCAATGCTTTATCATCTGGGGAATAAATGGTTTCAGTTAAAGGTGTTCCTGAGCGTGCTCTGTACCTTGGTATGGAATCGGAGGTCCTGCCTGAGCATCATCAGCAAGCAGCTCCTGTCCAGATGAAAAGTCCTCCCTGCAGCACACAGAAACAGCACTGAAGGAGAACGCTAGCGAACTGCAGTGAAAAAGGCAGATCTACAGAAACCCTACAGAATCTAAAGGGTTTGGAGACTTCCTGACTGTTTTTATTTAGACTGTTTTTGGTCCACTTTTCCCTCTGGCTTCCATGTTTACAGGTTGCAGCAATTTTACCAACGTAAAATACCAAACGTGCTGAAAATCCTCGCTCGATTGGATCAAGAAGCAGGAAGTATTCACAGTATACAATACAATAAGTAGTAGATTTCTGTAAAGACATGACTACTAGCAGAAATATATTTTTCTGGATATCTGTAATGCTATATTAATTCATTTCATTATGACTAGCAGTAATTCTTTTATAGCGATCTTAAATTTGAGCTCATTCTGGTCAGAATTTACATAGGAAGAATGTTTATTTTAAATAAGAATAATGTTATTTTAGATATCTGGAAGTAAAAGCCCAATAAACATGAATGAGAAACGTGATTTCATGTTTACTAGTAAAAATAACATTTCAGATATCTGACAAGTTCATTTTGAGTAGGAAGAAAAGCATTTGAGACATCTGGATTACATATTCAGTCAAGCTAATAAATGTCAAAACAGCCTGCCATACTCTACTACTCAGGAGCCAATTGGAAATAAGCGACAAGCACCAGCTCAAATTGAACAAATGGCTGATGGGCTGATATTCAGATGAAATCTGTTGGGATCTGGAGGCTTGTCTAACTTTCTCCACCAGAGGGCACCTGAGATCTTCCTCCTGAGGGCGTGAGCTGACTTCTGCACACCTGTTTTCCATCTGCTCATCTGGAGGCTTTCTTAAGGAGGAGGAGGCTGACACTTCCCTGCCAGAGTGTTTGCCAGTAATGGAACCAGCAAACCTGAGCCAGCTTCTCTTATCTGTTTCTCAGATTTTTGTGAACTAGTCTGACCCTGTGTTCTTCTGCCTCTCAGATCCTGACTTATCTGGATATCAGTCTAATCCTGGAGAAAACAATCGCTGCCTGGAACCTGCCTGTCTGCCCTCAGCCTCCGTCTCTGCCTCTGCCCTCAGCCTGCCGACCAGCCTCTGGACCCACAAGGTTCCCCCCCTGCTGATCAGAATACCCTCTGAGCAGGTATTAATCCAAGCCGCCATTAAACTGCAAGTTTCCTGGTTCCACTCTAACCGATCTGTCCTCCTCTAGTTGCTTCCCTCCCGTGATCATTCTGCCGAGCCAAGACCCTGTTCACATTTATCTGAAAACATTGTAAATAAACCATTTAACTTTTTCCCTGTCTGCTGAGTGTTTCTGCATGTGGGTTAGACGCTTAGACCCCAACATGACAAAATCAACGCGTACTTGACACGTAGACGCGTTTTTAACGCTTTAACTAAGTGTGACAGAATAAAGGGCTAAAACAACACATTAACAACGTGCAAAATATGTGTCATTGACATGTTTTCTATGTGTTACAAATCATAAATTATTGGACCAAATGGTCTTCCATAACACGCTGCACTGAAGCATTTATAGAAGATTTAGGAAATTTGGGGCCCTAGGCAAAGACAGGAAGGGGGCTGCTATTAGCATTCAAGGCTATCAGAGTGGGTAATAGAGAAGCAATGGCGTCACTCTTGTTCTGGTCTCTGTGTTAGGTTTATTCAATGATGATTATAAAATTAATGTGTGCTTATGAAACATTTGTGCAAGGGGATGCTCCACTCCTGTCTCATGATCCAGTCAGGAGACCATCCTGCCTCGTCATTCTGATGGAGCATTCTGTCTTCACTAACTGATCAGTTGTTCTGTCAGAACAATACTCTGTAACCATGCGTCATTTTCTGTTAATAAAAGACGGCTGCAGGAGGAGATTCGGAGAAGGAAAGCTTGAAGTTGGGTTGGGCTTTTCCTTCCGCTCCTGCAGAAGCTGCTTGATTCTCTTTCCTGTGTAGACTCAATTTCTATTTATTTGCAAACCTACATTTTCTGAATCCAACACTCTGTTTGCTCCGAGGTGAGAAAACAATCAACCCGAAAGAGAACGGACTCCGTCTTCGCTTTTGTCAACTATATTTGACCCACTCTGTACGTTTTTTCTTTCTTCCTGATTGTTCTCTCCGAGTGTCTATCAGCATGGACACGCAGATAAAACCATCACACTCTAGCCTTCTTCTTCTTCTTCCTTGCAACTCCCGCCACTAACATTGACGTAGTGCCTTGATCAGATGTGCCTAAACAATAGCAACTAGATGCGATGATCTAAACAACAGAATTGACCAAAAAAATAATGGTCGCCTTAAAAAAATCAATAATCCTGTGAACAAATGTTATATATCGCAATAAAAAATGCTCAGGGTGCAACACTAGTGAAGTGAACTTGATTTCTGAAACTTTAAGCTGATAGACAAATGTACCTTTAAAAAGAAACTATGGACCTAAATTGGATTGTTATTGAAGTTGATATCCTTACATCAGTAGGAAGTCCTCAGGCTCTCTCAGCCGGCTGCACTCTGTTTTTATTGAAGGAGGAGGATACGTGTTCAGGTTCTCTGAAACAGACAAAGAAAGAAACACGTTTAAATTCAACGGAGTCAATGAATCGATGAAATCAGCTGGTTTAACTTTTAAAGCCAGAACACGATTTCGCATTAGATCCGACAGAAAATCGTGTCGGACGACGTCGTGGCGTTTAGCGCTCATTGAAAGTCAATGGGGATGATTTCCTGTAGGGGGCAGCGTAGCTCCGACTGAGATAGAGCCCGAGTCTATTTCAGTCGGAATACGCAGCAATTCAGACAGTGGCGGCTGACCAGTAGAGGGCGCTAGGGCGCCGCATCACCAACTGAATACGCTGAACAAAATAAAAACTGAATGTAACTGATTTTAAATGCTAAGAAGAAAAATCCTGCTGAAGTTTCTCTTACTGCTGAGGACAGAAAGGAAGACTCTGAAGAAGCGCTGAACGTAGCCCTGCTCCTGGGTCTCAAGCCGGCTGATTCGGACGAGGTGCTGACGGGTAGGTAGACCAGCCATCTCCCTCACTTGGGTCTGGTTG
This sequence comes from Cyprinodon tularosa, assembly GCF_016077235.1. Taxonomy (NCBI): domain Eukaryota; kingdom Metazoa; phylum Chordata; class Actinopteri; order Cyprinodontiformes; family Cyprinodontidae; genus Cyprinodon; species Cyprinodon tularosa. The sequence goes on along the minus strand of NW_024039272.1, from coordinate 113,117 downwards.
TACCGATCACCGACTGCCACCACAAACATGGCCACGCCCTCACACTTGGACTTCAGGGAGATGTACCGCAGCCAGTCTCGGTCTCTGTTCTCTGTTCGGGAGGCGACGACGGCCATTAGAGCCCTTCTTCTACGTGGCAGGGCACCCTTCTGCAGCACCTCCTTTATGGTGTAGTCAAGTGTTTGTCCCAAAATCGAGGCACCGCTCTGCTGCTGCATTTTCTCCATCAGGTGTTGCTTCATTCCAGCCTGACCCTGGTAGGTCTGCAGGTCGAACTCCACCCTGGCCTCCTTGGTGCCGCTCTGCTGGACCACAGCAATGCGAGCCTGGTTTCCGGGTCTGCGGGGCTGAGGACTTACCACCAGCTGCTCCACCACAGAACCCAGCAGCTGCTTGGCACCAGCGTATTCATCCGCCTGCATGTTCCTGGAACTGTCCACAACTATAGCCAGGTCAATATTGGCCTGCTGAGGCGGCACCGGGATCTGGATGAAGGAGCACTCCTCTGAGCGTCTGCAAGGATCTGATGACACAGAGGAAATACATGAAGATCAGATAGCAAAGATAAATGATTACGCTTTTATTATAAGCCATTAGAAGTTCTTATTTATCCATAACATTTTATATTAACAGAATAAACAGGAACAAAGGTACCAAATATATTGACAGGAACCAAATGCACCTAAGCTTCAACATGTTACAAGGTTGGATGCAAAGAAAGGTTGAGCTACTGTCACACTTCAGGCCTTCTTGCGCAATTACGAATTTTTTTGCGTGGTCTTTCACATTTCCAAATGAACGCGACTTGAATGTGATCTCCTATCTGAACTGCATTCTTACATCTTAAGCCTCCAGCACCAACAGTAGAGGTCGCCACAACATCCCAAGAGAGCGTGCTCTTTGTTTACAGACATACAGGTGCTGGTCATAAAATTAGAATATCATGAAAAAGTAGATTGATTTCAGTAATTCCATTTAAAAAGTGAAACTTGTATATTATATTCATACATTACATACAAACTCATATATTTCAGATGTTTATTTTGTTTAATTTTGATGATTACAAATGACAACAAATGAAAATCTCAAATTCATCATATCAGAAAATTAGAATATTGTGAAAAGGTTCAAAATTGATGGCCCCTGGTGCCACACTCTAATCAGCTAATTAACTCAAACCACCTGCAAAAGCCTTTAAATGGTCTTTCAGTCTAGTTCTATAGGCTACACAATCATGGGGAAGACTGCTGACTTGACAGTTGTCCAAAAGACGACCATCGACACCTTGCACAAGGAGGGCAAGACACAAAAGGTCATCGCTAAAGAGGCTGGCTGTTCACAGAGCTCAGTGTCCAAGCACATTAATAGAGAGGCGAAGGGAAGGAAAAGATGTGGTCGAAAAAAGTGTACAAGCAAGAGAGATAACCGCACCCTGGAGAGGATTGTGAAACAAAACCCCTTCAAAAATGTGGGGGAGATTCACAAAGAGTGGACTGCAGCTGGAGTGAGTGCTTCAAGAACCACCACACACAGACGTATGAAAGACATGGGTTTCTGCTGTCGCATTCCTTGTGTCAAGCCACTCTTGAACCACAGACAGCGTCAGAAGCGTCTTGCCTGGGCTAAAGAGAAACAGGACTGGACTGCTGGTGAGTGGTCCAAAGTCATGTTCTCTGATGAAAGTAAATTTTGCATTTCCTTTGGAAATCAAGGTCCCAGAGTCTGGAGGAAAAGAAGAGAGGCACTTCATCCACGTTGCTTGAAGTCCAGTGTAAAGTTTCCACAGTCAGTGATGGTTTGGGGTGCCATGTCATCTGCTGGTGTTGGTCCATTGTGTTTTCTGAGGTCCAGGGTCAACGCAGCCACATACCAGGAAGTTTTAGAGCACTTCATGCTTCCTGCAGCTGACCAACTTTTTGGAGATGCAGATTTCATTTTCCAACAGGACTTGGCACCTGCACACAGTGCCAAAGCTACCAGTACCTGGTTGAAGGACCATGGTATCCCTGTTCTTAATTGGCCAGCAAACTCTCCTGACCTTAACCCCATAGAAAATCTATGGGGTATTGTGAAGAAGAAGATGCAATACACCAGACCCAACAATTCAGAAGAGCTAAAAGCCACTATTAGAGCAACCTGGGCTATCATAACACCTGAGCAGTGCCACAGACTGATCGACTCCATGCCACGCCGCATTGCTGCAGTAATACAGGCCAAAGGAGGCCCAACTAAATACTGAGTGCTGTACATGCTCATACTTTTCATGTTCATACTTTTCAGTTGGCCAACATTTCTATAAATCCTTTGTTTTTATTGGTCTTCAGTAATATTCTAATTTTCTGATATGATGAATTTGAGATTTTCATTTGTTGTCATTTGTAATCATCAAAATTAAACAAAATAAACATCTGAAATATATGAGTTTGTATGTAATGTATGAATATAATATACAAGTTTCACTTTTTAAATGGAATTACTGAAATCAATCTACCTTTTCATGATATTCTAATTTTATGACCAGCACCTGTATATATTGCCTGACCTGTCTTTGGACTAACATTGGATTCAGCCTGTTCACGACCTTTGATCCGTCTCTTGACATCGGCTTGGATTTCCCTTTGGTACCTCTTCAGTCCTCTGATCCTCTGCCTGGACCTCAACACCGGCCTTCTGATTTTCCTTCCAGATACTCCAGCTCTTCCTCATCTCCTGGCTTCTGCTCATCCATCTGCTCTGATTCTACTCCTGGAACTCTCTGGAGTTCTTTCTCTGTGGAGAAATAATCCGTCTGGAGCCGCTCCTTCCTCTGGGCTCACACTGAACTTAAAAACCAGGTTTGTGGCTCACATGCTCGCTATCGTTCCTCATCAGTTTTTTGGTCACTAACCTGAATTTCTACCTCTACAGAGATTCCAGTCATCTTGTCCAAGTTGACAAGCCTCAGATCCCTGAAGAGTTAATAGACACTTCTTTGAAATCACTTCAATTCTGTCTGCCTGAATTCTGGGTCCTATATTCTGAGTTCTGACACTTGGCGGCATTGGAAAAAACCAGACCTGTGTTGTTCTGAATGTCATGAAAAGATCAGATTCAGGTTGCATGTGGGCAAAAAAAAATCCAATTTGGATCACTTCAGAAACCTTTGATGAGTATAAATGGTGTTCAAGGAGACAGTGTGTAATCAGTATGTTGTAGGATGGAGAGACTGAAGAAAAACATTCAACATGAGAAACGGTTTTAAAATAAAGTTCTTGAGCAGGAATGAAGCTACTTACCATAACAGATGGTGCAGGTCTTGACCCGCTCCAGGTCTTGCGGACGTGTCAGAGCGAAGATGGATCTACCAGACGCATCAGTCTGCAGGGAGGAAACGGAAGCTGCTGTTATCTTCAGCTCATTCCGATCCGAGAGACAAATATGATTGAAGCTGAATCCCTAATAAAGCAGTGGTTTAAACCTCTGCCACTAGATTCCACTAGATTTTGGCCATGTTCTCTAGATCAGTCAGGTTTCTGGGCTGTCACTGAGAAACACTGAGTTTAAAGGAATAGTACACCCAAAACATGGTTAGCCTTCATTTTCTACTCACCCCCATGCTGAACAACACCCTGGAGTACTTTTTTGATATCTCAAATGCATCTGGAGATCTGGGAGGCTTCTTGCTGTCTGCTGACATTCAAATAATGGAGGTCTATGGCGCCCGAGGCAGAAAGGTCCATAAAAGTCCACAAAAAACGTGTCAATATTCCTCCATACTGCTCGTCCAATGTATTCCAAGTGTCCTGAGTGGGTAGCATCCAGAATTTACTAGAAACAAAGTCATTTAGAATGTTTTTAGAGCATAAACAGTAGTGTATAGGATTTCCTAGAAGCGCGTTCACGAGTCTACGGAAACCGCGGCAGACCAAACCAGATGAAAGTGCGCATTCAGCTCGGCAAAGAACTCATGCTCTTCCTCAACACTGAAGTCCTCAGACATTTTTTCTTTCGTTGTTTCTTTCTTTGCACAGGTAAACAGCACATTTCTTCTTCTACGCTTGCATTATCGGCAGAGCAGACGCTGAATGCGCACTTTCATCTGGTTTGGTCTGCCGCGGTTTCCGTAGACTCGTGAACGTGCTTTTAGGAAATCCTATACACTACTGTTTATGCTCTAAAAACATTCTAAATGACTTCGTTTCAAGTAAATTATGGACGCTACCCACTCAGGACACTTGGAATACATTGGACGAGCAGTATGGAGGAATATTGACACGTTTTTTGTGGACTTTTATGGACCTTTCTGCCTCGGGCGCCATAGACCTCCATTATTTGAATGTCAGCAGACAGCAAGAAGCCTCCCAGATCTCCAGATGCATTTGAGATATCAAAAAAGTACTCCAGAGTGTTGTTCAGCATGGGGGTGAGTAGAAAATGAAGGCTAATCATGTTTTGGGTGTACTATTCTTTTAATACCACTCCTTGGTTATCCTGGTTGTGTGCTACGGTTCATTGTGATGCTGGAAGACCCAGCCTCCACCCATCTTCGGTTCAATCCCCCTGTCCGAAGTGCAGAAAAACACTCCCAAAGCATGATGCTACCACCCCCATGCTTCACAGTATGGATGGTGTTCTCGGGATGGTTCTCATCATTCTTCTTCCTCCAAACACGGTTAGTGGAATTATGACCAAAAAGTTCTATTTTGGTCTCATCTGACCACATGACTTTCTCCCATGACACCTCTGGATCATCCAGATGGTCACTGGCAAACTGGAGATGGGCCTTGACAGGCAAGCACATTTCTCCCGTCTCCCAGGTTCACCACCAATCACATGGTGAAGTTTTTAGACGACACCACGGTGGTGGACCTCATCACTCCATTAAAGACATTTCATCCCAATGCTGCGTGTCCAGAGCCCGTAACTTCATCAGTGACGAAGAGGCTTCACAGCATTCAATGCAGGCCCAGCAGGTTCTGCAACAGCTTCTTCCCCACCGCCATTAGACTGAGAAACTGTTGTATAAAATCGGGTTTGAAGAAAAAAAAAGGCGCTGAATGTCTACGTGGTTTAAAGCAGAGGACCCTTCCTAGCCATGCATGATTTCAAACCATGACGTCTTTGTGTATTACCAACAGTCACCATGGAAACGGAGATCCCAGCCTTTCTCAGGTCATTGACCAGCTCCTCCAGGGTACTTCTGGGCTGATTTCTCACCTTTCTTAGGATCGTTGAGATCTCACCAGGTGAGATCTTGCACGGAGCCCCAGTCTGAGTCTTTCTAATGATTGCTCCAGCAGTGGACATTTTTTCACCAAGCTGCTTGGTTATTTTCTTGTACAGTTTAATATCTATTGTCTTTGAACAGCTCTTTGGTCTTGGCCATGTTAGTGGTTGGATTTTAACTGATTGTATGGGGTAGACAGGTGTCTTTATGCAGATAACTGCCTCAAACTAGTGCATCGAATTTAGGATAATGAACGGAGTGGTGTGGAACATATTGAAGGCAGACTGACATGTCTTTGAGGGTCAGAACTCTTGCTGATAGACAGCTGCTGGAATGCTTATTTACAGCTGTATCATAAAAATAAATAGTTATAAACTCATATTTTGTGATTTCTGGATTTTATTTCTAAGTGGGAGAACTTGCAAAATAGGTCAAAGTTCTTTGTGTTCTCTTTCAGACCAGCTCCTCTCATCATCCCAGTATTCTGAGCAGGCATCAGAAAGTCAAACCCACCTCCAATGCTTGACTGATCTGCTGGCTGTTCCTGGCAGAGATGACGGCAGGGATGATGTTCAGCGCCTGGTACTCCATCATCGCAGCAACTATATCCTCAGGGTCCTGTGACTCTCCGCCGGAGAAGAACACCGCCACTTTCCTTATCATGTGCCCAGAGCGGACACGCTTGAAGACATTTCGGCCCACGAACAGCATGGCCGCACCGAGGTGCCGCTGTTCTGCGTTGCGTTCTCCAGGGAGATCCTCTATGTCCATTAGAAGAGTTTTCTTGCTGCGGTGCTTCTGGAAACGGATCAGGTACTTGGTGGATCTGCTGTATCCCACCACAGAGACACGAGCGCCCACTGGACAGTTGCTCTCAGCGATGGTGATGTTCCTCAACATGGACAGCATGATCTCCCTTTGCCTGTTAAACTCGAAGCCAGTCGTTAAGTCTAAAGCGAAGACCAGCTCTGTGGGGTAGGCCGGACACTGGATCGGACCTGAGGGAGATCATGATGAAGAAAATGATAAATTAGCCACATTGTATCCTTTTTCAACCATAGACAGGTGGATCAGAGGGAAAGTAGGACGCCGTCAGCGGTGGGCGGTTCGCTGCTGGCCTAAAATCAGTCAGAAACACTAACCTACATTCATAAGCTAAACATTTAATTTTCCTCTTTCCAACTGTATTAATAATCCAAACAATCCATTCTCCATCCATTTTAGCATTTCTCTTGGCTGCGCTGCTTCCACTACATTTATGTGGTTGCTACATATTTTGTCGAATCAGATTTCAGCCTCTGTGTGTTGCTATGGCAATGAAATCTGCCCAGGGCCTTTGGAATCAGCAGCGGCGGCTGGTATTACCTTAACAATAGTAGCGAAGACAGTTTTTTTCAATCAGATTTAAAATTTTCCCCACTGGGCCAGCTAGAGGGCCCGCCCCTAATGTCACCATTTTCTGGCCTCTGATTGGTCAGTCTGAGCAAAATGGTTAAAGCTAAGTTAAGCTAGTGACAATCGGAATTTTAGATTCATTTTTGTTCAAAGTTTTTCTGGCTTAAATGGCTGAAAGTAAGACTTCCTGCACAAAGACAGAAGGATGGATTTAGTTTATAAATAATCAGCATCTCTGATGAGTGTGATATATTTTATTTTCATGCTTTATGCTCTATTTCATCTGGTAATTAGATGCATATTGAATCTGAACGGCTCCTGATGATGTAAATGTGGCGGAACTGCGGCCTGCAGCCCCAAACCCTTTACAGGAGAACAGAAGACCTCACCTATTCAGCCAGGCCAACTATTCCCTCTAACGACCCCCCTTTCAGAGACATAGACAGGTATGGGGCATTGCAGGCTAACAAAGAAGCCAAACGACCCCCATTCCAAAGGGGGGGACCCGTTCATCCGTTTCTATTTGCATGTTTTCTAAACTAAAACCAGGCTTTGTTGGGCTGCTGGATAAAACCTGGAACTAAACGCTATTTCTGACATTTTGATTTGAAAAAACTTCCTGGATGGAAGAGAAACGTCTTGGAAACAAAGTCCAGTGGAGTTATTTTAACTTTTTTGGACTGACTATGACCTGGATAACAGGGCGTCTTCAGCAGCATTATGAAGTGTTATTTAAAGAGTTTGTCCAGAGGGATCTCAGCTCAGGAAAAGAACGGGAGAGAAAAAACTTTAAGCAGGAAACACAGAGCTTTCCTTATCACAGTGCTGTGACTCCACTGATTGAACAGCAGAAGGACGCAGCTTATTAAAGCGCCAGTTTCTGCACAATTCCTCAAAAATTTAACATGTTTTTATAAAGTTTAGTTTATTAAATTATTAAAGTTCTTAACCAATGACGCATGTTAAAAATAATCATTTATTTGTCATTAAATGTGCAACTGGGCGTAATGGTGCATTCGGATGCGGTAAAGGAAGGGTGTAGATTTTAGGACATTCTCGATCTCAGTCTCTTCATTCAGGGAAATTTTGACCGAGCAAATTTTTGAGTTTAACAAAGCAACATTCTCATTTAAAAGAAGGATCTTATAAGTATATTGATTTTTAAGTACAGTGTTTGCCACCGTCTTCCAGCATCGATGAACAATATACATTGACCCGCATTGACTCATGGGTGTTGGGATCTGGAGGTCTGTCCACTTTCTCCACCAGAGGGCGTACAAGATCTCCTGGAGCCGGAGCTGATTGCACCACCTGTCGCTCATCTGCTCATCAGGAGATCAGTATTTACGGAGGCAGAGGACGTCTCTCCAGTGCCAGAGTGTTTGCCGGTTACGGTTAGCAAGCCTGAGCCAACCAGCCTGTCTAAACCTCTGACTCCGTGATAGCCTGAACCTGATCTGTTTTCTGCTCTCTGCTTCCTAGATTGAACCCGCCTGAAACCTGAAACCCTGAAGAGTTACTCTGCCTGAATCAGCCTGTCTGATCTCTGAAGAACCCTGGAGAATAATTCCTGTCAAAGACCTGCCTGCCGCTCTCTGAAGAAACTGGAAGGGAAACTCAAAGTCTGTGATCTGCCTACACTCACACCAAGCTCTGCCTCCGCCTGGCCCTCAGCCTGCCGGCAGCCTCTGGACCCTCAAGGTTCCCCCCCCTGAGCCGCTCTGCTCAACCCCAGAACAGATACAGCTCTGCATACACTCATCCTGCAAATTACCTGGACCTCCACTAACTCCTCTGTCCCCCTCTGCAGTGAACCCAGTAGTGACCTGTCCTGGACCTCTTAACTCTGTGTGCATTTCAGAGTCCACTCGTGAACAGACGAGTTCCCCTTAGGATCTGTTTATTCATTGTATTCCAACTTCTCAATAAACCTTTGAACTTTTATCCTGCCCCTGAGTGTTCTGCATGTGGGTTAGGCACCTGAAGCCAAACATGACAATGGGAAGTAGAGGAACACGATGCTATCCCTTTCCTCTAACTTAGTTGCCTTCCGATTGTAAAGCTTTCATCACTAAAACTATATTTACCTCTAGAAGCAACTTAATCTCTCCATGGGACATATTTGTTTCACTTAAGGCACGCTGCAGTACAGGATCCGGGGTATCCTTCTTTGTCATCCATTTCCCTTGAGTCATTGCTGGTCAAAGCAGATTGGCCAACTTGGACAGCAACGGTGGATGATGGTGGCAAAAATGAATATATTTGCCTTCATATAACCCAAAATAAACCTTGTTAAACTGAAATGTCTGCACAATTGGGTACAATTTCATTCCATTCAAGACAAGAGCTCCATCACTTCCTGATACCTGAGAATGTCAAAGGAACATCGTAGTACTGTCAATTAATTGTTAATTACACTTTAGATCAGTTTATTAAATGATAACTCATATCTCCATATTAAACCAGTCTTCACTTGATATGGTTTTGATAAAGCTTCTAGTTAGAGTGGCTCAGGTTATCCTGAGCTATCTCTATAGTTCTGCTGCTATAGGCTTAGACTGCTGGAGGACATAGGGACCCCTTTCTCATCATTCTGCTTCATTCTGTCTCTATTCTCCCACTCTGCAGAATCTGGGAGAATCTGTTCAATCTCTAACGTTCTGCTCTCTCTGCTGTTTCTCATAGTAGCTTCATCTGGTCTGTTCCTGTTTGGCTGTGACTCCATCCTGGAGAGAAATATCAGCTGTGCTGCTGCCATCAACACCTTTGTTTCTAGATGTTGGAGCTTGGCCTGTTTTCCAGTGTAGTCCTGTTTCTCTGACTGGGACTAACTGGATGTGCTCTCTTCATCCTCTGGTATGGGAGCTGGCTCGGAGCTCGTCTGCCTGGCTGTGTGTTTCCTGGACGGGGCCGCCTGTGGAGCTGGCTGACAGTTGCCTTTTGTATCTATGCTTCTTTTTCTATGTCTGCTTCTGTCTCCTTGAACCCCGGTCGGCCTCAGCAGATGGCCGCTCACACTGAGCCTGGTTCTGCTGGAGGTTTCTTCCTGTTCAAAGGGAGTTTTTCCTCTCCACCGTCGCTACAAGCATGCTTAGTGTGAGGGATTGCTGAAGAGTCAATGAGTCGAGGCAATCAGCTGGTTTTCCTTAGATAGAAAACTTTGAATCAATCTGACTGGATGATCTGGTGAACTGGAAAGTGACCTGAGATGACATGATGTGAATTGGAGCTATAGAAATAAACTGAATAGAATTGAATTAATGTCATGCTGAATGTAGAATACACATATAAAGCCCTTAATTATCAAGCTCTATCAAACTTCACTGGTTTGGTTCCAGCTGGTAAAACGGAAACATACGTACCGTGACAGCAAACTGTGGAGGAAGAAGAAAAGGAGATTTAGATTCTAACTGCAGGTCTAATCTTTCTAGTTCTGGATTCTCTGATTTCACCTACCACAGTTTTCTCTGATGTAGGTGATCAGTTCGCACTCCTGAAACAAAGCAGACATGTTTGTATTATTATCCTTCCTGTTCCTTCTGCTAACGTTAGCAGAGTGTGGATTTAAGGACGACTTACAGATTTTTCCCTCTTTCCAGGAGGACCTCGGCCTCCCTGCAGACAGACGGGGGAACAATAACTGTTAGCTTTGGTTCTCCTGATCTCCAGCGGATATTTCTGCCAGACCAGTCATGTTACATGACTGATGCTGCCAGTGAGGGACAGAGGCCTAAACTCACTTTGTGTCCAGAATATCCAGAATCTCCATCCTCTCCTTCTTCTCCCGGTCTTCCTGAGTTCCCCTATAAACCCAAACAGACTGGCTGATTTTACAGTAAAGTTTCAGGCTGTTGCTGTAAAATAATCCAGAACCTAAACACTCACAGATCGACCCGGGTTCCCTGTCCTCCCAGGAAAACCGCTGCCTCCTTTATCACCCTTCTCACCCTGAACAAACAGAACAGGCCGTGACTTTCCTGGACTTCAGGATTTTTTTCATTTTCTCTGCAGGAATCTCAGACTCACCAATGGACCAGGATAACCAGGAAAACCAGAACTTCCCTGTGGAGAGAAACCAGTCGGTCATAAAACTGTGGAAGTTTTGGATGAAAGCAGCTGATCTAGAAGAGTAGAAAACTCTTCAACGAGGACTTTTGGAAATGAAAAACCGATCCTGGGTTTGCTCTACCTTGCTCCCCGGACGTCCTTTTGATCCCTCACCATCCGGCCCATCCTGACCCTGAAAACATCAAAAAGGAAACATTTAAAACGTCCGGCCATCACAGGGTGACACTCTGGAGTAAAAAATGTTGAGGTATGTCTGTTTTTAGCCTCACAGGCTCCAAACGAAGGTCAGGAGAGATAAAAATGAGTCACACAGCCTCCTTTATAGCTCGAAGGTGAGGATTGCTGTTATTAGGAAATCTATCTGGCCAGTGAAAGATAGATAAACCTAACAGGGAACAGCCTTCATGAACTAATGTTTTCCCTCCAAATGTTCAAGTGTGAGAAAGTTCTCTATGCCGGGGTTGGGTCGGCTCCAGGGCCGTCACTAGGTTTGAGAGACATGGGTGGCTTAGCCCCTAGGTAAGATATTGCGCGCACAGCGCGCGCCGAAATTTTTTCAGTGCACTTTCTAAGGCGCTGTCTATAAATTCATTATTTTAAGAGCAACATACCTGGGAAACACTTCCCTCACTAATGCTACTTCACCAACTAAACTACACCAGTTAAAATGTGCTAAATTACAAAGAGTAAATGGTAGGTGCCATGCATTACTGCATAAATGGAAGAAGGCAAGTGGTTCGCCACTCATCATAATGGAAACCTTCTACAGAAGACAGTTGTCTAACCAACAGACTCCCAACATCTTCATAAACCCTTAACCTGGCCATTCATCTTTCCCCATCTCCCCTGCACCCACAACCTGTCAGGAACCCCTGTCTGCTTTGCAATAACCCTGTTTCTGTGTGTGTGCTTGGTGTGTGTGTGTGACCTGGACTTTGGCATGTCTTTCTCTACACCTGGCACAGAGAGAAACACATATATGTGAGGAACTTAACAATAAATGCAGCATTATCTTTGATAGATTTCTGCTTAATCTAAAGTTTAACCACAAAATACAAGTTGCATAAATGGACAGTAGGCAATAGGCAATAGCATCATTGCAAAGAAGGATATCCTTGAGACTTTTTCACATCAGTCTGACAAAGTTTTAATGCAAATAAAGGAAGTATTTTTAAGTACAATGTATTAATGAAAACACAAAATCAACAGTATATGAAACGTACAACTTAGAACTATAGTCAACCCAAGGAAGCACTACCATATCACACAGTGTCGCCCTATCAGACTGGTGGCACATAGATATGGGAGAATTATCCTGCCATAATGCAAGAGCACATAACTTCAATTAGAGAAAATAATTTCATCTTCTTGCACTCAAAACTTATAATGCTCACACTCAAAACATGCGCTCTCTCTCAAATATTTTCTCTTCTCTCAAAAATCTTTGTTTCTTCTCTCAGATTTAAACAGATATTTTCTATATTATCACAGATATTTTTTCCTCTCGCTTGCCTCCATCTCCGCTCTGCACGGGTCTCAGTTACGCTCTGCTTGCGGATTTGTTTTGCTCTCTCAGACTGCAGTTGGATCGTTGCCTAGCAACCTTTCCAGCCAATAGAACGACAGCCTCGGAAAAGGTGCGCTTGTTTAACCCTACGGAGTGTGCCTGTGCTACTACGCCACTTATAAAGCGTCAGCTGAAACTGCTATTTACAGTAGTTTTGTGGCTGATTGTTGTTTAGAAATAGAAAACCTGGTTTCATTTCTTAGTTTTGCCCTGGATTTTGTAGCGTTTGTGGACGCTACGTCGCTACTTGATCAAAACAATAACGTCGCTACAGGAAAGTTACTTGATAAATAAAGCAGCGACGCTACGGTCAAGCTACTTGAAAATGTAGTTAAACTAATAGCTTCGCTACATGTAGCGGCGCTACTGCCCATCACTGCTCCTGTGACAAAACTATTATAATGATGCTAGTAGGCTACAACAACATCGTGTTTTCCCACACCACTGACTTTGTTCACCATGGTAACGTAATTCCTACTGAATCAGACAAGCTATTAGGCCTATATTGTCTCTTTCCTCACTCCAGGTAAAGTGAAGAAAATGTAAACCGCTGACATCAAATGGCAAACTCACCGTATGTATCTGCACGCAACCATAACTTTCCTAATCAAGCTCGATGACTGTGTGGAGATTCAAAGGGCGCGCTGTTGCTGCACTGCACAGCTGCTATGGTCCAGTTGATGGCCGTGTACCACGTGACGTGACGCTGGACGCGGAGCCAATGAAGGAAATGAATATCCTAACGATATTAATAATTGTATAAATAATTGTGTTTGTAAATAAACTAACAGGAACTTATCTTCAGATTAACTTGCCTTCTTGGTGGCTCGTTTTCAGTGCTTTACTGCAATTGTTTGGGGTTATATGGAAAAAAAATCAATAAATAAAAAAATAACAATAAAAATCGCAAAATAATTATGGGGTGGCTAATACCAACGAAGGGATGACTTCAGCCACCCTAGAATAGGTCTAGCCACGTCCCTGGTCGGCTCCCCTGGGGGGAGTGTGTGTGTTGGGATGTTTGTAAGTTATATGTATGTGCTGAGCTTTTCGCAGTGACAGAGGACCTATCTCTCCATCTGAAGATATTAAATAAATTTGAACCTTATTTCTTGCAATAAATGCCTCTTCCTCAACTTCCAAACTCCACAACACCAACCACCTTCTGGAGATTCCACCAAACATTGCCAGATGCTTTACTTCTTAAGCTTTTAATTAATGATAACATAGCTCCACAATTATCTGGGGCACAGCCAGGCGCGGATTTAGGAAATGTGGGGCCCTAGGCAAAGACAGGCAGGGGGCCCTCTGAATGGAGAAGACATAAAACAGCCCCATTCTACAGATAGAGAAATGTTAATAGAATAGACATCCATGATCTGTTCTAGGTTTTGTCCCTTTTCTTCTTGTTTTCCTCTCTATGTTTTGCTCCTTCCTGTAACCCAATAACCCCGTCCTTCTTTTCACTGTAGACAAGCCATGATCTGTTCTAGGTTGTGTCCCTCTCTTCTTGTCCCTTTTCTTCTTGTTTTCCTCTCTATGTTTTGTACTCAGCTGACTTTTCATGCTGTCTCTAAAGGAATGAAAGATTTTTTCCAAGCACTAAGCTCACTTAGCTGATTGCTCCTTCCTGTGTTTCCAAAAAGGCCAAAGTAAATAACCCAGTCCTTCTTTTCACTGTAGACAAGCCATGATCTGCTTATCTGTTCTCCATTTTTCATTTGGATGAAATAATAGCTGCATGAATCATGACAGCAGACAAGATAGAGGAGAGCAGGAGGCGGGGTTACCAATCTACTCGCTCTGGAGAGCAGGAGGTACCTCTCACTACACGATGCCATTTTTTAGCCCCGATACCTGACTGCAGTATCGGCCGATACCGATACCATCTGTTTGAAATTGATGCGTGTGTATAAATGAAGAACTGCAGACTGCATGGCTTCATGTCAAGCTGCTGCCTACCTTAGTGAAGCAGGAAAAAGACTAAAACAAAGTGAATCCAGTAGATGTCACAGTCTTGGTTTTGTTATGTTTATTTAGAGTATTCAGTTTTACTTTGCTCCTTGTTTTAGTGTTTAATTATTATTTTGTTATTTTCTTGTTAGTTCCTGTCTTCCAGGTTTTCCATTTGTTGTCCTCTGCTGCCCTCTTGTGTCCTCTTTCCTTAGCTCTGTTTTCTGCTCTGTTCTCACCTGTTTCCAATCCTCTCGTTAGCCCTCTCTTTGTCTCTGTCCCCTTTAAAAGCCTCCCTCTTCAGTTCCTGTTTGCTGGACCCTCGTCTAACGTCTGTCTGCTTACCTCGTCTCTCCCTGGCTCCTAGAGTTTGGTTTTCCCCTGATGTCTCCTTGGTTCTGGTTTGTTAGTTATTTTTTTTGGATTTTTTGATTCCCGCCTCTGTACCTGTGAACCTCATTAAACCCACCTAAATTCACCTCTGCCAACTTGCCTCTGCTTTTGGTTCCTCAATCCAACACCAAATCGTGACAGTAGAACTTTTTATTGCCTACCTGGAATGGGTGACAATTGTTGAAGAAACTGTTGGCTCTCAAAATGATATCGGTGCCCTATTGGTTGGTACTCGCCGATACTGATACCTCCATTTTAGTGCTGGATCGGGGCCCCGACCGATACTGTTACCGGTATCAGTGCAACACTAATAATGACATTTATGGACTCCCGGATGTATACCTGGTTGCGCATGCACAGGACAGATCGGGTTGTGACGGACGGAATCACCAATCTACTCGCTCTGGAGACCAGAGTTCGCTGCTTTTAGCCGTTGTCGCCAAAGTCTCCAGTAGCAGAAAAAGTCGCTAGATTTGTTAATGTGCATACAGGTGCTGGTCATAAAATTAGAATATCATAAAAAAGTAGATTGATTTCAGTAATTCCATTTAAAAAGTGAAACTTGTATATTATATTCATACATTACATACAAACTCATATATTTCAGATGTTTATTTTGTTTAATTTTGATGATTACAAATGACAACAAATGAAAATCTCAAATTCATCATATCAGAAAATTAGAATATTACTGAAGACCAATAAAAACAAAGGATTTATAGAAATGTTGGCCAACTGAAAAGTATGAACATGAAAAGTATGAGCATGTACAGCACTCAGTATTTAGTTGGGCCTCCTTTGGCCTGTATTACTGCAGCAATGCGGCGTGGCATGGAGTCGATCAGTCTGTGGCACTGCTCAGGTGTTATGATAGCCCAGGTTGCTCTAATAGTGGCTTTTAGCTCTTCTGAATTGTTGGGTCTGGTGTATTGCATCTTCTTCTTCACAATACCCCATAGATTTTCTATGGGGTTAAGGTCAGGAGAGTTTGCTGGCCAATTAAGAACAGGGATACCATGGTCCTTCAACCAGGTACTGGTAGCTTTGGCACTGTGTGCAGGTGCCAAGTCCTGTTGGAAAATGAAATCTGCATCTCCAAAAAGTTGGTCAGCTGCAGGAAGCATGAAGTGCTCTAAAACTTCCTGGTATGTGGCTGCGTTGACCCTGGACCTCAGAAAACACAATGGACCAACACCAGCAGATGACATGGCACCCCAAACCATCACTGACTGTGGAAACTTTACACTGGACTTCAAGCAACGTGGATGAAGTGCCTCTCTTCTTTTCCTCCAGACTCTGGGACCTTGATTTCCAAAGGAAATGCAAAATTTACTTTCATCAGAGAACATGACTTTGGACCACTCACCAGCAGTCCAGTCCTGTTTCTCTTTAGCCCAGGCAAGACGCTTCTGACGCTGTCTGTGGTTCAAGAGTGGCTTGACACAAGGAATGCGACAGCAGAAACCCATGTCTTTCATACGTCTGTGTGTGGTGGTTCTTGAAGCACTCACTCCAGCTGCAGTCCACTCTTTGTGAATCTCCCCCACATTTTTGAAGGGGTTTTGTTTCACAATCCTCTCCAGGGTGCGGTTATCTCTCTTGCTTGTACACTTTTTTCGACCACATCTTTTCCTTCCCTTCGCCTCTCTATTAATGTGCTTGGACACTGAGCTCTGTGAACAGCCAGCCTCTTTAGCGATGACCTTTTGTGTCTTGCCCTCCTTGTGCAAGGTGTCGATGGTCGTCTTTTGGACAACTGTCAAGTCAGCAGTCTTCCCCATGATTGTGTAGCCTATAGAACTAGACTGAAAGACCATTTAAAGGCTTTTGCAGGTGGTTTGAGCTAATTAGCTGATTAGAGTGTGGCACCAGGGGCCATCAATTTTGAACCTTTTCACAATATTCTAATTTTCTGATATGATGAATTTGAGATTTTCATTTGTTGTCATTTGTAATCATCAAAATTAAACAAAATAAACATCTGAAATATATGAGTTTGTATGTAATGTATGAATATAATATACAAGTTTCACTTTTTAAATGGAATTACTGAAATCAATCTACTTTTTCATGATATTCTAATTTTATGACCAGCACCTGTACTTAACCGTTTAAAGCCCGATCCAAGAATAAAACAAAACAGAAAATATTTTTTTTTGGTTTGAATTCCTTATTTGGCCTTTTAACAAAATATGTAAAAAGATTAATAATTTATTACTATGCGATAAGTCAAGATTTGTGTAGTCTTCTGCCCTCTGTTATCAGGTATATCTGATTGTGTACAATAGGATTTTTAGCAAAGTTTTTACCATTAAATTATGCAAAAGGACGCAAAACATTTCAGAAACTGCATGTATCACATATGATACATTTGGCATTACAGGGTTAAGGAATAGCTGTATTAACCATACATGTACACAAAGTTTTATGGGGCCCCCAGGAACTTGGGGCCCTGGGCAAGGGCCTAGTTTTGCCTAATGGTAAAAAGGGCAAATTGATTTGGGAAAGGGGCAGGTGCTGCATGAGGGATACCAGTAGAAGAACATGTAGATTCTTCAGTTAGAGGCGAGGAGGAAGATGTTGTCTGAGAGCAGAGAAGGCCTGCACTCTGCAGCCAGCAGCTGTACATTCTGACACGCGTTCATTTTAGGAGGAGACAGATTGATTTTAGGGTTTGGATTCGTTTTTAATGTTTTTAATTAGCTGTTTTTCTTCCGGGCAGCAGACAAACTTCACAAAAAGATGCTGCAGTGAGGTAGAGTTTGGAGAAATGGCTCTGTTTACATGTCCAGAATGACGGATTAGGGCCCTGAAGGCTGCTTTTGTTTTCAGATCAACACCACATTAATCTGAATGAAACCTCATTAAAACTACATCATCATATAATCTGCAAATTAAACATCCATCTCAGATCTTCTGTAGCTTTATGGCTGCAGTGAATGACTGAAAACAGCTGCAGACTCTGAACCTCTGCCTGCTTACCGGCGGTCCTTTGGCTCCCCCTGGTCCGATGTCGCCCTTATCACCCACGTCTCCAGGTTGGCCCTTCAAGAAAAACAAAATCTTATTAACATCAGCCTCAAGATTTCCCATGTTGGACAAAGGCTGCTCCTTAACAAACCTGAGGAAAGCAGAGATGATTTAGCTCAACATTCCAACAGCCCTCACTGTTTTACTCTAAAGCAGGAAATTAAAAATACTGTAATTCTTCTGAGACTCAACACTGAAAAAAAAATAGAGGTTGACAGAACTTACATTTTCTAGGCAACGTGATGCATTTGGTTTTTTGAGTTTTCCTTACTTAAATTCACTGTGGTTGAGTTTACAAAGATTTTTGAGTTCTGCCAACTTAGGTTTTTGGAGTGTTACATAGAAATTTTGAGTTCTACCAACTTAGGTTTTTGAGTTTCACCTTTAAGTTCTGAGTTCTATCAACTTTGTTTTATGAGTTTGACATATAGATTTTGAGTTCTACAAACTCAGATTTTGTAGTGTTATCTGCAAGTTGAGTTCTATCAACTCAGTTTTTTTAGTCCTACCAATCGTCTTCACTACCAATCATTCAACACACAAAAAATTATGTTAATACAACATTTTTATTGCTTCAAGCCAAACATTGCATAGATACAGTATAAAACCATGTTCAACAACATAATCTTAACTGCACAGATCAAAGTAACCTGACACTGGACCAGAATGTTCTAGATTCGTAAGAGTGATGATGAGGGAAAAAACAGTAAGACACCATTTTAGTAAGAGGAAAACACACAGGTAATTTTTTGTGAAGTAAGTGTATTAACATATATGAAAAAATAACAGTTTTACAAATTTGGACGGCCTTCAGTTTGTTTTTTTCAATTGTAGTCTCTTTAAATTGGGTGCACCCTTTTAAAAAAAATAAAATGAAATAAAATGTCTTGTTTCCCAACGGAAAAAGAAAAAGGTTTTCCCTTTTTATCTCTGAGTTTTTCTTTTTAGTCCTACCACTCCGACAGGACGATGAATGCAAGAAAAGAAAGTCCTCTTCAGTCCAAATCCTTCTCTTCAATCCAAATCCAGATGTTCACACGGTTGGCTCGCCATCTCCATTTAAGGAGAGAATCCAGAATCCAGGGTATCCAAAAAACCCAGCCTGCATAGCACAACAGGGCTTGGTTAAATCCATTCACTTCTTGTTCTTAACTGTACAGTTTATATCTCTCCAAGTATGATAAATTTCAGTGTGTAATGTAACTTTTCTAACTCATTACGAATTAACTGCTGCATTACAGGGTTAACATATAAAATGTTAATGTCACTGTTTTTCTTGTAAAGCAAATAAAATCATGAAAGCAAAAAATCCACATGTAAATAATGTAAATAACAGTAAATACCCACATCGGATTAAGAAAGTAAAATAATGTAGTCTTGTAATATTCTGTGCCTGAGTGCAACAACACTGCACTACATAAAACAATTTAGAAATTTAATAAGTTATTACACTCAACTTAATGTCTCTTTTCATTTGTACAATGAAAATAACAGGCACACTCTTTTCTCTATGCATAAACACTCACCCGCACATGCGCGGCATAAACACGCACGCGCACACGCGCATTATACACGTGCACGTGCGCTGCTTTTCCTTTCATCAGAACGTGAAAAACATGTGAACTCATGCTTCAACTCGGTGGCAATACACCACAAGCGAATGCTAACTCACGGAGCTAACCGCTAACTGTCTGTACTTTGCAGCACTCACCGGGAAAACTGGTAAGGTCCCAGGGTCGTTCCTCCGTGGTTCTCCAGATGCATAAAATCACAATGTCCGCCAATCTTCTCAAACACGAGGGAAAAAGGCTGTGCCCTTGAAGAAAGGGATAGGAAACCCCGTACCGTAGTGGGCGTGTCCATGAACATAAGCAGTGCGCATGCCCATGAGTTTACAGTTGAGGGAACTCAAAAAATCTTGTATAGGCGATTTAAAACTCCTTGTTAAACCAACTTCTGAGAATTTGAGTTGGGCAAACGTGTATTTATTTGTTAGATGTCAAATTTATATTTCTGAGTCGGATTACAATACAATTGTGTGTTAGAACAACAATTGCCATTTACTTTTTTAACAGTGAAAGTTCTGAGCACAAGGTTGGCTTGAAGATTTGCAAATGATATCAACTACCAGTTTTAGTCCGTGAGGCAGACACCCTGTCTACTTTTAAGGCTTAAAACTTTCCTTTTTGATAAAGCTTCTAGTTAGAGTGGCTCAGGTTATCCTGAGCTATCTCTATAGTTCTGCTGCTATAGGCTTAGACTGCTGGAGGACATAGGGACCCCTTTTTCATCTTTCTGCTTCATTCTATCTCTATTCTCCCACTCTGCAGAATCTGTTAGTTCAATCTCTAACGTTCTGCTCTCTCTGCTTTTTCTCATAGTAGCTTCATCTGGTCTGTTCCTGTTTGGCTGTGACTCCATCCTGGAGAGAAATATCAGCTGTGCTGCTGCCATCAACACCTTTGTTTCTAGATGTTGGAGCTTGGCCTGTTTTCCAGTGTAGTCCTGTTTCTCTGACTGTGACTAACTGGATGTGCTCTCTTCATCCTCTGACATGGGAGCTGGCTCGGAGCTCGTCTGCCTGGCTGTGTGTTTCCTGGACGGGGCCGCCTGTGGAGCTGGTTGACAGTTGCCTTTTGTATCTATGCTTCTTTTTCTATGTCTGCTTCTGTCTTCTTGAACCCCAGTGGGCCTCAGCAGATGGCCGCTCACACTGAGCCTGGTTCTGCTGGAGGTTTCTTCCTGTTCAAAGGGAGTTTTTCCTCTCCACTGTCGCTACAAGCATGCTTAGTGTGAGGGATTGCTGAAGAGTCAATAACACGATGCTATCAGCTGGTTTTCCTTAGAGCTATAGAAATAAACTGAATAGAAAATGAATAGATGAAGATATTTATGTCTGAACCCTACTGGGTCTACCAAAACCTTGAAGCTCGGCTCCTTTCTTACATCTAGTCCAAACAAACAAGTTTATTCTAGTTATGGACAAACAGAGGAAATCTGTGGTAATGATGGTTGATGATGGAAGCTGCACACCTTCTGTCCATTAGCACCCGGACGTCCAGCAGCTCCTGGAGGTCCAGGCCGTCCCGGGTCGCCCTGCAGGAAAATCATCAGACTCAGAGGCTGACAGTAGAAGAGGAAAATCTCAGGACGTCATCAGTAACTGAAACTGTGGACTGGGTTTGTCACGACTAGTTTCTCCCACATAGAAAACAAAGACCTCCAGAGCAGGAGGAGACCTAGAGCCTGTTTGAGACCACCTGTCCAACCGCTGAAGCTGGGTCCAAACTAGGAACCATTAACCCAAACGGTCAATCTATAACGAAGAGTAAAAGAAGCTAAAGAGAAAATAATCAAGCTGCTAGTCAAAGACCCTCCAATTAAAAACCCAGATCTGAGGTTGGATCTTCAAAGGGCTGAGGGGAAACCAACATAAAGCAAAGGTTTATGCTCAAAGGTTACCTGTGGAGTACCACAGGGATCAGTGCTAGGACCAATTCTCTTTACTATATATATGCTCCCAATCGGTAGAGTTATTAGACAGCATGGGGTTAATTACAAACTAAGTACAATGCCACTCTACACTCACAGACTGGGCCTACTGTATGTGAGAGGGATCGGGGGGGTGATGACCTTTTAACAAAAGAACCTGAGGTTACCTTAGACTCACTGATCTGGTTTGGATCCCTGGATTCCATCAGGACCGATGTCCTCTAAGCCCTGCAGCTGTTCCCTGAGCTTCACCTTGGTGAGAGAGTCGGGCAGGTCAAGCAGGATCTTACCTGACGTCCAGGAAAACCTGCAATCCCCTTTGGTCCTCGCTGACCTTTGTCTCCTCTGGGTCCCTGCAAGGATCAGATCCGAATCAATGATCATCGAACACAAACCAGAACAGTCCCTTTTTTTCTCTCATTCAGGTTATATTTTCTGAGTAACTCAGAGCCACCATGTCCTGTTTCCCAACGCAAAAAACATTTGAACGTTTAGCCCTTACTTTCCCCCATTTAAACTGTAAAGCAAAAAAAAAAAAACTGTTCTTTTAGTAACTTTGTTTCCTTCTAGTTTCCCGCGTACTGCTTTAGAGAAAAGAAAAAACTTTAAAAATAGAAAGCTGGCTCCCTGGTTTAATGCAGAGCGGCGCACTCTGAAGTAAAATGCTAGGAAACTGGAGACAAGATGGCGCTCTGCGTGCCTAGGAATACCTAGTCTAGAAAAACAGTTTACTGCTGTATAAAAATACCCTTCATAAAGCAAGAGCAGCATATTTTTCCTCATTAATAGAGGAGAATAAGAATAATCCTGGACATCTTTTAATCCAGTTGTCAAATTTACCCAGAGCCATAGCTCTGTTGAACCGTCCATTCCACCTGCTCTTAGCAGCAATGATTTTATGGGATTCTTTATAAATAAGATTGATCTTATTAAAAATAAGATCATAAGCACTCCTCTATCCGCGATTGTACCTGAGGTAGTCATGGAATCTGAACCGGGTTTAGACTGCTTTGATCCAGTTGAACTCTCTGAATTAGCAAAACTATTGTCTTCATCTAAGCCTTCAACTTGTATGTTAGATCCAGTTCCAACCAGGTTATTTAAGGAGGTATTTCCTTCGATCTCCTCTGTTACAGGGATATGTACCAAAGGCTTTTAAGGTTGCTGGAATTAAACTTTCATCCTGTTAAAAGGACGTTTTTCCTCTCCACTGTTGCTACATGCACGCTTAGTGTGAGGGATTGCTGAAGAGTCAATGAGTCGATACAATCACCTGGTCTTCCTTAGATAGAAAAATTTGAACCTTTAATCTGACAGGAAGATCTGGTTGAATTATCTCCGTAAAGTGACCTAAGATGACATGCTGCTATAGGCTTAGACTGCTGGAGGACATAGGGACCCCTTTTTCATCATTCTGCCTCATTCTATCTCTATTCTCCCACTCTGCAGATTTGTTGGTTTATTTGTTAGCCGCTCACACTGAGCCTGGTTTTGGTTCTGCTGGAGGTTTCCTCCTGTTCAAAGGGGGTTTTTCCTCTCCACTGTCGCTACAAGCATGCTTAGTGTGAGGGATTGCTGAAGAGTCAATGAGTCGATGCAATCAGCTGGTTTTCCTTAGATAGAAAACTTTGAACCGATCTGACAGTCTGATCTAGTGAACTGGAAAGTGACCTGAGATGACATGATGTGAATTGGAGCTATAGAAATAAACTGAATAGAATTGAACAATAAGCTCCACTGTTTCTCTGCACAATCCAGTAGCAGACATGCAGAAGAAATTTTACACCTTAAAAACCTTAAAAGAATGTTTCTTAGTGTTTCCTGTATAAAGCTGTAATAAGAAAGAATTGAAGCAAAGCGCAGAGCTTGATCTTCATGAATGCTGGAAACTCAGTGGAACTCCACAGACACATTTGGCTCCAATCACCCTGAAAAGCTCCAGCAGATTTCCAAGGAAGTCTGAGAACCAGCCAAGAGCAGGAAACCCTCCAAAACCTGACATAATGTGCTGAGCTCTGTGTTTCTAAAACAGAGCAACAGGACTGAAGACGCAGGAGCCTCGGCTGACGGAGGCCGAGGACACGTTCCTAATGATCGGGAGTGATCTCTGCATGAGGTTTGCTGCTGCAAACGATCATAGCTGGGAAAACAGATCAACATTTAAAAAAAACCTGCAGCCATTTGGAAACTAGCTGTTAATGAAGGAAACAGCAGCGCAGTACAGCAAAGGCAAAGGTTTGATTTCAGCT
The DNA here is from genome assembly GCF_016077235.1 of Cyprinodon tularosa. Lineage (NCBI taxonomy): Eukaryota > Metazoa > Chordata > Actinopteri > Cyprinodontiformes > Cyprinodontidae > Cyprinodon > Cyprinodon tularosa. The sequence goes on along the minus strand of NW_024039272.1, from coordinate 89,764 downwards.
TTGGTAGGGACACTATTGGTCTTCAGTTTCATTGGTCTGATGTCATCGGTCCTTTGCTAAAATATGCATGCTGTTTTTTCAACATATTGTCATTATCAGTGCGTATGAAGTCGTACGAAAAGTTATGCACACTATTACGTACGTTTTGGATTTTTTTCCTCAAAAAACCACATCAGTGTGCATGTGCTGGGAGAGAGAAAAAAAAAGCAGATCCGCGGACGGACGTAAAAATGGGAAAAACAGTGCAATCATCACTTCATGTCTCTAACTACGTTGCTTGCTGTTTTATATCTTAGGGTCAGGATTAGGGCTAATTGTAATTTATATTCTATATTCGTGAATGGTGCGTCAGATGTGCATACGACGAAAAAAACGTCCAAAACTTACGAAATTACGGTGCATAACTTTCCGTACGATTTCATACGCACTCATAATGAGAATAGGTTGGTTTTTTATGCTAAATGTGAGCTTTAGATGCATCTCCTACCTGCTCCTTTTCGAACAGAAAATATAAAATATGTCACATGGGCAAAATTATTTGTTTTATATTTTCATTCTTAAGTTTGTTTCATTCAAATTTTTTTCTTTTTTGATTGTTTTTACTGTCTGTTCGAAATAAATAAATAAATTATAAACATGTTGCTCCCATTTAATTATTGGTAGGGACAAGCAGGTCGATCCAAAATGTTGGAAGGGACATGTCCCTATGGTCCGTGAGCAAAGCTACGCCCATGCAGGACAGATAGGAAGCTTTGACAGGTTAAACTTCACCGCAGACTCAAACATGATGGAAAAGCTTTATTCTCACCTTTAGGCCTGAAACTCCCGGCACACCTGGGAGGCCTCGATCTCCTTTTTCTCCAGGATCTCCCTACAATGAGCAGATCACACGTTATGAACGCATCTTAGCAACCAAACTCTCATCAGCATGAAAGGTTTGATGGATCTCTTACCGGCGAGCCGCCTTGGCCTCGTCTTCCATCTCGACCCTACAGCAGACAGACGGTTCAGACAACAGAGCAAACACTGAACATCTACTAAAACATCATCTGTGATGAAGACGTCTTACACTGCAAAAAATGGAAATCTATGTAAGTAATTTTTTCTTCAAGTAAGTGCATTTTTTCTCCAATTGAGGACGAAAGTGAGAGACTTTGCCAATGGAACAAGACAATTTACATTTAAAATAAGAAAAAAACAATTGTATTATCTTATTTCAAGTTCATATTATCTAATTATATTATTTTAGGAGTAAAGATACTAATTTCATTGGCAAATCTTCATATTTACCTACTCAAATTAAGGGTAAATACACTTAATTTAAGAAATTTTTACTTATTTCTAGATTGTTTTTGCAGTGTAGAGCTGTTAACCAGATGGAAACAGGAGCAGGGGCGGATTTAGGAAATGTGGGGCCCTAGGCAAAGACAGGCAGGGGCCCCTCTGAATGGAGAAGACATCAAACAGCCCCATTCTACAGATGGAGAAATGTTAATAGAATAGACATCCATGATCTGTTCTAGGTTGTGTCCCTCTCTTCTTGTCCCTTTTCTTCTTGTTTTCCTCTCTATGTTTTGTACTCAGCTGACTTTTCATGCTGACTCTAAAGGAATGAAAGATTTTTTCCAAGCACTAACCTCACTTAGCTGATTGCTCCTTCCTGTGTTTCCAAAAAGGCCAAAGTAAATAACCCAGTCCTTCTTTTCACTGTAGACAAGCCATGATCTGCTTATTTATGGGGCGCCGTTTGTAAAGTTAGGCTGTCAATAATAAGGAGCAATATTTATGGTTATTAAGCGTGTTTTAAGAGAAAAATAAGGGGTTTATTTTTTCCCCAAAGTCATTTTTTCACTGTGCCGTTCATTCATTTATAAAAATCTTACTTTGATAAATAAATATTTAGCTTGTTGTTGGATTAATTGTACATAAGTTATTCTACTTTAATCATATTATACACATTTGTTATCTCTATCTTACTTATATTACAAAGAGTGTTGAAAGCTGTTGAACTTTACTTGTTGTAAGCCTGTGCAGGAGGTTGCTGGGGTCAAAGCTGGGTTAATGTTGTGAAACTCTGAGAGCTGCGCAGAGTTGCACACACCGCATGTGGAAAGAAACTTTCCTTATCTTATGATGTTGTATGATGTTGTACGAAAATTCTGGTTTCAACTGGGTTCTGTGATCCCCTCCCCTTAGCGGTTGAGACCACATTGTAACCAGGGCATTCCAAATAAAAAGCTTGGAAGACAGAGACTGCTTCAGAGTGGGTTGGAGGTTGTAGCTGAATGCAGTCTCTGATCCCCTCTCCTTGCAAGTAAATTATACTCAAATTCTCTGTGTCTTTCTTTGTGCAGGTTGCTGAATAAGGTGTTTGGTGTTTAAACCTAACACTTGTTAAATAAACATTTAGCTTCAAACTATTTAGTCTGCAAATTAAATATTTAGCTCCATGTTTAATATATAGTTTGTTAAATAATAATTTAGCTTAAAATTAAATATTTATTTAACAAACTAAATATTTTTGCTAATATGCAAATTGAGTTGCTGAAAAGCGGAGGTGAACTACCAAAGTAAAAGCCTGGGAATATCGATACACTTCCTACTCCAACATTATGCAGATGTGGACACATTCAGATTAGCCTTAAAATGCATTAAAGGTTAGTTTGTTAAAATATTTATTTAACAAACTAAATATTTAGTTGATTTGGTTTGGAGATGGTTGAAGCATTCCAAGGACGCAGAGAATTGTGAGTAGTTTTCCCTTTAATAAGGAGTGAGTGAGAACCATGAGAGAAAAACAGCATACAGTTTAAACCTCGTGAAGGACGGCGGTGTCCTCTATTTTTAATAGTTAAATTCCGCGCGGGGTAACGAGGTCCCCCTGTTGTACTAAAACCCTGACAATTCTAGACTCTATCAGGTAAAACAGAAATTTTAAAACAGTTAAAATCCGCGGGAGGGCAGTCTCCCCTAGTTGTAAACTAGTTAAATTCTGCGTAGGACGGCGGCGTCCTCTGTGTTTAAAATAAAGAAAACGGGAATAAAGTAAAAGTTAACTGCGCAGTGTGTGTGTGAGTGTGTGTGTGTGTGTGTGAAAGGAAATATAGATATCACTAGATATCTGTATTTCATACCAAAAAGACAAGGGTTAAATGGTGAGCTTTTGTGGATGTTTGTAGACAAGAAAACTCCACCTGCAAAGGTTGAAGTGAGTTTTACCACGAAAAGTAGTTGATCACCATCTTGTCTGAAGCCCCAGTGTTTAGAACACGACAGGTGTTGAAAACCCACTGGGCCCAAATTTAGTTCAAAATGGGAAAGGGGCAAAGTAAGAAAAACAGAAGTTATTGGAGGAACTCCAGTGTAAAGACTGGAAAGCAGTTAAAAATGATGACCCAGTGGCGGTAGAGCCGTTGTGTTACTGGATAAAAAACTACGGTTTTAATGGTAAATTGAGCACCACAAACGTAAAAGAATTACAACAAAAAATAAAAACTAAAACCAAAAATAAAGATACCCTGATGGCCAAAGAAGGTTTTAGTCAAACATTGGTGTGGATGAAATTAGCAGGACAGAGAGAAGAGGGAAAGCGTAGAGTTAAGAGAGAGAGAGAGAGAGACAAAGAAAAGAAAGAAAGAAAGAGAAAGTGAAGAAAGCAAAAAGAATAAGAACAAAGAATCCACTGTGTTTTATCAGCAGTCCAGAGGCCGAGGCCTATATATATATATATATATATATATATATATATATATATATATATATATATATATAGTTATTGTTTTTTTGTTTCATGTGTGAATATTGGATAAAAAACAAGTTTAACAGGACAGTTCCTTAACTTTAAGTCAGTTTAAGTGCAATTAGAGGGAGAGCGGGTATGAATAATAAGTTTTACTTCTTTAAACCCCTTTTCATACAATTTCTATAAATTTATGTAATTTCTCTGGATGTTTGTGTCGACAGGTTTATTTCATGGAGGGTTTTGCTTCAATTTCAGTTCCGGTGAATTTAGTTAGTTTGGAAATGTGTTTGTTTTGGTTGATGTAAACTAGTCTGTTTTGTGTGTATTTGGTTGATTCATTTATTGTTGTTTATCAAAAATTGTCTTAAATAAATTCCTATTAATTTCCAGGTCTTCATCGGCCTGAAGAATTTAATTGAAAACTTTCAAGTTCTCAAGTCGGTTCTGATGTCAGTCTGCGTTTTTGGTCCACGACATATTTATAACAAATGCGTCATAAATGATAAGAGAACAACGCTTGGACAGAGTTATTGATTTCTGCTCTTTTGTCTAAACGTTTCCATCAAATGAGGCTACTTCTAGTTTTGTAATGTGGCTTTATGCTCATTATATTCTGACTATTCTCATAGGTTTAATATTTTGACTTTATTTTAGTTATCTAGAACATGGAAATGTCTCTTAGCGTAGCATGGATACAGTGTTATAGATTTAAAAAAAATGTTTGAATTTAGTTTTAAATTGAGAAAATTTCAGAAAACTCACCTCGTTTCCTTTCTCTCCTTTTGCTCCTTTTATCCCGTCGCTTCCAGCTTCTCCCTATAGATGTAAAAATAACAGAAGTAAAAACGCTGATCTGATAATCAGCAGTTAGTGATGAACTGATCTGGTTTCTAATTTCTCTTCAACGAGCATCATCCATCCATCCATCCATCCATCATCCATCCATCCATCCATCCATCCATCCATCATCCATCCATCCATCATATCGACTCGAGCTGCTAAAAGATGTTTCTTACCGGCTCTCCTTGGTCTCCAGGGTCTCCTTTGCGTCCTCTTTGTTGGTTGTTGGGTCCCGGTTCTCCCTGTGAAATGAACCAAGATCTTAAGTGTGAGAAAAATAAACCCTGAGCTGGTTCAGCTCTAAAGCGGATCTTATTACAGTAAGTCTGGACCTTTTGGAAAGCTTCCTTTGTAAAACCATCAGAGCCGCAGCTCTTAGCTCCAGGGTTTGTTGATATAAAATCTAAACTTTCAGGCTCTTTCAGATCTGAGTCCAATTTAAAGTCTACAGTTCTCTGCAGAGATTTAGATGTTTGAAATTTATTACAGATGTGACATGTTTTATAAAAAGGCAGATAAATAAATAAAACTATAAAAAATACCCCCCCCCCACACACACACACACACACTTGGGATGGGAGGAGAGATCGGACCTCTGACATTTCAATAAAAGATTTATAAAAAAAAAATCATCAGCCTTATGTTAATTTGAATGCAGATCAATTTGTTACAATTTCATCAATTCAAAAACGGAAATTTAGAAATTCATCCATTTAGAAATTGAAAAAAAAATTCTCAATGAAAAAACACATTTTATAATTTTTTTCAGATTTTATTTTCAAGCTTTAAGAAAGAAAACATTTTTATAAAAATTTCTCTATATAAAAAAGTTTTACAGAATTTATTTATTTTTTAATAATTTTCTTAAAACAGTTTTTTTTCAAGCTTTAAGAAAGATACATTTTAAATGCATTTTTATATAAAAATAGTTTTCCAGAATTTACTAATTTTTTTTAATCAGATTTTTTTTTCAGGTTTTATTTTTCAGGGTTTTTTCAAATTTTTTTTATTTCAGATATTAATTTCAAAAATCCAAAGATATTTTTTTCTTTAAGATTTTTTTTTAACAAACCTTTTTAAAAAAAAAAGAAATCTGAATAAAAAGCTAACTAGGTTGATAAAACTAACGCGTTGTTTCTTTTATTTCACATAAATGTTAGCATTCTGACATTTTTAGCACCATGAAAAAAAGAAAAAGACGGGGAACGTACCGGATCTCCTCTCAGGCCTCGGTCTCCTTTCAGTCCTTTCTCACCTCTGGTCCCCGGGATGCCCTGAAGACGACAGACTCACCTCTTAGATCAATATAAGACAGACACTTACAGTATTTTATAGTTTCTTTGCAGATCTTTTCTTTTTTCCTTCTCTCAGATGTCTGAATTGCCCCAGATTAGATCGCGCTTCTGCGAATAAAAGAAAAACGCTGAGGTGAACGAAACCTTTCAGAGTTTTATTTTACCGAGCCTCCAGGATCTCCTTTTTCTCCTTTAATTCCAGCTACGCCTGCGTTCCCCTGCGGAGAGAAAAACATCCCAGATCACCAAACGGCTGATAGACGTCGTGGTTCCTACTAATGTTCTGGCAATGCCTTTGTTTGTAACAACAATTTTTCCTTCACCTAAACTTTCCAACATTATGTTTAGATATACACTAACCGGCCACTTTATTAGGTACACCTGTCCAACTACTCGTTAACACTTAATTTCTAAGCAGCCAATCACATGGCGGCAACTCAGTGCATTTAGGCATGTAGACATGGTCAAGACAATCTCCTGCAGTTCAAAGCAAGCATCAGTATGGGGAAGAAAGGTGATTTGAGTGACTTTGAACGTGGCATGATTGTTGGTGCCAGAAGGGCTGGTCTGAGTATTTCAGAAACTGCTGATCTACTGGGATTTTCACGCACAACCATCTCTAGGGTTTACAGAGAATGGTCCGAAAAAGAAAAAACATCCAGTGAGCGGCAGTTCTGTGGGCGGAAATGCCTTGTTGATGCCAGAGGTCAGAGGAGAATGGCCAGACTGGTTGGAGCTGATAGAAGGGCAACAGTGACTCAAATAACCACCCGTTACAACCAAGGTGGGCAGAAGAGCATCTCTGAACGCACAGTACGTGGAACTTTGAGGCAGATGGGCTACAGCAGCAGAAGACCACACCGGGTGCCACTCCTTTCAGCTAAGAACAGGAAACTGAGGCTACAATTTGCACAAGCTCATGGAAATTGGACAATAGAAGATTGGAAAAACGTTGCCTGGTCTGATGAGTCTCGATTTCTGCTGCGACATTCGGATGGTAGGGTCAGAATTTGGCGTCTACAACATGAAAGCATGGATCCATCCTGCCTTGTATCAACGGTTCAGGCTGGTGGTGGTGGTGTCATGGTGTGGGGAATATTTTCTTGGCACTCTTTGGGCCCCTTGGTACCAATTGAGCATCGTTGCAACGCCACAGCCTACCTGAGTATTGTTGCTGACCATGTCCGTCCCTTTATGACCACAATGTACCCAACTTCTGATGGCTACTTTCAGCAGGATAATGCGCCATGTCATAAAGCTGGAATCATCTCAGACTGGTTTCTTGAACATGACAATGAGTTCACTGTACTCAAATGGCCTCCACAGTCACCAGATCTCAATCCAATAGAGCATCTTCGGGATGTGGTGGAACGGGAGATTCGCATCATGGATGTGCAGCCGACAAATCTGCGGCAACTGTGTGATGCCATCATGTCAATATGGACCAAACTCCCTGAGGAATGCTTCCAGCACCTTGTTGAATCTATGCCACCAAGAATTGAGGCAGTTCTGAAGGCAAAAGGGGGTCCAACCCGTTACTAGCATGGGGTACCTAATAAAGTGGCCGGTGAGTGTAGTCTTCTTTGAACAGCTTTTAACCTTCTTTAAGTAATTTCTGCTTCTAAAATTAAAGTTCATGAATTAAAAAGGCAAAGATTGATTGAGAAACACCTCCAGCTGAAGCTTAGATGTACCCACCTGTTCTCCATTCACTCCATCCACCCCATTTTCTCCATCTTCACCCTGAAATGGCAAAAGAGAGTCACCAATTCACTGCCTCTATCCAAATCTCTACATTTTTCAGTGATTTAAATTAAACGCTAAGCTGTTGGTCTTAAATTGCTCTGTGACTCACCCTCTCACCCGAGGAGCTGTGAGATCCCTGCCAGTGGAAAGAACACATCTGTTAGAAGGCTTCTAGAGGGAAGTCCTGGGAGCAGCTGCACAACCTCACAGCTTTATTAGAAGCAAAGTCTCAATAGTTCAAGTAAATATTCTGGATAAAGGTCTAATTTTTTTAAGATTACTGAAATGCAAAAGAACTGAGGAGTGGCTCTGAGCAGAAGTGGCTCCACTGGGGACAGGCTGCTGGTTTTTAAAGTATTCACACAGATCGGAAGGTAAATGACCAACAAACTGAAATACGTGGTAAACTTTTATTTTCAGGGAAGTTTTGTAGAAGAACTTAAATGTTACGGATGACGACGCCTTATTGTCCAAGAAATAATCAACACAAAACAGGCAAGTTACTTTTCTGCAGAAAAAGACTCTGCCGGGACCTTCCTCCAGAGTTGCCCAGTTGGCTGATTGCTGCTCTTTGATTCCTCCCACTTTACATTTATTTATAACTTAGAATTAGTGCATCACAGGAAATCAATGAAAGTACATCTAAACCGATAAAGGGTGTGAATACTTTAGCTGGGTGAAGTGATTAAGTTCCAGTTTTCAGTTCAGGATTTATGGTGGTGAAGATCCTCAGTCATTCAGGTCAGAGTCATTCCCAAACCAGAAAATTAAAAACAATCCACTGGACTTTGTTGAAGAAGTTATGCTTCCCATCCAGGAAGCTTTTAAATTGAAAAAGCTTCCTGGATGGGAAGTGAAACGTCTTCAAACTTGGAAACAAAGTCCAGTGGATTGTTTTTAATTTTCTGTTTTTGAAATGACGGTTCAGGATGGTAGCAGCTTTTCTCTCTCCATACACCAGGACAGGTAGCCTTACCTTCTGTCCCCTGGGTCCAGGACATCCCTGGATCCCCTGGGGTCCAGGTAATCCAGGGGGGCCTCGTTTTCCCTGCAACAGCCAAACATGTGGAATTAACAGCAAACTCGTCACCGAACTCGGAGCAGATATGACCGTAAATCTGGACCAATTTCACACAGTTTGTCTGCTTTTGAAATTCGCCTGGCCAGTGACAGCAATTCCCAAGGCAAGCAAATCCCCCCCGAGGGGGCAAAAGGATTTTATATCATTGAGTCTGCTGGTTGCTGATTTCCACAATGGCAGATGTAGTGGTAAAAAAAAGTATACAATTATTAACTCCAGTTAAATAAAAAGATATGGATGGATTTCACTCACTCGGCAGTTTGTCTCCCTTAATTATGTTGATGATGAAAACTGTAAAGGTTTCACATTAAACCCCTGACTGGAATTGCTGATGCGAATGTAAACAAAGGTTCAGATCTTTTCAACTTCAATCTCATTCAAGGATTCAATCAGATGTCGCCAAGGTCACCAAAATCACGCCATTGGCCTCCCTTCATTCGCCGCTGACGCCTCACTCAGCTTCTTCTACACACACATAACATCCGAATCCTTCGCTCCAGCTGCCAAATTCATGTTGGGTGTGAACGAACCTTAATTCAGGAAAACTAACTGTAAACTTTGTAAAACAGTTAAGGCATAACTTACTGGTGACCCTTCATATCCAGGATAGCCGGGGTGACCCTTCTGACCAGGTGAGCCCTGTTAAGGAAACACAGAGAAGCTCAGAGGCAAAGCTTCAGGTAAAAAGGTCTGTAATCATCTGATTAGAGATAAAAAGCAGAAATCTATATATATATATACAAACTCATTTATAGTAGGTGCAAATTTGTCTAAGAGAGAGAGAAATCAAACTGACCAATCAGAGAGTAGATTGCACCTGTTGTACAGCGGATTAAGTGTCCAGTTAACTTTCTAAATCATAAAACCAGTTAATTCAGAGAACACTGTAGAAGAATAGCAAAGAAAAGTACTGGATAAATATGAACTGATTTGATCCAATAAATCAAATATGTTTTCTTTCATAAAATCACCAATAATTGCTCTTTAAATCTGGGTCAATTAACTTTTTATTTTTTGTTCAGGGATGAATGTTATTCTGTTTCCAGTTTTCTAAGAGATCACTAATCTTTTATCAGAAAATATAGTTTAGTTTACCTGTCTTCTGCAAAGGCTAGGCCTAGAGCTTTATCCTTTGATGAAGCTTATAGTCAGAGCTGCTCATGTTAAGCCGGGCTTCAGAGATGGGAAGTAACGAAGTACAAATACTTCGTTAATGTACTCAAGTAGATTTTTCTGATATTTTTACTTTACTTTACTACTTATTTTATGGCGACTTTTTACTTCTACTCCTTACATTTTAAAAAATTGTCTCGTTACTTTAGTTTTGAATCATTTCAATGGAGTTACCGTTATTATTTTTCACGTCATCAATACCAAATTCAATCTAATTGGATGGGAATCTACGTTGCATTTGACGCACCGCTACAAGATGAATCGACAGATTCGGCGGTATTCATTGGCGGCAAATCATTGCAGCTTGGTGGCGGTGGCGTTAGCATAGTAGCATGGACGACGAGATGATTGAAAATGAACACAACGGAGATCTAGTCCTATTGGCAGACATCCATTTAAAATGTAGGCAACGGCATGAAAAAAGTGGTTTCTACTTTTACTTTTATACTTTAAGTAAATTTACAAGCCTGTACTTTGTTACTTTTACTTGAGTAAAGAAGTTTAATCAGTACTTCCACTTTTACCAGAGTATTTTTTAACACAAGTATCTGTACTTTTACTCAAGTACGGAAAGTGAGTACTTTTGCCATCTCTGCCGGGCTTACACTGTATGATTTTTTTCCCTTTTCGGGCCGATTCTCCAGTTGTGCAAGAAGTTTTTTCAATCGGGCCGCCTCTCAGCCTGATAGTGCGTTGTATAGCTGTACAGGAGGCAATGAGGGGCAATCAGCTTCTAACGACCGCCTCCCCATCAGGAATCGTGAGGTCGGCAGAAAACCAAACATGTCTGAAATTCAGTCGGCCGTCGGATGGAGGTCGTGGGCGAATCCTGCTGTTGAAGCAGAACTACGAGCTGATTTACCAGAACCTCCAGCACTCTGCAAACAATGGAGTTCTTCTTCTTCCAGATTGACGAGTCGGAATAGCTCCATCTCACTGCGGAGCTGAGTCCGACATGGCTTTTAGACGTACAGTGTGAGCAGGTAGATCGCATCAGAGCTTCGGGTCGTATGGCGTGAGCTGGGAACTTTTAAACCCTGCGGTTTCGTTGTACAGTGTGAGCTGTAGCTGCGTGCAACGATTTAGAAAATCATACAGCATATGCCCGACTTTATCCAGAACAATATCTATAGTTATACTATTGGGTTAGACTGCTGGAGGACACAATGACAACTTTCCCTCCATCTGGTACATATTCCTACTAGTCTCAGACTTTCCAGTTTATTCCAGTATATAAACTTGTAGCTTTATGTTCTCTCTCATTTTTAATTTCATAGTAGCTTCATCTTCCCTGCTAGCCTGGTGAGACCATCCTGATCTCGCGAGCTTTCAAGGTTTCACTCGCAGATCAGTCTGGAGACTCTCCGTTGAAGAAAATTTGGAGCCGTTCACCAAACGAACGTCCAATCAGCGTTGGCTTTGAGGCGGGTTGAGGTGTGACGCAACGAGAAGCGCGACAGTTCAGTCTAAAGAACATGGCGGCTTCAGCCGATGAAACTAGCGTTAGCGTAGCTATCGAGCAAGTTTTATCGGAATTACAGAGTATTTCTTCACTGAAAGAAGAGCAAAACACTGCTCTGGAGGCTTTTCTCAGAGGAAAAGATGTTTTTGCTCTTCTCCCGACTGGTTTCAGCAAGAGTTTGATCTATCAATTGGCTCCTCTTCGTCGTCGCTCTGTTAGTACGTCATATGCTTCGTTGATCTGATTGGTTTATTTGGCCCGTCTATCACCAACATAGGCCAATCAGCTAACCAGTATTTTCACCCCTTCCCAAAATTACTTCAATGGAAGGTTTCCAGATGGATATGCGGAGCAAATCCATCTTCCAGTTATGACATCATCCTGGAATGGAGGCATCAGTTTCCTGTTCTTCTATAGATGATCTACTTAGCGTTGGCAGCGAATCACACTGCGCTGTGTCTCTGTGTTTGTAGTCTGTCTGTCCGTCTTGACCAGGAATGTTAAATAATAAAGTACTATAAATACTTTGTTACTTTGCTTATATAGAAGTTTTAGCTGACTATAGTTCAGTTAGGTCATCATTTTTATACTTTTTATTTCTTATATTTGTATGTAATTATCTGTTGTTTCTGCTCAAATTCAAAAGCAGACTTTTTTTTGTGGACATTTAAAAAAAAAGAGAAAACTGTCCAAATAATTTTCTCCATCTAGGCAGTGACTTTGTGCTTGAAGGCCGTTCTGCACCCAGTAGTTTGTCAAGTTCCAGTAAAAAAAACCTCAAGAACAATAAAATAAAGAAGCAAATAGAAAACACAAGTAGTATTTGCCCAGTATATTATTAAATGTTAACATCTTTATGTTGCTCTTTTTAAGTAAAATACTGTATAATCTTATGCTTTGACTTTCTACATACGTATAATGTTTCAGCCTCACTCACCTTAATTCCTGGCCTTCCAGGAGTACCAGGAGGTCCTGGGGGTCCGTAGCATTTACAAAAGACATTGCAGCAGATTCGATCTCCTACAGAACTCTGCAAAAGGTGAAAATAAAATACTCAGATTTTATTATTAATATTTACTCACTCACAAAAATCTGAATCTAACAATGGTAAATAGGGCTGGCCAGTAAATAAAGCAGTTTCTATGCATCACTATAGACAACCCATTAATACATACAGGTGCTGGTCATAAAATTAGAATATCATGAAAAAGTAGATTGATTTCAGTAATTCCATTTAAAAAGTGAAACTTGTATATTATATTCATACATTACATACAAACTCATATATTTCAGATGTTTATTTTGTTTAATTTTGATGATTACAAATGACAACAAATGAAAATCTCAAATTTATCATATCAGAAAATTAGAATATTACTGAAGACCAATAAAAACAAAGGATTTATAGAAATGTTGGCCAACTGAAAAGTATGAACATGAAAAGTATGAGCATGTACAGCACTCAGTATTTAGTTGGGCCTCCTTTGGCCTGTATTACTGCAGCAATGCGGCGTGGCATGGAGTCGATCAGTCTGTGGCACTGCTCAGGTGTTATGATAGCCCAGGTTGCTCTAATAGTGGCTTTTAGCTCTTCTGAATTGTTGGGTCTGGTGTATTGCATCTTCTTCTTCACAATACCCCATAGATTTTCTATGGGGTTAAGGTCAGGAGAGTTTGCTGGCCAATTAAGAACAGGGATACCATGGTCCTTCAACCAGGTACTGGTAGCTTTGGCACTGTGTGCAGGTGCCAAGTCCTGTTGGAAAATGAAATCTGCATCTCCAAAAAGTTGGTCAGCTGCAGGAAGCATGAAGTGCTCTAAAACTTCCTGGTATGTGGCTGCGTTGACCCTGGACCTCAGAAAACACAATGGACCAACACCAGCAGATGACATGGCACCCCAAACCATCACTGACTGTGGAAACTTTACACTGGACTTCAAGCAACGTGGATGAAGTGCCTCTCTTCTTTTCCTCCAGACTCTGGGACCTTGATTTCCAAAGGAAATGCAAAATTTACTTTCATCAGAGAACATGACTTTGGACCACTCACCAGCAGTCCAGTCCTGTTTCTCTTTAGCCCAGGCAAGACGCTTCTGACGCTGTCTGTGGTTCAAGAGTGGCTTGACACAAGGAATGCGACAGCAGAAACCCATGTCTTTCATACGTCTGTGTGTGGTGGTTCTTGAAGCACTCACTCCAGCTGCAGTCCACTCTTTGTGAATCTCCCCCACATTTTTGAATGGGTTTTGTTTCACAATCCTCTCCAGGGTGCGGTTATCTCTCTTGCTTGTACACTTTTTTCGACCACATCTTTTCCTTCCCTTCGCCTCTCTATTAATGTGCTTGGACACTGAGCTCTGTGAACAGCCAGCCTCTTTAGCGATGACCTTTTGTGTCTTGCCCTCCTTGTGCAAGGTGTCGATGGTCGTCTTTTGGACAACTGTCAAGTCAGCAGTCTTCCCCATGATTGTGTAGCCTATAGAACTAGACTGAAAGACCATTTAAAGGCTTTTGCAGGTGGTTTGAGTTAATTAGCTGATTAGAGTGTGGCACCAGGGGCCATCAATTTTGAACCTTTTCACAATATTCTAATTTTCTGATATGATGAATTTGATATTTTCATTTGTTGTCATTTGTAATCATCAAAATTAAACAAAATAAACATCTGAAATATATTAGTTTGTATGTAATGTATGAATATAATATACAAGTTTCACTTTTTAAATGGAATTACTGAAATCAATCTACTTTTTCATGATATTCTAATTTTATGACCAGCACCTGTACATAAAATATGTCAGATACATGTTTCCATAATTACACAAAACTCTGATCAATTAGCAGGAAGCTTCTCAACCTCTCACAGCCAAACAATTCAACTCAATTTAAATCTTTGTTTTTGTTCCTAGTTCTTGTTTTTAATACGTTAAAAAAAATAAAAATCTATAATTTTTGCTGTCAATAGAAGGCTGATATCGTGGTACGTTTTTCGCGTTATGACCCAGCTCTAACTGGGATCCAATAAATGTATTTCCCCTGGTTTTCTGTGTAAGTCGGTTTCCTGGTTTAAATTATATAAACTGTTATAATCATAATTAGGAAAAACAGGCTGGCTTTTAGAACAGCTACACCAACAAACCGAACCTTTGGGCGCTTAATATGACTTTAAAAGCTTAGAATTCAGAAAACATGATCCAACGCACTGGTGAAGATTCTCAGTCATCCAGGTCAGAGTCATTCCAAAAAATAAATCAATCCTCTGGACTTTGTTTCCCAGTTTGAAGACGTTTCTCTTCCATCCAGGAAGCTTTTTCAATTCAAAATGTCAGAAATAGCGTTTAGTTCCAGGTTTTATCGAGCAGCCCAACAAAGCCTGGTTTTAGTTTAGAAAACATGCAAATAGAAACGGATGAACGGTAGCCTAGGTGCCATTCCGAACTTAGTCCCGCCCACAACGTTTGAGGTCAGGAAGTTCGGTCTGGCATTGCTCAGTAGTAGCGTGAGTATGCTCGCACAATATCTGGTGGGCCAATCAAATTGTCAGGGTGGGTTTTATACAATGATGGACAGATGATCAACAGTAACATAATCAACCACGTCACCAAAGCGCGCTTGGGTGACAACAACAATGGCTGCCGCTGGAGAGTTGAGGTGAGTAGATTCTGCTATTGGGTCTGTTCTAGAAGATATCGACAGCAAATTAATTTTAAAAGAGGAACAGAGAAACGCGATCAAGGCTCATCTTCTTATTCTAGGCGTGTAACTGCACGCTTTGATTTTTGTTGACAACAACTATGCGTCGCTTAACATACGTCACGCACTCCGTTGCTCTTATTGGTTGTAGGTCTATCCAATTGAGAGCAGAGGCATTTTTTTTCCTGGTTAGTTCGAAACACGCCCCATAATCACAGCTCTATGGAGCAGCATCAGACTCATTCTGACTAGAATTGAGTAGGGCTACGTCAGGCTAGATGAACGGGTCAATCCCTTTGGAATGGGGGTCGTTTTTTTGCTTTGTCAGCCTGTAATACCTGAAACCTGTCTATGTCTCTGAAGGGCGGGTCGTTAAGGGGAATTCACCAGTCGTTTTCCACAATGGCGGTCAGACAAACAAAACAAGGCGGTAGGGAACCTAACAGGAAATACGCATAGAGTAGAGCGGATGTAGATTTCACCAATCAGAGGCCTCCTGTCTGCGCTCACCTACAATTTTGGAGAGGTGCAGCTGAGTGTCTGCGGAAGGGGGCGGGGCATATCTGCGTTCACTGCAACACACCTGGTTTCTGAGCATAAACCAGACTTAATGTAACAGCAGATATTAATTTTTAGCCACACTCCCTAATGGCCAGTGTGACGACCACTAAAGTGTTACATATTGTGTTTATGAAAAATAAAAAATTATATTTTATTTTCAATATAAACTACTGTATTTTATTTTAGAAAAGGGTATTCCCAAAGAGGTTGGATTTCTTTATGCAGCGGTTTGATTTCTCATTGAACGTGTATGTTGTAATGTTTATTTCATGCCAGCAGGGCGTTTCGGTTTTTAATGTCTTGCATTGTGTTTTCCATCATTACTGCATGATACTTGAAACTGAAAAGCTGATCTCTATCCTTCCGTAAAAGTTCAAAAAATCCACTGGACTTGATTTCCAAGATTTGAAGACGTTTCTCCACCTCTCCAGGAAACTTTCTCAATTCAAATGTCTGGATCCGAAGGGAGTTTGAGTCTTTATATAGACAAGGCCTTGTATCGCTTGGAAACATGCAAATCTTTAGGATGCACTAGCCTCTGTTTAAATAAATAAAACCCCCAGACCGATCTGAGCGGAGTGGTGTCTGCAGTTCAATGCAGCGAATATAAAATATTTTTCATTTTTTCTTTGTTAAATCACCTATAAAACAGACATGGTGACATTTAAAATAGTGGTTCCACCTGAAAAATATCCCTCAATGCCTTTCTGTCACACAAATACAAACAATTGTATCTACAAGTTATAGTTTAGGAGCTGAACTTGCTTTAATTCACAGATGGAATTTCAGGCGGAATTTCCCTGAAAAGTCCCTCAGGGCTTAAGCAGTTAAGCTGCGAATCAAAACATCCCTATTGTACCATTTAATGGGGATTTTAAGGCTGGAACTGTCTGGTTGCAACTAAATCTTAAGAGCCTTTAAGATGATGTACAAACTGCCGCTCTGAAGCTTTTTAAAAATGCAACGGTGACTCACAATCTCTTGTAGGATGACTTCGTTGATATTCTGAAGGTTGATGCTTAGAGGAGTCTTGTACTTGTGTCCTCTTCCGAACTCGACCATCTGGACCCGGAAGGCTTGAGTGACATCTAAGGCCACGACAAGCAGAGCGCTGACCCCTGCGGATGACAAAAAAGTTGTTTATTGATTATTGCTGCCATGATTCTGGGAGCTGTTGAGGCATTAACAATGCCCCGATTTTACCTGGATGAACGCTGCAACAAGTAAGCCGATTTTTTTAATTGTTTTATTTGAGCATGCATCCATTATCTGACATACTTGTCCCAACGGGGTTGCGAGGGGTGCTGGTGCCTATCTCCAGCAGTCAATGGGCGAGAGGCAGGGTCGACCCCGGACAGGTCGCCAGTCCATCGCAGGGCAACACAGAGACACACAACCATTCAGACACACACACACCTAAGGACAATTTAGAGAAGCCAATTAACCTAACAGTCATGTTTCTGGACTGTGGGAGGAAGCTGGAGTACCCAGAGAGAACCCACGCATGCTCAGGGGGAACATGTAGATTCCATGCAGAAAGACCGTGGGCTGGGAATCGAAAATAAGCTTTTTGTCAGGGTTCTGCCCTCTACTTGGGTTTATTTCTAGTTTCTTTGTATTATGTGCCTTTGCACTTCTTTAGTTCTTTAGTACTTTAGCACTAGATCTCTGCTGCCCTCTTGTGTTTGTTTCCTTCTCCCTTGGTGCCTTTTTCTTTAGTCCACTCACACCTGCTCCATATCTGCTGATTAGCTTGCGTAAGTTCAGTCTCCCTTTATATACTCCACCTCTGCATTCACTCAGGGGTGGTTTGTTGTTTTGTTGTTTTCCTCATCTCTGGCTTCCTATGTGAGTTTTCCCTGACATTTTGGGATTATTTTTGGGGTTCTTTGTATTTTAGTATTTTTCCGCAGTTGCTCCATTAAATCTGCGAAATTCCCCTCTGCGTCCCGGTCTCTTCATTTTCGGTCCTTAAAAACTTAACACTTGACACTTTTATCTATTTCAAGTGCATAGAATCTAAATTTCTCATTTTAAGTTGTGTTGCACCGATACCAATACCAGTATCAGGCGGGGCCCCAATCCTGCACTAAAATGGTGGTATTGGTATCGGCGAGAACCAACAAATAGTAGCCTGACGTAGTCCTACTCAATTCTAGTCAGAATGAGTCTGATGCTGCTCCATAGAGCTGTGATTATGGGGCGTGTTTCGAACGAACCAGGAAAAAATATGTCTCTTCACTCAATTGGATAGACCTACAACCAATAAGAGCAACGGAGTGCGTGACGTATGTTAAGCGACGCATAGTTGTTGTCAACAAAAATCAAAGCGTGCAGTTGCATGCCTAGAATAAGAAGATGAGCCTTGATCGTGTTTCCCTCTTTTTAAATTAATTTGCTGTCGATATCTTCTAGAACAGACCTAATAGCAGAATCTACTCACCTCAACTCTCCAGCGGCAGCCATTGTTGTTGTCACCCAAGCGCACTTTGGTCACGTGGTTGATTACCTTACTGTTGATCATCTGTCCATCATCGTATAAAGCCCGCCCTGACAATTTGATTGGCCCGCCAGATATTGTGCTAGCATACTCGCGCTACTGTTGAGCAATGCCAGACCGAACTTCCCGACCTGAAAGGTTGTGGGCGGGACTAAGTTCGGAATGGCACCCAGGCTAAACAAATAGGGCACTGATACCATTTTGAGAGCCAAAAGTTTCTTCATCTATTGTCACCCATTCCAGGTAGGCAATAAAAAGTTCTACTGGATTCACTTTGTTTTAGTCTGTTTCCTGCTTCACAAAGGAAGGTAGCAGCTTGACATGAAGCCATGATGGCAATTATTTTACATCCAAGTACAGGTGCTGGTCATAAAATTAGAATATGAAAAAGTAGATTGATTTCAGTAATTCCATTTAAAAAGTGAAACTTGTATATTATATTCATACATTACATACAAACTCATATATTTCAGATGTTTATTTTGTTTAATTTTGATGATTACAAATGACAACAAATGAAAATCTCAAATTCATCATATCAGAAAATTAGAATATTACTGAAGACCAATAAAAACAAAGGATTTATAGAAATGTTGGCCAACTGAAAAGTATGAACATGAAAAGTATGAGCATGTACAGCACTCAGTATTTAGTTGGGCCTCCTTTGGCCTGTATTACTGCAGCAATGCGGCGTGGCATGGAGTCGATCAGTCTGTGGCACTGCTCAGGTGTTATGATAGCCCAGGTTGCTCTAATAGTGGCTTTTAGCTCTTCTGAATTGTTGGGTCTGGTGTATTGCATCTTCTTCTTCACAATACCCCATAGATTTTCTATGGGGATTAAGGTCAGGAGAGTTTGCTGGCCAATTAAGAACAGGGATACCATGGTCCTTCAACCAGGTACTGGTAGCTTTGGCACTGTGTGCAGGTGCCAAGTCCTGTTGGAAAATGAAATCTGCATCTCCAAAAAGTTGGTCAGCTGCAGGAAGCATGAAGTGCTCTAAAACTTCCTGGTATGTGGCTGCGTTGACCCTGGATCTCAGAAAACACAATGGACCAACACCAGCAGATGACATGGCACCCCAAACCATCACTGACTGTGGAAACTTTACACTGGACTTCAAGCAACGTGGATGAAGTGCCTCTCTTCTTTTCCTCCAGACTCTGGGACCTTGATTTCCAAAGGAAATGCAAAATTTACTTTCATCAGAGAACATGACTTTGGACCACTCACCAGCAGTCCAGTCCTGTTTCTCTTTAGCTCAGGCAAGACGCTTCTGACGCTGTCTGTGGTTCAAGAGTGGCTTGACACAAGGAATGCGACAGCAGAAACCCATGTCTTTCATACGTCTGTGTGTGGTGGTTCTTGAAGCACTCACTCCAGCTGCAGTCCACTCTTTGTGAATCTCCCCCACATTTTTGAAGGGGTTTTGTTTCACAATCCTCTCCAGGGTGCGGTTATCTCTCTTGCTTGTACACTTTTTTCGACCACATCTTTTCCTTCCCTTCGCCTCTCTATTAATGTGCTTGGACACTGAGCTCTGTGAACAGGCAGCCTCTTTAGCGATGACCTTTTGTGTCTTGCCCTCCTTGTGCAAGGTGTCGATGGTCGTCTTTTGGACAACTGTCAAGTCAGCAGTCTTCCCCATGATTGTGTAGCCTATAGAACTAGACTGAAAGACCATTTAAAGGCTTTTGCAGGTGGTTTGAGTTAATTAGCTGATTAGAGTGTGGCACCAGGGGCCATCAATTTTGAACCTTTTCACAATATTCTAATTTTCTGATATGATGAATTTGAGATTTTCATTTGTTGTCATTTGTAATCATCAAAATTAAACAAAATAAACATCTGAAATATATGAGTTTGTATGTAATGTATGAATATAATATACAAGTTTCACTTTTTAAATGGAATTACTGAAATCAATCTACTTTTTCATGATATTCTAATTTTATGACCAGCACCTGTAGTCTGCAGTTCTTCATATATACACACACATCAATTTCATACAGATGGCGTCTGGCTGATACTTCACAGCCAGGTATCGGAATCGATATTGGGGCCAAAAAATCGGTGCAACACTAATTTTAAGGGTAAAAATCTTTATTCCTTTGGCTTAAAGGTACACTATGCACCTGGTGTTGATTTTCCAGCGAGGCTCCCCCCAGAGGGCGAAAGTAAAAGTGCACTGTTGTAAATATGCTCAGCTGTTCTCCTGGTTTCTCCGTCAAGCCAGGCGCGGTTGTTTTGAGCTTAGCAGACAGGCGAACGACTATTTTGTTCCAATTTTCGAGTTTGAAAATTTAGCATGTTTTCATACATTATTTGTTATGCATGTGTCTAAATAACAAAGATTGTAGTTCTCGCCGTAAAGCAAGATTGACTCTCACGATGCACGAGACTTCTCAGCCTGTGGGTGCGGGCCGAGGGCTCCTGCAATTGCAAGTACGGTATTTCCCCTACAGACCACCCTTAACTCACAAAACAACGCTAACACACATTTTTAGAATATGTTTTATGACTTTTTCTGAAACAATTTTTATGATTTTTTACATTTTCTCTGACATTGTCAAAACATGATTAAACCATTTTTATCTGCATTTTAGTTGTTTTTTGCTTATTTTGCTTTTCCAAATTTGTATTTGTAAGTTACGACGGATTATTAGGGCCAGTCTAGGGATTGTTTTTTCTTCTATTTTGAGAATAAAGTCATAAAATTACGAGAATGAAGTCATCATACAACAACCTGTTTCAGAAAGAAAGCTTGGAGCTCCACCCAGCAGATGACGTCCGACCAGCTCCACCAATCAGCAACCAGAGTCCACTTTGACCTCCTGCCCAGTTTGATGCTGCTGCTAAAAGATTTCCTGATTTTTTAAACCGATGCTAAAGTATAACTTCACATGATGCTCCACATTCCTCATTTTAGGGAAGAAAGGGCTTCTTGGAAGAGTTGGCATAAAATAAATAGAATAGAATAACTTTATTCTTGTAATGTTACAACTTTATTCTCATAATGTTACTATATTACTTTATTTTACGACTGGCCCTATTACTCAGTCATAGTAAGTTTAATTTATCATTTCATTTTTATTTTGAGAAGCTTTGAATTTTATCTAATTTATTTATTTTTATTTGCATTACTTGATTTAATTAATTTTACCTTCCTGCACTCTGCCCTTAATGTTGCTCCTGGGCTTCCGTAGTCACTTCCCCGTAGACCTCACAATGGTTTTAATGTTGCTGAGGGTGAGTTGTGTGAAAAGATGCACCATCAAAATGTATTTATTTTTTTGTAAAATTCCGTAATTTATGGTGAATTCTTCGTTTGGTGTTGTTCACTGGTAAAAACTGAAATTTTACCGAGCTGTTTTGTCTCAATTGGGCCAATATTAGCGTATGTGCAGGACAGCATACTTGAAGACAGTTTCTATTTTTTATATATATATATATATATATATATATATATATATATATATATATATATATATATATATATATATATATATATATGTCATCTGCAGGAGAAAATCAATGCACCTAAACGTTGCTTTTAGTGCTTGTCCTTCATGGGCTTACTACACGTTACAATTACACATTGTATACCATAATGCTAGCACGCAAAAGACTAGATTTATGTTTAAATCAGAAGCCCAAAAAGTTAGCTCCTGGAAGTAGGATCCCAGTTCCGGTACAGATCGGACACAGAGGAGTAATAAAATAGAAAGGATTTTAAGGCATTTATTTTCTCAGGAAATACGTTATTAACTTTTAACACGTTATAGTTTAGTTCGCCTACTATTTTTAGGGAGGGAAAACGAAGTTTAGGCTTAGGGTCAATGTTGGATGTGTATGAGCGTGTTCTTCTTCTGCACCAACCGTTGGAAGGAAAATCCTAACAGCTAAACTAGAACTAAGGTGACAAAAGATATAAGAGAGAAATCCGATGGTAAACAGAATGTACATATTAAGCTGGAAATATGGATCAATGTTACCAGAGTTTTGTAGCCGCTTAGATTCCTGCTTCATTCTCATCACATCTTCATCCAGTCCATCAGAAAAGATGATCAGCACCTGGTGGGTAAAGTTGATCAGATAGTTTAACGTGTTGATGAGAAGCATCACCAGGCTTTATACCATCTACCGAAGCTAACATTTGAAGATGAAACCTTAAATGCAGCATTCAATGCTACCTTAAAACCTGATTAGCTTTGTTCAAAATGCGAATAGTATCACATTTTCTCATCTTCATACTTTGGATCTTTCGCTGACATATGGCTTTAAAAATGCAGAAATGACTATTTCCTTAGACAATGAACCTGTCATGATTTGCAGCTGATGGTTGGCTTGATTGCTTATTTCCGTTACCTGTCTAGATCTGGCCTGTTCCTCAACTGATGCACCTGTACCGGTTCCTATTTAAACTTCCTGTTTCCCAGGCAACAGTGCCAGATTATCCTTCAGCCTTTATTTTGCCTGTGTGTCTTTGGTCTCCTGTCAGCTTTGCAGCCTTCCATGTCTGGAACTCTCTGGCAGCTGCTTCTGTTCAGTCGACCGGCCGGAACCATCCCCGTTTTTTGGACTCTGGACTGTACTGTTAAACAGGTTAGTGGCTTGTGCATACATAATCATCCTCTGTCTGATTATCGGACTCACTAATCTGTTTCCCTCTACCAGAGCTTCCAGTTATAGACGCCCCAGCCACAGATCTGCTTGTTTGATTGAAATAAACTGAATTATCCCACTGTCTGTCTCGCCTTGAATTCTGGGTCCTGTGTTCTGAGCTTATTACAGTACCCACTTTGAACTTTAAAAATAAAAACTGGCTCCCTGCTTTAATGCAGAGATGTGATCTTTAAAGCAAAATGCAAGGAAACAGACGCTTTACATACCTACAGGAATCCTGTCTGGAAACAAAAACTTTACTACTGTATAAAATGACCTGGAGAGCAGAGTTCGCTGCTTTTAGATGTTGTCTCCAAAGTCTCCAGTAGCAGAAAAAAGTCTCTAGATTTGGCGCTAGGAGCTTTTTAGAAATCAAAGTGCTAGAGGGGTCTGAAAAGTGGCTAAATATAGCGACTAAAGCGCTAAGTTGGCAACACTGCTCTTTGCATGGTTTGTTTTCAAATGGTTTGCTGCTGTCTGTTTGGACCTTTCTGAACATGTGCAGCAAATGGACTGATCCAATATGGTGGACACTGAAGGGGGGAGACACACTTAAAGCTACAGTGTGTAATTTTCAGCGACATCTAACGTCCAGACTGCAGACTGCAGCAACATGAACGTCTCCCCCCACCGCTTCTCTCCCCCAACAGTACGGCGAGCGTTACGGGACAAAATGTCTTCCACGACGTCGGAATCACCTACCTTCTCAAGTGATGAGGTTTGTTTACATAGATAATTTTACAGATAGTATTTCATTAGTCTGTGTAGGGTATAGATTTCATGTATACTTTAGATAATAAATATACCCGTTATTTTTTCTACATCGTTGTGACGTTTTGGTGAGCTGCTTTGCATGGTGATATAAACAGATGAAGTAATTGTAGTCATTAGTTTAACAGCGAGATTGTGTTCGCTGGAAGAATATATATTCCCCGTTTACAGAGTCCAAGTCATGTTTGTTGCACGGGGGTTACAAGGCGAGGAAGAGGGCGAGGGCAGAGAGGGTGGGGTGGGCGTGCAGCGGTGCCAGCGGGGTGAGAGCAGAGGAAGAAAGGCTTGAAGATCTCCAAAGGAGCCGGAGAGAAGTAACCGAGGTATATATCCAGAAAATTATTTTACAGAAAATTACTGAATCATTACCTGTGAAACGTCAGGGACGTTGCTGAATAAGTATACTGGAGAGTAACAGCATCATCACGCAGCATGTTATTGTTTTAGACAGGTCTGAGCATCCTGTACTCCAAAAACTGCAGTGATATTAGACAATTGTGTGTGTAGGATTAATTACCTGTCCAAGAGAAAACTGGCAACTTGAGCGTCACTTTGAAAACCTTTTTCCTCCATCAGTGACTTCCATCGTGTAAATGCCGTGCCAATGTTGATCTGTGTTTTTTGTCGTTTCTTGTCACGCTTGCGTTTATTCTCGTTGTGTTTCCGCTTCTTAGATGACGGGGGTTCGGTGTCCGCCGCTTTTCGTTGTGATACAGAGTAGGCATGATCCTCCATTCGTCTGATGTTTGGCCACACAGTGCCAAACAGTTTGCAAAGTCACTCACGCCTGCCGCCTTGTTCACCTTTCTTGTTACTGAGGCGCAGTATACCTGCTTCTTCTTCTTCTTTGGTTTCAGGCAGACTAAACGCTTCTCAGGCATAATACTGCCATCTACTGTTCAGTACCGTCTCAGTTCATCTCTCTCAACTTGCCGTAGTTATTTTCGAGCGTAATGGGAGATCTCGCAATCGCTAGTTTGTTGCCTCTGCGCTTGCCGTAGCGCAAAGATGTCTGCCCCCATGGCTGCGAGACCCGCTCCTATGTAATTATAAATAACGAATTCTAAGGCAACGCAAATATTATGGTTAAAAGGCTGAGCTCATAGGTGATGATAAATAACATAGTTATGTATAATATATTAAATTTCTGACTTTATATCCCTGTAATTATTACACACTGTAGCTTTAACATCATAAGCATTCTGATGTTATTTTAGTGAAACGCTTTTTTATCAAAACATAATTAATGTGCACAAATAAGGAATAGTTTTATTAACCATAAATGTAAATGAGTTTTATGGGGCCCTCAGGAACTTGGGGCACTTGGCAACTGCCTAGTATTGCCTAATGGTAAATCCCCCCCTGGCTGTAACTTTCCTAACATTTCACGTGATTTAGATTATTTCTAACACACAAGTGCAATAATTCCCTCTAGATATAATGCAGCTAAAATATTACATTAGAAACTAGGAGACAAAACCCTCAGAGCCTTTTTGATAGAAACCACGGCCTCACCTTGACAGATGCTCTAGACTTAGACCGGAACTTGGCGTTGAATCCACTCAGCAAGGCCGAGTTGATATATGTGGCCTGGGACCAAGAAAAGGTCGAGATTTTCATCAGAACTTCTGGGTTGAAGGCCTCAAAGTTTGTGTCGTACAAGTAGCTGCCATCGGGACTCATGATGCTGAAGGAGATCTTGGTCTCGATTGGAGGCAGGTTACTGAGGTCATTGACGATGGAAATGGAACGGACGATTTCCTGGAGGGGACTAACAATTCTGAGCAGGGGCACATTAGGGGCTTGAGAAATATCAAATCCAATGGCGACATCGATGGTGCAGTTTTCAACTAAAAAAGGAATAGGAGGCAACTTAATTTCCAGCAGGTAAAATACATTAATCTGATGAAACAGAAACATATTTCTCATCTTACCAGGAGTAGGAGCAGGAGGAGTAGTAGGAGTAGGAGGAGGAGGAGGAGGAGATTCATCATTGCAGATAGCCTCCGAAACCTTCTTCTTGAAACTTGGTAGGTTCTCTATATCACCAATTCTAATAACCTTCTTTGGGTCCCCAGTAATCTGCAGAAGCTCGGTGTCATAGATATCTCCAATTGCTATGGCTATTACATCATCAGTAATTTTCCTATTCCTGATCTCATTGCTTACATCCTCCACGTCATCATGGGAATTACCATCTGAGAACACCACCAGGGTCTTGGGCACTGTGTCGCGGCTGCCTCGTGAGGGGCTAAAATAGTCCTTTACAGAGTTCAGGGCCTTACCGAGGTAGGTGCTGCCTCCCAAATATCTCACCTGGCGTACGCGATTAGCTAATTCCTGTTTGTTATAGTACTCATTGAGGTAAAACTCATCTTGAAAGTCTGCACTGAATTGCGCAAGTCCAACATGCACAGTCTTCTCACCAATCTGAAAGTCTTCCACTAAATCTGCTGTAAAGTCTTTCACGATCTTGTGCTCTGCTGTGTTGATGCTGCCGGAGCGATCCAACAGAAAGACCAAGTCCATCTCATCACACGCTGTCAAAGAAAAATAAATAAATATATATATTTATATATAGATATGTATACACTGTGGATTTAATAAATTCTTTTCATCTGAGCCTGTTTTGTTCACAACAAAGTCGTAGGGAAGCAGCTGTTCCAAACGTCGCATTTCCGAATTCTCCTGAGTGGTGCACGACTTTACACGAGTGAATAAAGTGAATGTGATTGGTCGATTATCAAGGGGGCAGGGTTGATGTGGCGGAAGGTTTGCAAGCAAGTTTGATCGTGGGGGGTTTGTTGGAAGCCTCTTGCTAACCAGTTAGCAACTTAGTGCTAGCAGGTTCCCAATGGGAAATTCCATTGGGACCAAGTAGCACTAAATTGGTGACTTAGAAACGAAGCTGTCAAGGAACGCTATGGACAGCGGAAACATGCAAGAGGAGGAGAGTTTAGTGTCGGAGGTCGTGGATGAGTCTCCTCCGTCATCCATTTTTTATTTAGAGGAGGAAAGCGGGGACGAAGATGTTGTGGAAGAGGACGCCAGGGCGGCAGAAGCTTGGTTTAGTGTAGAAGGCTTCCAGCCGTACATGTTTGAGCCCTTGCCTCGCAACGCTGCCAGTTCTGTTAGCTCTATGCCTGCCGAAGACACAGACGTCCATCCCCGTGAACGCTGGGACGCAACTCAATGGGAAAGGAAAGGATTCTGATTTCAACCGTTGCGTATATTAGCTGCGACACATGAATCAAGATGCTATGACCGAAAAAGTTTGATTGACAGATGACCGTTGATATATGATTGGCCAAATTTAGTTGTTCAGGCTGACGTAGAACTAACTGGCCTGCAGAAGGTAATGGAAAAAAAAACACAGATTTTAAGACAGGATTTTTTTTTTTTTTTTTCAAATTTTTGGCACAATATGGTCTGATAAAGAGAACATTTATTTACATGTTTAAGCCAGAATGGTTTGACATTTAAATACGATTTCCCTACGACTTTAAGCTTTTACCAGATGTGTGAGCAGTACATCAGTGGAACTTATATGTGTGGACAGTAAATGTGGGTGACTATCCCTGTAGGGTGACACTGTGTGTGTGCTGTTTGTGCTGCCTCTATTCATGCATTCTTACCTTTTTTGGTTTTGTTGCAGATGATTTGAGACATGTTTCTGTACAGAGTTTCAAGCATCTTAAAGTCCTTCACAAAGAAGACAAGGGATTCATCGTTTCCAGCCATGGTCAGCAGCTCGTCCTCCTTTGCGTCCTCTACTCCAATACTGATGACAGTGATACCTTTTGCTCGCAATGCATCGGAATGCATTTTTAGCATGTCTGTGTCATGGGCTTCCCCATCGGTGATCACCATGAGAATCTGACGAACGTTGAGGTTTCTCCGGCCGCCATTTTTCTCCTCAAAGTACTGCAACGAGTATTCCAGAGCTCTGCCAGTGTAGGTTGTATCATCAGGTGGCTTCATTCTAGTAATAGCTTGACGAACTTCTGCACTTGAGTAATACTTGTTTAGAGGAAACTGTACTTCAGGTGTTTCGGAGTAAAGAATGGCTCCAAAACGTGTAGAGTCCTCACTGACTATGGTCTGGTTCACTATAGAGTCCATAAATATTTGCATGCTTATGAATCTGTCACCTATGCTTCTTGAGCCATCCACCAGGAAGATAATGTCAGCTCTTCCTACCTTCTTACAATCTGTGAGAAGAAAAAGCGAAAACAAAATATCAGCTTGTGTGACACTAAAAAACACCATGACAGACATGGGCAATGTGGAGTCAACAAGTCATCTCCATGTCATGTATTTGTTCTACCCAGCCACTGAAGCAGGTGAGTCCAATCTTCACCGTGAATTAACCTGTGCAGATTGAACTCACCTGGTTAATTGGCTGGGTAGATTAAATACATGACATGGAGATGACTTGTTGACTCCACATTGCCTATGTCTGCACCATGACTGCTGTGATCAGATGGGTTAACAACAGACGGTTGTCACGGTGCATTAATTTAGCTTTAATTTAAAGTGGTTTTCAGAGATACACTCCTGATCATGATCAACTTGCTTTATTTATAATTTATAATGAGGCAGAATCTTAGATTGAAAATGTAAAAAGAAGAAACTGGAGCAGGAAGCAAAACAGAGGAAGATGAATGTCTACAAGTTAGACAGGTTGTTCATCTCCTGGTCTGTGATTTTAACAAAATGGCCAAAAAATGACGTCATCCAGTCGGAATATGGAAAGGTTGGTGGCTTCATGGACAGCTGCAACGCTCATTAAAGCTCACCGACCACCCATCCTCAAACATTTTCTAAAGGATTCAGATCAGTGGGGAAGGTAGGATGGTCTTAATCACATGGATACCAGTAACTCCATTATTTCACTGAAGGCAGAAGTGGAACATATCACCAGTTTCATGAACATTTTTTCCCAGCTTTTATTGTCATTCCAATGTCACAAGTACAGAACAATGAAATGAACTCTCTGCACTTAACCCATGCCCTTGGGGAGCAGTGGGCTGCCATTGTGCGGCGCCCAGAGACCAATGTGGGGTTACAATGTGTTGCTCAGGAACTGCTTTGCCAGTGGTGTAAAAAGTTCACACATTTGTTACTTAAGTAGAAGTAAAGATACTGCAGTTTAAAAATTGAAGTATCACTTGACCTCTTTACCAAAGTAAAAGTGTAAAAACTATGTGCTCTAAAAACAAATTAAAGGAATAGTACACCCAAAACATGATTAGCCTTCATTTTCGTTTGATATCTCAAATGCATCTGGAGATCTGGGAGGCTTCTTGCTGTCTGCTGACATTCAAATAATGGAGGTCTATGGCGCCCGAGACAGAAAGGTCCATAAAAGTCCACAAAAAACGTGTCAATATTCCTCCATACTGCTCGTCCAATGTATTCCAAGTGTCCTGAGTGGGTAGCGTCCATAATTTACTCGAAACAAAGTCATTTAGAATGTTTTTAGAGCATAAACAGTAGTGTATAGGATTTCCTAAAAGCGCGTTCACGAGCCTACGGAAACCGCGGCAGACCAAACCAGATGAAAGTGCGCATTCAGCTCGGCAAAGAACTCATGCTCTTCCTCAACACTGAAGTCCTCAGACATTTTTATTTCGTTGTTTCTTTCTTTGCACAGGTAAACAGCAAATTCCTTCTTCTACGCTTGCATTATCAAGAGCAGACGCTGAATGCGCACTTTCATCTGGTTTGGTCTGCCGCGGTTTCCGTAGGCTCATGAACTCGCAGGCGCGCGCTTTTAGGAAATCCTATACGCTACTGTTTATGCTCTAAAAACATTCTAAATGACTTTGTTTCCAGTAAATTATGGATGCTACCCACTCAGGACACTTGGAATACATTGGACGAGCAGTATGGAGGAATATTGACACGTTTTTGTGGACTTTTATGGACCTTTCTGCCTCGGGCGCCATAGACCTCCATTATTTGAATGTCAGCAGACAGCAAGAAGCCTCCCAGATCTCCAGATGCATTTGAGATATTAAAAAAAGTACTCCAGAGTGTTGTTCAGCATGGGGGTGAGTAGAAAATGAAGGCTAATCATGTTTTGGGTGTACTATTCCTTTAAAGTATAAAAGTATAAAGTAACCTTTAGATGCCACTATATGAACTGAAAGCTCAATTTTTAAGACTATTTCTAAAAGTTCTCTGAGATAGGGCCAAGGATGAGGGAGGTCTTGTTGGTCTCCATCTCCCGATACGCTCTCGCCTGTGTCCGACCTTTCAGACATTTCAACATCTTTTTCTGAATCCCACATTTTTAGCCTCGTGAGACCATCCTGATCTCGCGAGCTTTCAAGGTTTCAGTCGCAGTCAGTCAGATGTCACTGACTCACGTTTTCCAGCCAAAAAGATGCGAAATCTCGCCCAATTTGAACCAAAGTCTATCTGCGTATCACAGATTACCAGTCCAAGGCTGCTACCATGTATTTTGAAATCTTGGTATAAAGCTATAACAGGCTGTTTTTCACTCTGGGTTTAAACACTGATATAACATTAGCGTTCATGTGTTTTCTCATATGCTCGTTACATTTCCGATTACCAAATTATGACCAAAAGTCATTTAATGGAATTCTGATGTCTATTTGCGGCTAGCTATTTCAAAGCGGGTAAAGAATCATTTACTGAAGGTTATTTGTTCCTGATAAAGCAAATAATTTAATAAAGTATTATTTGGCCAAATTGGGAGCGGGAGATCGACAGGCGGATTGGTGCGGCGTCTGCCGTGAAGCGGGCGCTGTACCGGTCCGAAGCTCTTGATTTACCGGTCGATCTACGTTCCTACCCGCATCTATGGTCATGAACTCTGGGTCATGACCGAAAGAACGAGATCGCGGATACAAGCGGCCGAAATGGGTTTCCTCCGTAGGGTGGCTGGGCTCCCCCTTAGAGATAGGGTGAGAAGCTCGGTCATCCGGGAGGGACTCGGAGTAGAGCCGCTTCTCCTCCACATCGAGAGGAGCCAGCTGAGGTGGCTCGGGCATCTGGTTAGGATGCCTCCTGGACGCCTCCCTGGTGAGGTGTTCCGGGCACGTCCCACCGGGGAGAGGCCCCGGGGGAGACCCAGGACACGCTGGAGGGACTATGTTTCTCGGCTGGCCCGGGAACGCCTTGGGATTCCTCCTGAGGGGCTAGAAGAAGTGGCTGGGGAGAGGGAAGTCTGGGCCTCCCTTCTTAAGCTGCTGCCCCCACGACCCGACCCCGGATAAGCGGAGGAAGATGGACGGACGGATGGACGAATGGATGGACATTTGGCCAAATAATGTTTTATTTGTCTAATGGATTTGCATTGTGAATTGGAAGTGCGGTAAGTATATTTACTTGATTACTGTAGTTTTTTTGAGTATCTTTACTTATGTAATATTTTGTCTAATTTTATTTTATGTACTTTTTAATATGCTGGTGAAGGTTCTCAGTCATCCAGGTCAAAGTCATAAAAAAAAAAAAAAGAAAAAAAAAACACTGGACTTTGTTTTCCGAGTTAAAGACATTTTGCTTCCCATCCATAAACATTTTGACTGGACAAAGTTTCCTGAGTGGAGAATGAAACAAGTAAAGTAACAAAGTATTTCTACTTCTTTAATTCTCACCTGTGATTTTCAGTTGTGGATAATTTATTCCAAATATGTGCAGAATTATCTGTTTGACCAGGATTTGAACTCAGTTCAGTCTTTCATTTGTTTTTCTATCACACAGCCAGTGGGTCGTGTGTTCATAAACAATATATGAAAGTCTGAATAATATCTGATTAAACTGCACATTTAATACTCCCACCGGGTTGCATAATAAATTTACTAAAGTTGCACAATATGGCCCTGGTTTTATTTTCATGCATTTATCCCACAGCAGCCATTAGTGGGTTACTGGGCTGCAGTGAATCAGTACGTCCTCCATTTGTGTCAGAGTTCAGGATTCTTGCAGCTGAATCGGCTCAAAGCCTGAAAGCTTGTTCTCTATCAGGGAGTCATGATGGACGCCTGAACGGGAATGACGTGAAAGAGTCAAAGTTATGTGAAATTATTCCCCACTTCTCTGTTTTGTCTCTTGCTCAGCTTTTTTTCTGCTGCATTTTCAAGCCCTTGTTTTACCAGTTTATGATCCGATGTTCTGTCAGATCATCGTTCCTTTAGTCAATGCGCATACTGTATGCAAGATGCATTTATCCCTTTAGTTTTGTACAAAAACAAAACAAAATTTAAACTACCTCAATGGGCGTATTTCCCTTTAGTGATGTGCAAAAGAAAACAATGTAAGGTTAGATCATCATACGCTTTAAAAAACACCAATAAGTAAGTAATTCTATAGATTAATTCAATAGGGATACACGTCCGTCGAGGTAGTTTAAAGGTTTTTTTTCCCGTATGCTCATCTGACAGAACACCGGCACCACAACAGGTTTCATTTCTTCCTCTCTTAAGTTCTTGTTTAGGAGTGTATGAGTGCATCTCACAAAGCCTGAAACATTGCAAAAAAAGCTGAATACATATTTTATTCTTCATTTCAGAAAGTGAAACTCATAGAATACAGAAGATATATAGCAGGCCTTCATTTCTTAAAACTGCGATCAGTACGACCTGCAGATAATAAAAACTTATAGTTCAGGGTTTAAAAAAACAACAACATAAATATCGAAAATAGGGATTTTTTCCTATTTTTCATTTGAAAAAAAAAAAAAATACCTGACATGATGATCTGATTGAGTTTTCTCTGCAGGGAGCCTTCAGAGGACGCTGGGAGTTATATAAAAGAAACCAATTGGGATGTTTTTGCACACTAAGTTTTCTTAAGTTCATGTCTCAAGTGTATTGAATCTTGGGGTGATTCTTCATGCCTACATACTACAAAGTATTTAGTCAGCCACCAATAGTGCAAGTTCTTCCTCTTAAAAAGATGAGAGAGGCCGGTAATTTTCATCATAGATAAACCTCAACTATGAGAGACAATGAGAAAAAAAAATCCAGAAAATCACATTGTCTGATTTTTAAATAATTTATTTGCAAAATATGGTGGAAAATAAGTATTTGGTCAATAACAAAAGTTCATCTCAATACTTTGTTATATACTGATTGTTATATATTGACTATTATACTGTTATATAATGACAGAGATCAAACGTTTTTTGTAAGTCTTCACAAGGTTTTCACACACTGTTGCTGGTATTTTGGCCCATTCCTCCATGCAGATCAGGTATGGTGTTCCTCGCATGGAGAGCCCGGTCCTCACAGGATCTAACTCTTCATTATCTTTATTTCACAATCTATATTATAAAGTAGTTTCACATTCTGAAATAAAGGTTAAAGGGATATTTTTGATATTTGTTTCAGATGTACCTGTTAACTGTGACAGAGTTTCATAAAACTCTCTGATGAAAGGAAAAAGAAACTCATTCAAGATCCTGGAAAATGTTAATTAATTCATTGTTCCTTACCAGATGCTCATGGTTCAGTCTTACCTCTTTGTGGATCGCAGAACTTCAAGGCCAGCATGCTGTCCAGTTCTTGTATTAGATCAACCTTTACTTCATTAACCACTCTGTCTGGAGGTCCGCTGATCTCAGTCAGCTGGCTGTAGCTACCGTCCTGGGCATCAATTGAAAAGATAACCACTCCTTTTTCCCTCAGAGCCTTTGCAGGACCTCTGATTTCATCAACTGCTTCACTGAATGTTATCAGCACCAGGTTCTGCCTCAGTTTGGGTCGTCCTCCTTCAGATTCATCGAAGTACCTTGAAACCTCACTGAGGGCTCGTCCGGTTTGAACGCCTCCATATAACTGGTTCATCCCATTTATGGATCTCAGGATTTCGTCTTTCTGACCCTTCAGAGAAAACACTAATTCAGCGTCATCGCTGAACTGCATGACCCCCACATGAACGCCGTCTGGGCCGACAATAGACTTGTTGATGACAGATTTCATGAACTCTTTCATCTTCCTAAAGTCCTCCGCAGAGATTCTGTCAGAGCTTTCGGTCAAAAATATTACGTCGCTGGGTGAATCCTTACAAACTGGAAACAGAAAAACAAAAATGTCTGTTAGTACCATCCTGTAAAAGGCGGCCCAAATAAAACTGCAGGGTCTAGTTTAATAGCTCAAAACTGCTGGAAACACAGGTTCTATTTCTATATTAGATAAAACCTGAACCTGAATATATGATCTTCAGCTGAAGATAATCTTGGGTTCTAAATCAGGACAACAGTCCAATGCAACAGCTATGGTCCAAACCCTCCAATGTGTCTGAATTAATTTAATTCTTTAAGGCAGAGTTTTAAAGTCCTCCTGAGGGACGCTAGAGACATTTGATGGCAGCTAATTCTGCCAAAATGGGTTTAGTACCACCTACCTTTTTATAGCTTGTGCACAAAGGTGTAAAAATTAATATAAATCCTACATGCTTCTGATGTATCTCCTTTGAAAGCTAACACCTTCTAGTTTCTGGAGATATGTGTGCAGACTCTAGGTTTTAAACAACTAGAGCTATGTGACTTCAATAATGACAAAAAAAAAACCTTTTTCCACTTATATAAAAAAAAAAGGATTTTTTTTTTATTACACTTGTTCTTCCTGTTGTGGACAATAACTCTTTAAAATTCCAGCTCTCTAGTCTTAAGCATTGCATCTTACGCATGTTAAAGTCCAAATTTGGACCAAATGTTGCAAACTGGATTATTTGAATTTTATGACTATTTGACACATTTCACTGTTTTGATTTACACAATTTTTTCTTTACCATATTTCCAATTTTGAAGCATGAAATTCTAGGGATGCACGATATAATCGGCTCCCTATCGGTATCGGCCTTAAAACTGAATATCGGACATCGGCCACCCCACCGATATTTAACCCGATATTTGATCAACTTCTAAGTTTTTAAATAAAAAAAAAATACTACTTCTTCTTCTTCCTCAAAAACTTCTTTTTTACAGACTTTAAAACTTCTAAAGATGAGGGAAAACATTTTGATACATTAAAATATCCCAATATCTTCATATGCTGATATATTGCCATTTTAAAACACCATATCAATCTCTTTTACTAATGAAATATTGCTATATGTCATCGTTATGCTACGAAATCCCCCGAAAATTCACCAAATGTTGCCATATTTTTATATGTTGATATATTGACGCGGTATCGATCTATTTTACTAACGAAATCTCACAAGAATTTGCAAAATATCACGAGAGTTTGTAACAGAACGATGAAATTTCACCAGATTTTGAAAGTAAAATAGATCGATACCGCGTTTTTAAAAATCTATTTGATATCAGCATATGAAAATATATTTGAGTATATTATTTTTCAAAGTGTCAGAAATGGATAACAAAACTGCTATTTTCAATGACTACTTATTTTTGTCCAGCTTTAACATCGGTATCGATATCGGTTATCGGCTACATGAGTTTTAAAATATCGGCATATCGGATATTGGCCAAAATCCCGATATCGTGCATCCCTAGTTAAGAGTTTAGGGACCGGTTGCTTTGTTTTTGCTAAGGAATGATCTTAAATCATTAATCATATCACATCTGAGATTAACATTTGTTTTAGAATCTGGAACATTTGAATGTGACAAAAAAAGAAGACAAACTAAACATTTAACAACACTTTACACCTCCTGGCAGTGCAGCTGATGTCCTCACCTGCTGAACCACAGATTGGTCTTAGAATATCGCCTTTGATCTGCTTTAGCAAATAATAATCCCTGATATAAATTGTCCGCTCTAAGTCCCCAGAAATCTCCTGCAGCTCATCTAGGGGTGAATCCTTTAAACCAACAGCAAAGACGGTGACGTTTTGCTGCCTGAGTTTCCTTGCTGGTTCTCTGAAATCATCGTCAGACTGTCCTGCAGTGACGAGGATCAGGTAGGTTGGAACGCCGGGCGTTATCAGCTGGAAACGAGAGTCTATGGAATCCAGGGCTCCACCCGTCCTCCTCCCGCCCCCTTGGTGGGTAACCTTCTCCAGAACCTTGTCCACATCCAAAACAGATGATTTTTTGGTCAGGTAGAATTCTAGTGTCTCTAAGTCAGAGTATTTGACCAGCCCAATGCGAATATTATTGAGTTTGATGCGAAATGTTTTAATGAAGCCAGCCATGAAGTCCTTTGTGTCAGCGAAGTCTCTTTCAGTGACGCTGTCTGAGTCGTCTATTACGAAGAAGATATCTGCTTCATCTTTCTGGCCACATGCTGTAAACAGAGAGAAATGTTACAGGTTAGACGATTCAATGAGCATTTGATCAACGTGATGCATATGGATGCAGTATGAGCCATCCATGGAGTTCATGTTTCAAATAGATCAGTTTAGTGTTTTTAGACAGACACCAAACGTCAATACAGCCCTGAAAAAATGTCAGATTTGTATAATGAGACCCTGATAATCTAATAGCAGTTTCCCTACAGTTAATGTGGCATCAATCCTGAGCAATTGGCGGCATGGCGGCGCAGTGGTTAGAACTCTTTCCTCACAGGAAGAAGGTCCTGGATTCGAGTCCAGGTCTCAGCAGGGACATTTCTCCCCATGTCTGCGTAGGTTTCCTCCAAGCGCTTTGGTCTGGATTTTGATGTTTGAGCTCGACACACGCACCGGCGCATCAGTGTTGCTGGACCCATCACTAGTAATCAGTACTTTTGGATTTAATGGATTTATGTTTTTGGATTCTTGCCTCTGTTACCCTTTTTTTTTTTAACCACCTTCAGCTTTAGTGTCGCCCTCTGGGTCCTGTCAACCAGGCTAATCAGCAGATTGGGAGCAGGTGTGAACAGAGGGGTCTAGAAGGGAGCTAGGGAAAAGGAGACTGACACAAGAGGGCAGCAGAGGGCAAACAAGAAATACCTATGAACACAAATACCATCAAAAACAACTAGAATAACACAAAATGGAAATAAAAGCAATGAAAACTCAAAGATAAAACTTAAACAGAACCAAAACCATTACAGATCCTGAGCTTATGTGACTCAGATACGTTCGGCTGAGTCAACATGTCTGCGGGAATTAACTGACCCCTCAATACAAGCTAAAAGCCTCTGCTTAAAGGAATAGTACACCCAAAACATGACAGTTTATTTGGAGATCCTTTTTTGCATATGTTTATTCCAGGAATTAGCCATATCCCAAAGGTTTTTCTTGTATAGTTGTAACTGCTGGAGTGACTGTTTCTTAGCAACAACTGGAGTTAATTCTAATTTATGTTTTATAATGCTGGAAGTTTGTTCTGTGAATTTAGAGCTGATGCACATTTATTTTCTGTTTCTGTTTGTAGTTTCACTCAAAGCTTTCATTGAGCTTCCAACACAATTGTTCAAAATTGTACGAAGACCGTAATAAAGGTACACAGTGTATCTAACACGTAGTGATAACAGTATAGGCCCTATTACTCAGTCGTAGTAAGTTTAACTTATCATTTCATAATTATTTTGAGAAGCATTGAATTTTATCTAATTTATTTATTTTTATTTGCATTACTTGATTTAATTAATTTTACCTTCCTGCACTCTGCCCTTAAAGGAATAGTACACCCAAAACATGATTAGCCTTCATTTTCTACTCACCCCCATGCTGAACAACACTCTGGAGTACTTTTTTGATATCTCAAATGCATCTGGAGATCTGGGAGGCTTCTTGCTGTCTGCTGACATTCAAATAATGGAGGTCTACGGCGCCCGAGGCAGAAAGGTCCATAAAAGTCCACAAAAAACGTGTCAATATTCCTCCATACTGCTCGTCCAATGTATTCCAAGTGTCCTGAGTGGGTAGCGTCCATAATTTACTCGAAACGAAGTCATTTAGAATGTTTTTAGAGCATAAACAGTAGTGTATAGGATTTCCTGAAAGCGCGTTCACGAGTCTACGGAAACCGCGGCAGACCAAACCAGATGAAAGTGCGCATTCAGCTCGGCAAAGAACTCATGCTCTTCCTCAACACTGAAGTCCTCAGACATTTTTCTTTCGTTGTTTCTTTCTTTGCACAGGTAAACAGCACATTTCTTCTTCTACGCTTGCATTATCGGCAGAGCAGACGCTGAATGCGCACTTTCGTCTGGTTTGGTCTGCCGCGGTTTCCGTAGACTCGTGAACGCGCTTTCAGGAAATCCTATACACTACTGTTTATGCTCTAAACTGGCTTAGCATAGTGAGGACTGGTTTAGCATAGTGAGGACTGGTTTAGCATAGTGAGGACTGGTTTAGCATAGTACACTGGAAAAATGATCTAGAAATAAGTAAAAATGTCTTAAATTAAGTCTATTTACCCTTGATTTGAGTAGATCAATCAGATAGTTTGCCAATGGAATGAGTTTTTTTACTCTTAAAATGAGATAATTTGATGATATGCACTGGAAATAAGACAACACAACTGGTTTTTCATATTTTAAATCTAAATTGTCTTGTTCCATTGGCAAAATGTCTCTTTCATCTCCTCAATTTAAGAACAAATGCACTTTTTTTTAAGAAAAAAATGACTTATCTAGATTTAAATTTTTTCCAGTGTGAGGACTGGTTTAGCATAGTGAGGACATTTAGATGCTGGAGAAGCTAACTTTTTCCGTCCAAGGACGTTGCCAACTCTCGCTAGAAGTCACTGAATGACCTCATTGCCTAATTTGCATAATATATATATATATTTTTTAACTTTTTTAAAAACTTTTTCTTTTCCCCTTGTGGTCCACAAAGGAGCTTAAAAATCATAGTGAAACATCAACATTTTGAACCATAACATTTTTTACATTACCTTTACAATCTAAATGGAACAAAAGAATACCACAAAGAATCAATGACAATGTGAGCAAATAATGGTAATTATTGTTAATTTTTTTTTTATTAATAAGATTTCACTGCACACACAGGCTGTGCTCGCCTGCTCACAGAAACAGTGGGTCCAGTTGGTCAAAGCTCTCTATGGCAGGTTCAGCAACTGAGGGAGCTGACTCAGCGTGATCAACCTGCGCCGTCAATCCCTGCTCATGCACGCCGTTCATTTACGGTCTGGAAGCTGAGGGAAAACATGCCGTGGCTCTGACTGCAGCGCTCAGAGGGAGTGCTAGGGAAGCGGGAGAACGGGGTTCAGATGGGGGAGGTGCCCAACAGCAGACACCAGGAATTTCGCTAGATTTGTCGCTTTTTTGAAAAAGAGTCGCTGCAGGGCTCTGAAAAGTCGCTAAATATAGCGACAAAGTCGCTGAGTTGGCAACACTGGATCATCCAGTCAGATTGATTCAAAGTTTTCTATCTAAGGAAAACCAGCTGATTGCATCGACTCATTGACTCTTCAGCAATCCCTCACACTAAGCATGCTTGTAGCGACAGTGGAGAGGAAAAACTCCCTTTGAACAGGAAGAAACCTCCAGCAGAACCAGGCTCAGTGTGAGCGGCCATCTGCTGAGGCCCACTGGGGTTCAAGGAGACAGAAGCAGACATAGAAAAAGAAGCATAGATACAAAAGGCAACTGTCAACCAGCTCCACAGGCGGCCCCGTCCAGGAAACACACAGCCAGGCAGACGAGCTCCGAGCCAGCTCCCATGTCAGAGGATGAAGAGAGCACATCCAGTTAGGTTTATTTTTTATTTTTGTTTTTCTGTGCAATGAATTTACATCTTAATATTTACTTTTTGGTTATATGTTGAATTTCTTATTTATTCATTTAAAGTAATTTATGGTCTTAAGTTATGTTTTGTAAAGTAGAATAGCCATAGCTACGTTGGCCCTGAAGTGCAAACTGCAACTACAAATCTAAAAGCGCAACTACATTAAGGAAAACACAATTACATTAACCTATCAGCTGATTGGACGACGGGTCAAACGGCGCCGTTGTCCAATCAGCGATGTCTCATGTTTCCCACTGGTACCTACCTTTTCCGGTAGGTTAATGTAATTGTGTTTTTCTTAATGGAGTTGCACTTTTAGATTTGTAGTTGCGCTTTGCACTTCAGGGCCACCGTACAGAGCTGTAAGTTCACTGGAAGATGGTTTTAAGCTGTTGGCTTTCCAATGGCTTTTATTTAAAAATAATAATAATAATAACATTTGCAGTGATTCATTCAAAACCTTAAAACCTATTTTTTATAATACATTCATGGATAGTTGTATACCGATTTTTCCAAGATGTGAGCAGTTTCACATCACCAAATGAGGTGTGTTTATATTTGTAAATGTTCCCCTTCTAAGCTAGTTTGATTCATAAGACGCCATATTTGATCTGGACGACTGAAGTAATGAGAAAAATACATTCAAATAAAAACATTTAAAATATTCTGCATTTGTTTTGTGAAGAAGTTTGAGTTTTCTGAACTTTAAAAAATATAAGTAATTTAGTAGTTTAGTTTATGAGCTTTCTAAAATGATATTTTTGGTTACTGTATAATGTTTGAATTTATAAACGTTTATCTTTTGAATACCATATCATCCTAACAAATTATTATAAAGAAATAAAATAAATTATACAAATTACAATATGTTTTAAATACAGAGCACGCACAATTTTTATTTTTAGTGAAATAGTTATGTTTGATTGTTAATTAAGTAAATGTTGTAATTCAAATTTAAATATTCTAAGTTATTCAATCAAAAACTGTGAGCTAATCAGTTTCCAAAAAAATATTTGCGTATTCTGAACTTGTTCGGGTTTAAAGAACCAACGTTTTTATTACCTCTGAGGTTTCTGACTTTAACCCAAAGCGATTAAAGGTAATTCAACATAGAAAGAGCTGAATTTTAATGCTTTCAGTGAAATCCTCACTATGTTTGTAAATTACTGTAAAAGGTTACACTGCAAAAACGTTCTAGAAATAAGAAAAAATTTCTTAAATTAAGTGTATTTACCCTTAATTTAAGTAGATAAATATGAGGATTTGCCAATGAAATTAGTATCTTTACTCTTAAAATAAGATAATTAGATAATATGAACTTGAAATAAGACAATATAATTGTTTTTTCTTATTTTAAATGTAAATTGTCTCGTTCCATTGGCAAAGTCTCTCACTTTCGTCCTCATTTGGAGAAAAAATGCACTTTAAGAAAAAATTACTTACTTAGATTTCCATTTTTTGCAGTGTATAAACCTGCTGTGCAAAATATTTTCAAAATAAAAGATGAAAGTACTTTCAGCCTGAAAGTATAATTTAAACTGGATGTTTAAAGCAAACATTCGTCGTCTACAGCTGCCTCTCTATGCAGGCTGGGGTCAAGCTGGCAGATATCTCCTGCAGCCACAGGAGTTCATCCTACAAGTGCACTTTTTGTATCTAAATATGTAAAATAATAAAAGAGGAGAGCAGCTTCTGAGAGCTTTTCAGGAGAAAATGCAGAAAGATTTAAACCCAGGACCTTCTTACTGCAACACAGCAGTACTAAGAACCATTTAAACCAAACCAGGGATGGAAAAGCAGAACAAACACCGACTGAAATGATCTTAGAAATCCCACAAAAACCCAAAGAGCATCAGTCCTGACAGGAGCAGCACTGGATGCAGGTCAGTGATGAGCAACAGGTGGAAACAGAGCGACCTGCAGACAGCAGAGAGGAATCTGAGGATATCCAGAGACAACGACTGGGAACTGGAAACCAACCATAGAGCAGGAGGAGAGGAAAAACACAAAACCTGAACAATTCAGGAAGAAAACTGAAAAACTTCCTGACATCAGGACACAGAATGTGCAGTTTATTTAATATATATATATATATTGTTTCTATTCAATCAGTTTTAATAGCAGGATATTTCAGCTATTCAGATTTATTTTGTCATTTAAATTCTGGAGGTTTTGAAGGAAAAACTCTGCAGACCTAAAGTGAGTCACGGTTAATGTTCAGCCAGAATCAGAGCGAACAGGTTTCCTGTGGAAAGCACCGCAGGAGAGCCAAGATATGGAGTCACTCACAGTTCTGCTGCTGCATCAGTACCATCTGCATCCAAACCCCGGAGTCCCTCAGTCACAGAGCTGCACGGCTGCTTCTGCTGGAGATGTTCAGGAGGTGGAGGCAGATGAAGAGACTGCTGTCCGGCCGTCCAGCTCCTCCTCCTCCTCTGCTCCATTTCCCAGGAACCCTGGATGTAGGCCAGGCATGCCCTCCAACCCAGGCTGCCATGAAAGCTCTCCCAGTCAAATTGCTTCTCTATTTTTATTGGACCTTGGCACAGCGCTGAACAGGCAGAGCAGAAACCAGTTTTGTTTGTTCCAAATGTTGCTCTTTAACAGCTGATAACTGCACTAATTGCTTACTACCAATCACAGTTTAATGATCCGTTGGTACGGGCTCACCTTTACAAGCACATGATGAACACTGAAATCCCTGAAACATGAAAACATTGTTAAGCTGTCAAATGTCTTCTGTTGTCAGAGTCTCTTAGCTGCAGCAGCTGGATCCAGATGTTTCTGCAGCTTGGATCCAGAACAAAAGGTTTTTGGCAGCAGAGAAACACTAGACGCTTGAAAGTGATTATTGTGTGGTTTTTTTGGATGGGGGAAATGAGCAGACTGTGTGCTGGGATAACGAGGAGCAGAGATTTGGAAGAATAAGGACAGTTCCAAGGAAATTCTGCAGAAAACCCATCAAGCGATTCCAGAGTATTGACAGGCGGTTCACATGAGACAAAATGAAGAATTGAGCATTTTTACTTTGAGGTTTACGATGTTTCCAGTTTAGATGTTTCCATTTTAAGAAGCTCTGATGTCATTACTCTGTGAACAAGACATATAGGAAGCAGTTCAGGTCAACTTTGCATGTGAAGAGATAAACCTGGTAGTAGCAGGGGCTGATTTAGGAAATGTGGGGCCCTGGGCAAAGACAGGCAGGGGGCCCCTTTGAATAGAGAACACATAAACAGCCCCATTCTCCAGATAGAGAAATGTTAATAGAATAGACATCCATGATCTGTTCTAGGTTGTGTCCCTCTCTTCTTGTCCCTTTTCTTCTTGTTTTCCTCTCTATGTTTTGTACTCAGCTGACTTTTCATGCTGTCTCTAAAGGAATGAAAGATTTTTTCCAAGCACTAAGCTCACTTAGCTGATTGCTCCTTCCTGTGTTTCCAAAAAGGCCAAAGTAAATAACCCAGTCCTTCTTTTCACTGTAGACAAGCCATGATCTGCTTATCTGTTCTCCATTTTTCATTTGGATGAAATAATAGCTGCATGAATCATGACAGCAGACAAGATAGAGGAGAGCAGGAGGCGGGGTTACCAATCTACTCGCTCTGGAGAGCAGAGTTCGCTGCTTTTAGATGTTGTCTCCAAAGTCTCCAGTAGCAGAAAAAAGTCTCTAGATTTGGCGCTAGGAGCTTTTTAGAAATCAAAGTGCTAGAGGGGTCTGAAAAGTGGCTAAATATAGCGACTAAAGCGCTAAGTTGGCAACACTGCTCTTTGCATGGTTTGTTTTCAAATGGTTTGCTGCTGTCTGTTTGGACCTTTCTGAACATGTGCAGCAAATGGACTGATCCAATATGGTGGACACTGAAGGGGGGGGGGCTGAGACACACTTAATATTATCAGCGTTCTGATGGCATTTTAGCCAAAGGATTTTTATCAATAACATAATTAATGAGCAGAAATAAGGAATAGTTGTATTAACTATATATGGAAACAGAGTTCCTGCCTAGTTTTACCTGATGGTAAATCCGCCGCTGTGAAAGGCATTCCCAGACTGGCCATAGGGAGACTTGGGAATATTCTGGAAGCGCCAGCCTGGGATTGGTTTCCTGGCCTCCTTCTCCTTCTCCATTTTTTTTTTTTTTTTTTTGTGGCGACAGGCCATTTAGGCCAGTAGCATGTGAGGTGGGAAAAACTGATAAATACTTTCACCCTGAAACTGGTGCCAGCTGCTGCAGTGGTGTGTGGAGGTAGCAAAGTGAGGTTAAGGAGCAATGCACTGCAAAAAATGCAAATCTAAGTAAGTCATTTTTTCTTAAACTAAGTGCATTTTTTCTCCAATTGAGGACGAAAGTGAGAGACTTATCTAATTATCTTATTTCAAGAGTAAAGACACTAATTTCATTGGCAAATCCTCATATTTACCTACTCAAATTAAGGGTAAATACACTTAATTTAAGAAATTTTTACTTATTTGTGATCATTTTTGCAGTGTGCACTGCAAAAAATGGAAATCTAAATAAGTCATTTTTTTCTTAAACTAAGTGCATTTGTTCTTGAATTGAGGAGGTAAGTGAGATACTTTGCCAATGGAACAAGACAATTTTAATTTAAAATAAGAAAAAGCAACCGCATTGTCTTATTTCGAGTGGATATTATCTAATAATCTTATTTTAAGAGTGAAAATACTCATTCCATTGGCAAATCAACCCATTTACCTACTAAAATGAAGGGTAAACATGCTTGATTTAAGACATTTTTACTCATTTCTAGACCATTTTTGCAGTGAACTCGGTCTACAAACGTAGTAAAAGGAAGAGGAAGGCGCCGCAGAGAGAGAGAGAAAAAAAGAAAGGCAGTGGAGGACGCAGCCAAATCCAGAAAAAAATGCTAATACGTTTTAAAATAACAACATGTCCACCAAATGTTGTGTGTCTGTGTTTAAAGTTAAGCACAGCATGATGTCCAGAGACCCCAATGCTCTCTGGTCAATCAATGGAAGCATGTTTGCTCATTAAAGGTGATGGTGTTGATGACATCACTCCTGCTGGTGCTTCAGGAGAAGTAGAGCATTTTGGAGAAGGTCCAGAACCGTTTCTACAGT
Organism: Cyprinodon tularosa; assembly: GCF_016077235.1. Lineage (NCBI taxonomy): Eukaryota > Metazoa > Chordata > Actinopteri > Cyprinodontiformes > Cyprinodontidae > Cyprinodon > Cyprinodon tularosa. Next base: position 45,515 of record NW_024039272.1, on the reverse strand, counting down.
AGAGCACCATCATGCACCAGGTGACATGAACACCACCAAACACCAACAGACAGGAATGGCCAAGAAAGCCCAACAGAGACTCTACTTCCTGCTGAAACTGAGGAGAGCAAGAGCCCCGTCCCCCATCTTGCACTCCTTCTACAAGGGCACCATCGAGAGCATCCTGACCAGCAGCATCACCGTGTGGTACGGAGCCTGCACCGCAGCCTGCCGCAAGACACTGCAGCGCACCATGAAAGCAGCTGGGAAGATCCTCGGTGTCCCCCTCCCCTCTCTATTGGACATTTATCACTCCCGCCTCACCTGCAGAGCCACCAGGATCGCAGGTGACCCCACCCACCCCGCCCACAATGTCTTCACCCTGCTGCCGTCCGGAAGGAGGCTGCAGAGTCTCCGGGCCAGAACCAGTAGGCTCAGAGACAGCTTCTTCCACCAGGCAGTGAGGATGCTCAATTCCCTCCCTGCCCTGCCCCCCTTCGTCCCCCCCATGACCCCCCAATACCCCCGTCCTCCACTACTTCCCCCACGTCAGGACTGCTACTCTATTTGCACCATTCGCACTACTGTTTGCATGTTTAAATATTTATTTTTATATCTTAGGTTTTTATTTCTATTTTATGCTATGGTTCATTATATACATATATATTTTTTTTATATTTTATTATGCTCCGTGGGGTTGAGAGGACTGAAATTTAATCTGTGTTGTATGTTTACCATGTAGCACATTTGACAATAAAGTTGAGTTGAGTTGAATGGCTCTAAGCTGGAATACCGGCTTCCTGGACTCTGCAGCGTTATTCGATGGAATGTTTGTGTTGTTGGATTTTCTGTCTGTTGCTAACCTGCAGCTGCGTATCCCAACTCAAACAGGAAAGTTTGTGTTTTTCCAACCTTGGATTTACTGCAGGTTGGTGTTTATTACTATTCCCCAGTATGATGATTGTTTGTCCTTGGAACGACTTATTATCTAAAATCCTTATTTTCCATGGGTTAACAACTACTCGTTTAATTTATCTACTAGTTCATTTTAACTGCTACATTTTATGTTCTATGTGTACAAAACATTTCAGATGTCATAATTGTTAAAATACCAACAACTACAGCTTTTACTAAACTAATTCAAATGCATGTGAATAAACACCCGTAATGATTAGGAATATCTATAACATAATATTTCCTTTCATACAATTAATAATCTTGTTATTCTGTAATGATCTTGGTTCTGTTGGTTTTCTCTAAGTTTACAGTTTCATGTTTATCCATGTTTTCTTTTCTAGCTTTATTGATGTGTTCTGGATTTATTTTAGTTTCTTAGGGTTTTCATCGCTTGTCCTCTGCTGCCCCCTTGTGTTTTCTTTTCTCTTGGCTTCCTCGTCAGCCCAACTCACACCTGCTCCTTATCAGCTCGTTAGTCCTGCCTTTGTTCAGTCAGCCATAAATACACTCCCTGTTCAGTCCCTCAGTGCTGGTTCCTCGTCTTACTTCATCCTACCCTGGCTCCTCATGACGGTTTTCCCTGATGTCTCCATGGTTTGTGTTTAATTCTTATGTTGGTTTTTTGGATTCCTGTTTTGATTCACAGTTTTAAGCTGGATTTTTGGATTACTGTTTGGCTGCCTGTCAACCTTAATTAAACCTTCAAGCATCTCACCCCTGCCTCTCAGCTTCTGCTTTTGGGTCCTCACAAAAACCTTAAAACCAAATCTTGACATATTCAGTATTAGGGCTGGGCGATAATTCAATAACGATATATATCGATCGATAGACGTGTGGCGCAATAGAAAAAAAGAGGGTCGATAAAAGTTCGATAAAAAAGAAACGCAGTTTTCCTTCCTTCTCATTGTAGCCTAGCATGTAGGTTTATGCTAGTCACTGCTTCCTCCCAACCAATTACAATCGCGGACTCAGGCACGCCGTCACCAAGCGCCGCCCTCTCAAACCACAACACAGAGCACACGAAGATGCAGCAAGGAGAGGCGGAGGAAATTGTTTCAAAGGGTTTTTGTAGTTCGCTAGTCTGGCAGTATTTCGGTCATGGCAAGTCGGACCAAAAACAAACCACAGTCATCTGGAAAATGTTTCGGGAACCAGTGAAAACCAGTCTGATAACACAACCAACTTTTTTTTTTTTTAATCATCTCAGCCGTTCACACCTGCAGGAGTACGAGCTGTGTAGGCCCCGCCGCGGCTCTCCTCCGAGGAATCTTCGGGAATTTCGGGAAAATATATATATATATTTTCAGTTCTGGGCAGTTTCCCACGTAGTTCTAACAATTGAGATAAAAATGCTGAGGGGCCAGAAACTTCACAGTAATAACTCAGGTTAAAGCAGGAAACGGGGGCGGCGGTGGGGGGGGGGGGGCATTTATTTATTTGTTATATTTATTTTGGTCACTTTAGTTTATTCTTTGTCAGTATTTAATAACATAACTCAGGTCTCTTGAGTTATTTTTCTTTAAAACAATTCTGTTATGGTTAAAAAAGTTGGTTAAATAAAGATTTAATTCGAAGTCTGTGTTTGTGTTTTTATTAAAATTAAATCATTTAGCAATATAATAAAAAGTCCAGGCAGAGCTGCACATAAAATATGGTTTCAAATCTTTTCAATAATTATCGATATCAATCAATATGCATTTTTTTTTATCGATAAGCTTTTTTTCTATATCGCCCAGCCCTATTCAGTATATAGATAAACCATTTAAATGTCAAATCATTCTGGCTTAAACATGTATATAAATGTAATCTTTATCAGACCATATTGTCCAAAAAGTTATAAAATTTCTATAAAAAAAAAAAAAAAATCCTGTCTTAAAATCTTTTTTTTTTTTTCGTTATCTTCTGCAGGCCAGTTAGTTTTACAGCCTGAACACTTAAATTCGGCCAATCATATATCAACGGCGCTGAAACTAAACATATTGTTCTGGATGCACTGGAAAAAATCAAAATCTAGATTAAAAAAAAGTAATTTTTTCTTAAAATAAGTGATTTTTTCTTGGATTGAAGAGGTAAAAGAGACATTTTGCCAATGGAAAAAGATAATTTACACTTAAAATAAGAAAAAAACAATTGCTTTGTCTTATTTCAAGTGCAAATAATTGTTATTTTAAGAGTAAAAATACTCAATCCATTGGCAAACTTTCTCATTAACCTACTCAAAATAAGGATAAATTCACTTAATTTAGGAGATTTTTACTTATTTCTAGATCGTTTTTCCAGTGTGGAACCTATACATGGACAAAAAAATGCAAAAATCCTAAATGCAAAGTATTTATTTTATATATGCTCTCAGTGGGTTCCTCTTTTAGCTAATGTTAGAGTCTCTACACTCTAATTCATTACAACGATTAATTAATTACTAAATTAGTTATTAGACAGTAATTTTAACTATGGATTAATCCCAATTAATCAGTTTAATTGCTTCAACCCTAGCAGTAAAATTTGAAACTAATTTATCCTACAATGTTCGTGGATCACTGCACGCTCACTGGAAAAAAAATCGAAATCTAGATAAGTTGTTTTTTCTTAAAATAAGTGTATTTGTTCTTGGATTTAATAGGTAAAAGAGACATGTTGCCAATGGAACAAGACAATTTACACTTACAATAAGAAAACACAATTGCATTGTCTTGTTTCAGGTGCATTTTATCTAATTTTCTTATTTTAAGAGCAAAAATACTCATTCCATTGGCAAACTATCTCATTTACCTACTCAAATTAAGCGTAAATACACTTAATTTAAGACATTTAGATCCTTTTTCCAGTGCTGTAGAATGAGAGAAGATCTACAAAGCAAGATGTTGCGAAGCTCCAGTCTGATGTTCATCCTGCCTAAGGGATTGCCTCCTTTCACCCCATTAGAAAGCTGCAACCAGTTAGTCTGTGGTCTAAATGAAAGGAGATGAAGTCAAAGATGGTTCTGCTCCCACAGAGGTAGATATACAGCTCCATGTGGCCTTTTTAGTTTATGTGAGCAAGAAATTCACTAGAATTTCAGAAGAAATGTTAGACACTCCCTCTGAGGAAACGCTATGGCTGTAATTAGTTCAATGTTGAACAGAATTGGCTCTGATGTGCAAACAAAGCAGAGTCGAATTCTACAGCCTGGAGGGGTTGAAGGTTCAGCTCTCTGTGGGTCTGTATCACAGGCATGAAGATTAGAAATGTAATAATTAACTGGAACAGGGAGTTATAGTTAATCAATAGGTCATTAAATCAAGAGCAATTGACAAATTAATTATTATTAGTCGGATGGTTATAACTTTAATTTGCTTATTCACCAGGATTCTTATTCTTTAGACTTCTGTGCCGGCTGTTTAAAATCCAATTTCACCAACTTAGTAATTTAAACTATGACTATCATTAGAGTTATTAATCAGCAACTAAAAAAATCTGCTACTTCATTCAGATGTTACTGAGAGAAGAGTGAATCCAGCCTGAGTGATGAATCCTTCACTGTGTCATGATTTTATCAAGTGCTCAGACCCACATGCAGGTAAACAAGTCCAGAGAGACAAGGGGGGAAGTTTAACAGGTTTATTGAGAAGTTTTGTGGAGATTCCAGTGTTGCTCTGAACACTGAAAGGTGAGGGGAAGACACTGCGGTTAGTTGAGGTTCAGTGGGAGAATTGATTCTCGAACTTGAGGAACGTGTTCCGGTGTTCGTCTCATACGGTGGAGGGCGGACAGTGGTGATGGTGAGATGGAGCCTCATGAGGCATTGAACCATTTGGCCAAATTGCTTCAACGATCCCCACAGTTCATGAGGCTTCATATGAACATGTCACCACCTACTGGTGGAAAGCAGAACTACAGTTTGTAATAAAATCTGTGATTTTTTTTGCAAATGTTTTTATTTTTTCCCCCTTTTAAGTTCCCTTGAAATTGTTAATGGTTGGTGTGTATAATAAAATATTTTGTAAGTTTTTTTTAAGTGTAAAATTTCTTAGAACAATAATTTAAGGTGCACCGTTTTTCTGCCATTTTAGTGAAATAAACTCAAGCAGAAAGTGAAAGTGTTTGTGCAAAGTGGGCAGTGATGAGCAAAATGAAAGGTGTTAGTCATTTTTATTCAAACATGATAGTTTTTCCATTTTTTGGGGGGGTTTTAATCAGGTTGGAAGTTGTGTTCAACCAGTCTTTTGACTAAACCAACCTAATTTTGCCAATCTATATTTTTACGCGGGCAAAACAATGTAAATTAGTCTAATCAGCCAAAATAATTAAGTTTAGTCGCAACTTTCAAAAGAGAGAGACAGGTGTTGAACCATCAACCTCTAGAGTGAGAGCCTGACCCTTACAAAGGACGCCACTCATGTAGATAGTCTGATCTGGGAGAAAATACTTATTAACACTGGCTTTGTCTGGTGGTTTGCTCAAATTTTGATCATTACATTGTTTATTCAAACCAAATTAGCTTTAAGCAACTAGATTGGTTGGAAAAACAACCAATCTATTCTTAGAATCTATCCAAACTTTTTCCAGCTGACAGCAGCTCTCCTCCAATCTCCCACATCTTGACTGAACACTGAGGTTGTTTCGATGCCTGTCAAAATTCTTACGCTTCCCGAACCGCTTCCCGAAGCGGTCACGTGGTATCACGAAAACGAGGCCTCGGACGTCATCAATTTTTGCCTCTTCTCTAAATGAATCACGCCTCGAAGCCTCGGCTCATCTCATAACATCACTAGCGGACAGGGTTACCCAGAATGCGGTTGCTTGTAGATGAACGGTGAAGACTGACTGCCACTCAGTTTTCCTGCGGTACTTGAATGGACTGTTGTGCAGATGAATCCCTTGCTCAGTGTGAAACTCAAAACGAATTCTCGGGGGAAAGTGGATCCAAACCTCCGGAAAGAAGGTCCGAAAATCCAGTTTGCAGGATGACTTCCTGCTGAGAGGCAAAAACAAAAAAATAACAACGTTAAGACTCAGGTTGAGAAAAACTCAGTTTGACTCAGCAAAACTCAGTACCAAAAACTGGCAAACACTCTGGCGTCGAAGTAGTGACAGTCAACAGCTTAAGAACACTCCGTTAACGAGGTAACCCCTTGCAGGTGTGTGAGGAGGAGAATCAGAACCAGGCACCACCTGGTGGAGGAAGGAAGAACAAAAACACAGACCACACAGACTGGAGTCCTAACACACTGTATAACATAACCAAACAAGACCATGGGATAAAATGGTTCCTTTATTAGCTAAAAATCCCAAATCACAGCATTATTGTACCTAGAATTATTGTATCTAGAATGGAATTAAATGTTGCTGTCATTAAACTGTTACAAGTGGTTTTAACCCATCACCTTGGGGAGCAGGGGGCTGCCATTGTGCGGTGCCCGGGGAGCAGTGTGGGGTTAAGGATCTTTAGGGACCCAGAGTGGCAGTCTGTGGGAGGGGGGCTCGATCTCAGAATGTCTGGGACCCAAACGCAATGCCCTAACCGCTAGGCCATCACTCGCCTCACAATCTATTAACTATGCAAACGCTAAAACACCACAGAAATAAGCACAACTAAAAAAACTAAACAGGCTAAAAAGTCCATTCAAGAGTCTCTGAAGAATGTTCAAGTTTTAAGGCTTAATGATTTAAAGTGTCCTTTAAAATAGCAGAAGGAATGTTAATTAACCCTAATGCATAGATAATAAATGCAATCAAAACAGTGAAGATTTTTGGGGGTTTTACAGTGAAAAATGAACAATGACTTAGAAATGTATTAAACTGTAATAAAGCTTATAGAGAAACTGGTCCCTCTCAGCAGGTCCAGTCTATCCGGGTCCAGCTGAAACAAAGAGGAAATTAGAGCTAAGATGAGGCCTCTACAATGTGGCTGGAATGAGCCGGTCCACAAAACACAAACTCAACTATCTGTTCTACCTGCTTCACCCAAGCAGAGCACCTATTGAGCATCAGATTGTTGGGATCTGGAGGCTTGTCACCTTTCTCCACCAGAGGGAGCCTGAGATCTTCCTCCTGAGGGCGTGAGCTGACTTCTGCACACCTGTTTTCCATCTGCTCATCTGGAGGCTTTCTTAAGGAGGAGGAGGCTGACACTTCCCTGCCAGAGTGTTTGCCAGTAATGGAACCAGCAAACCTGAGCCAGCTACTCTGATCTGTTTTCCTGATTTTTTAGAGAACCTCTCTGACTCTGTGTTCTTCTGCCTCTCAGATCCTGACATATCCGGTAATCTGTCAACTCCTGGAGAAAACTCTCGCTGCCTGGAATCTGCCTGGAATCTGCCTCAGCCTCTAGACCCTCAAGGTTCCCCCCCTGCCGGTCAGAATACCCCCTGGACAGGTATAAACCCAAACCTCCGTTAAGCAGCAAGTTTCCTGGATCCACTCTAACCAATCTGTCCTCCTCTAGTTGCTTCCCTCCTGTGACCAGCCTGACGAACCAAGACCCCGTTCACATTTCTCTGAAAACATTGTCAATAAACCTTTTAACTAGTGATGCACGATATAATGGGCCCCCTATCGGTATCGGCCTTAAAACTGAATATCGGACATCGGCCCCCCCACTGATATTTAACCCGATATTTGATCAACTTCTGAGTTTCTAAAGTCTAAAAAAAAATATACTACTTCTTCTTCTTCCTCAAAAACTTCTTTTTTACAGACTTAAAAACTTCTAAAGACGAGGGAAAAAATATTGATCCATTAAAATATCCCAATATCTTCATATGCTGATATATTGCCATTTAAAAACACCATATCAATCTCTTTTACTAATGAAATATTGCTATATGTCATCGTTATGCTACGAAATCCCCCGAAAATTCACCAAATGTTGCCATATTTTTATATGTTGATATATTGACGCGGTATCGATCTATTTTACTAACGAAATCTCACAAGAATTTGCAAAATATCACGAGAGTTTGTAACAGAACGATGAAATTTCACCAGATTTTGAAAGTAAAATAGATCGATACCGCGTTTTTAAAAATCTATTTGATATCAGCATATGAAAATATATTTGAGTTTATTATTTTTCAAAGTGTCAGAAATGGATAACAAAACTGCTATTTTCAATGACTACTTATTTTTGTCCAGCTTTAACATCGGTATCGATATCGGTTATCGGCTACATGAGTTTTAAAATATCGGCATATCGGCCAAAATCCCAATATCCTGCATCCCTAATTTGAACCTTTTTCCCTGTCTAGGAGTGTTTCTGCATGTGGGTTAGAAGATTAAACCCCAACATGACACAGATGGAAAGAAGGAAAGATGGATGTTACCGTTTTGGCTCAGCGGAATGGAAGACTTCTTGCCTTGGTTACGCTTCTTCCCGAATCGGAGACCCCGTCCTCGGTCCAGTCCGTTTGTCCAACAGCAGCTCTTGATTGATTGATTAATTAAATCAGTGTTCACTGATTGGGTGACGTCTGATGACGCCTGGTTTATTTAGGGGTATTTAAGTTGTAAAGAAAAAATACAAACACATGCCACACTTTTCAGTCTTTATTGGTGAAAAAAGCAAAAGTTCTTTTTTTGGTTTACAGCTGTGCCCTCCCTGATGTTGGTCGTTTGGATAAAATCTGTTAAAGTTTTTAGTTCATATAGGAGCGAATGTGGGAAAGATCAGGACTGAATCCTTCCAGGAGGCTTTGAGCTTCAGATAAAGGAAACAAACTGATTTAAACCAACAGTGAAACATATTAACACTGATCAGTACCAAGCATTCATATGGATCAAATCATGGCGTCTTTTAAAACCAACATAAACAACAAACTGTTTTACTATCAGTCATTAAGGCTCCGTTTGTCTCGTTTCAAGACAACAATGAAAAACATCACACTGCAAAAACGACCTAGAAATAACTAAAACATTCTTAAATGAAGTGTATTTACCTTTAATTCATGTAAGTAAATTAGATCAGTTAGTAATGGAATGAATATTTTTACTCTTTAAATTATGGCTGAATCAATTCATCAGCTTAATTGATTATTGAAATAATTGTCCACCAATTTATTAATTTATTAATCGTTGAATGAAGTGTAGAGACTCTAAAACTTACAGACCAAAATTGTAAACAAAAAATCCATTTTGCATTTAGAATGAAAAGATTTTTCTCTATCCAGAACTCCTCACATGGCAAAAATTATCTAAAAATAAGTCAAAATGTCTTAAATTAACAGTATTTCCCCTTAATTTGAGTAGGTAAATGAGATAGTTTGCCAAAGGAATGAGGATTTTTACTCTTAAAGTAAGATAATTAGATAATATCCATTTAAAATAAGACTATGTAATTGAGTTTTCTTATTTTAAGTGTAAATTGTCTTGTTCCATTGGCAACATGTCTCACTTATGTCCTCAATTCAAGAGAAAATGAACTTATTGCAAAAAAAAATGACTTATTTAGATTTCTATGTTTTGCAGTGCAAGTGGAAAAGTTTTAGTTTTCTTGAAGGAATCTTTGGCTATCCGATCATTAATCGATGAATCGAAAAAATAATCAACACATTAATCAATTTGTAAAATAATCGTTAGTTGCAGCCCGATACCTAAAGTAAGATAATTGGATAAAATGTACTTAAAAACAGACAATGTAGTAGCTATTTTTATCTTAAATGTAAATTGTTGTCTTCCTTTGGCAAAGTGCACTTATTTTAAGAGTAAATGACTTATCTAGATTCAATTTTTTGCTGTGTGGTTGTGACTCATTTCCTGGTTGGTTTAAAAAATGTGTGGTCTTTGGACAGAGAGGTAAGATTGTAGTTAACATAAAGCCCCCCCCCCCCCCCCCCCCCCCCCCCCCCCCCCCCCCAAAAAAAAAAAACGAACGTCCTCTGTTTGCAGCTGCAGCTGCAGCATAAAAAAATAAACTCCTCCTGAGACTCTGTGGTTCTTGGCCTCAGTGAAGAACATTTGGTTTCTCCAACAGCATCTAGAAGTTTCCAGCTAATGTTCCTCCTTAAGTCTTCCTCAGACACGTGTCCTCACACTCCTCCCTGGTCTTGAAGCGGTTCTGGTTGCCTCCACAGCCGCTGTAGAGGAAGCGGGTGCATCCGGCGTTCTTGCTGTTGTAGAACCACATAAAGGTGAAGTTCTTGCAGCTGCCGCTTTTTTTATGCTGGAAACAAACATCTAGACGGGAGAGAGAAGGAAAAGGTCAGAGGAATGCAGGCAGGAACGTCGGTCAGCTCTGTGGAGTCACTAACTGAGCTCTGATTGGTCATCCTGTCACTACCAGGAAGCACGATTCGTCCTGCAAATGCATAAACAGAATAATAAGATCCGGATCGCTGAAGAACTAAGATTTTTAAATTCAAAATGTCAGAAATAGCGTTGAGTTCCAGGTTTTATCCAGCAGCCCAACAAAGCCTTCACTGCAAAAACAATCTAGAAATAAGTAAGATTTTCCTAAATTAAGAGTATTTATCCTTATTTTAATTAGGTAAATGAGATAGTTTGCCAATGGAATGAGTATTTTTACTCTTAAAATAAGATAAGTAGATAATTTGCACTTGAAATAAGACAATGCAACTGTGTTTTCTTATTTTAAATCTAAATTGTCTTGCTCCATTGGCAAAATGTCTCTTTTACGTCCTTAATCCAAGAACAAATGCACTTATTTAAAGAAAAAAATGACTTATGTAGATTTCGATTTTTTTCCAGTGTTGTTTTAGTTTAGAAAACATGCAAATAGAAATAGACGTCATTTAATTTAAAAAGTTTCCTGGATGGGAAGCAAAACGTCATCAAACTTGGAAACTGCAGCACCCCCTGGTGGTGAGAGGGAGATAAAAAATACTTTGCACAATATATAAATTTTTTAAGAATATTTTGGGAAATTTTTTTTTTGCTCCTTTTTATTTTACCATTACGTGTAATTTGATTTTCATTTAATTATTTTGAGGTCTTGAGGTTACGTTGTCATGGCAACGTCAAGCAAGCTGGAGCGTGGTATCCTGCTGACGGCAGTCGGACTAGTAAATATAGTCGCCTGGTAGTAGCTTATAGTCGATTGCTGCGCGGCGTCGGCTAGCGCCTGCTCCGCTCGCTCTATAAAAAATCTGGGGGCGGCACCCGCCGTAAGCTGCGGTCTAACCTCCCGTCTGGATTCAGCTGAGTTCTGCGGGAACGGACTGAACTTTGAATCAGGTCAGTGACTTTGCTCCAAGTCGCATTCAGCTCCACATCCAGTCACTGACCTGCATTCTCCTGTCTCTGCAGAGATCCGGCCCGCGCTCCAGTTTGATTTAATAAACGCTGTGAACTTTCCCGCTGCCTGTCTCGCCTCGGATTCTGGGTCCAACATTCTGAGATCATTAAACACAAACTGAACTGTTCATCATTTATTCTTTATGGTCCGCCAGCATTCATAACATGTAAGCGTATCACTGTCCCCCAGACATCCACGGTTATAATTTTTATATTTATATTTTTTTTAAACAAAGTTTGTATGACGTAAAATGAAGGGGTCAATGTAAAAAAAAACAATGTTCCCCTTTAATTTAGGGAAATCTTTATTTCTAGATTGTTTTTGCAGTCTAAATGTTTGCGTGTTAGAAAAGTTAGCATCAGTGGAGTTGAGGAAAAACTATCGTAGGAAATTTTTACTAATTTTTTATGTTTTATTCATTGTTTTTGCACCAGGAGAACAACAGATTTAGTTTTTCTGTCTGTGCGTTTTAAATTTTCATTTATTTATATTTTTCATGATCAAGTGAAATGTCTTTATGTCAGCAGAGTTTTTGTCCTTTTGGTCTCAGAACTATTCTGGGTTGACATCTACTGACTGCATTAAAGTTTGGGCGTGTCTCTGTGCTCCTCTGGCTCTGATTGGACAGAAACCTGTTGAAAGTCGTCCAGCAGAAGGAGACACCCTGGCTGGGAAAGACCCACAGCCTGATGGACAAGCGGGCCATGGAGCTGGAACTGGAACAGCCCTGGGTTTAAATAATGACTTAGTGATACACTGTAAAAACGAAAAAGTTAGTTCAACTCAAAATTTCAAGGCAACCGACTGCACAGAATTTTTGAGTTGAAGGCATCAACTTAATTTTTTAAGTTTTGTAGAACTACACTTATTAAGTTGTGTCAGCTAAGTTTTTTTGATTCAAGTTACTGGAACTTTCAAGTCTGTAAAAACTTATTATTTGAAGTTCAGATTATCTGTAAAAAGTTATTTTAAATTCAGATTACCATCCCCTGTAATAACTTACATTTTTTAGTTTAAATCCCCCCCCCCCACCACATTAAATCATCCACTGACAGTAAACCAGTTAAATTTTGCATGTTTATTTGAACCACTTTGGCAAAAACAGGTTTACAATTCCACAATGTAAACAATTAATCTTATGCTTAAAGCAAATCAGGTTTCAGGTTTTTTTTACTTTCCAACTCCTGTTAAAACCTTACAAATAATGCAATATTGCCAGAGATGACAGGAAACCAGTGCCTAAGTATTCACAATTGTGTAAATCTGCAGCTGAAAATGGTTACCGCCAGCAGAGTGACCAGATTGCTGATGCAAACTTTAGAAGGGAGCCCCTGGGAAAATCCATGGAAACCCCGTAGCAGCCGGTTGCCATGACAAATTTGAAATGAGCATGCGCAGATAAGTTAACCTCGCTCGGACTAGGTATCAACTACAACTTCAAACTAAACTCAACTTAATTTATAGAATAAGATGAACTTTTCAGCAGAAACTTATGAAAGTGAGTTCAACTGGCTCACAACAGACAGTTCAAGTTCCAACTGGCAATAGGCTCTATGCACAGCTCCACTACTTCCTGAATTTAATGCAGCTCCTTTGTTTCCTGTCTTTCATGATTGGATGCACTGATTAATCCAGGTGTGTATGACCTAAGTAACTGGCTAGACACACCTGGATTAATCAGTTCGTCCAGTAATGAAAGACAGGAAACAAAGGAGCTGCCTTAAATTCAGGAAGTAGTGGAGCTGTGCATAGAGCCCATTTTATTGTCAGTGAATGCAAAAATCTTAGTAAGGTGAACAACTTTGAGTTGTCGTTTTTAACCTCAGACTAAAACTGGGTTAAAGCTTTTGTTTAGATGCCTTCCAAACAACAGGACCTCAAATCTCATTTGAACATCTAGCTGTAAAGACCCCCCCCCCCACACACACACACACAGCCAGAAAATGAAACATTCTTTATTATCTATTGCCTTTATTATCTACATTACATTCTTTATTATCTATTGTCACTTTTTGTTATAATCTGGGAAAAGTTTAATTTTTTCAGAGTTTGGTCCGTACCTCTAAGCTGAGATCCTGAAGCTGAACCCCCCCTCAGAACGTTGGGAATCTCTTCCTGCTGCGGCCTTGGAATCGACTGTCCTGTTTGAGCCTCATCAGCGAGCAGCTCCTGCTGTCCAGATGCAAAGTCCTCCCTGCAGCAACACACAGAAACAAGATGAAGCATAACACCAGGGAACTGGCTGCCTAGTAACATAAAAAAAACAAAAACAGCTTGGTGTTATTGTTAATTGGGACTGGACATTTTAATCCCACATGAAAAAGATAAGCAGGCACTGGTGGGGGCGGGCCATATCATGTTCACTTCCTGTTTGACTGCTGACCTACTTTCTATGGAGCCGCTCAGGCTATCTATCTGAGTTAAGTTTTATCTCCAACATTCCAGAAGCACAATCTTTGACCATTTTGAAAAAAATTCTAAATTTCTTTTCCTTTTTTCTACCATTGTGTCTTTTTAAAAACATTTTCTGCATAAACATCCCTATACTACAAAAAGTTTAAATCTAAACAAGTCATATTTTTCTCTCTTAAAATGCATTTTTTCTTGTATTGAGGAGGAAAGGGAGACACTTTGACAATGAAACAAGACAATTTAATTTTAAAATAAGAGAAAACGATTTCATTGTCTCATTTCAAGAGTAAAAATACTCATTCCATTAGCAAATCACCTTATTTACCCGCTAAAATTAAGGGTAAATACACTTAAAACATTTTTACTTATTTTTAGATCGTTTTGCAGTGTAAAATGTTGTTCCTCTCTTTGTTCTGAAAATATCGATGCCAAAATGAGATCAATACACCTTATTATAACAAAGTTATGAGCATTTGTATGCAAACAACCAGGGGAACGCGTCACAATCCTAAAGAACATAAAATGAATCACCGCTACGAGGCAAAGATCATTTCCAGGCCTTTGTAGCACTCACTCTGAAGGAATTTTTTTATATCATTTATGGTTTGGCTGAGGAGCTGGGCTCTTTTGGGGGGTATCAAAAATATCTTTGGCAGAAAACAGCCTCAGAATTAAATCTTTTAAACCTTGTTTTCACCCCTGATCTCATTATTTTTTATAGAAACATGAAGGCGGTCATAAGCGTTTTTCCTAAGTTTGCTGAATAATACGGTAAAACAGTCATCTCTGAACCTTCTAGACTTTTTGTTATGAAGTTTATTAAGAATAGTTCAACATAAACGTATTAATTTTTATTAAATATCTCTTTATTTCCAATATGCCGTGCCTTTAAAATTTGTTTAAAAAAAATCAGCCCCCTAAATATTGTTCTTCAATCTGATCTGAATTAAACGGTCAAAGATTGACGTCAATATCTCTTGCATTTCCAGAATCATGGACTGCTGTTCCAAGGAAGTCTCTCCATTCATTTACAGGAAGTGACATGCTGCATTTAGGGTGAGTGTGTTTCCATAGCAACGCAGCACCTGCCAAATATGAGTCCATCCATCCATTATCCATCCATCCACGCATCAAGCTTTTGCTATTTTTAATTCTGTCTGTCAGGTTTCTGTTATAGTATTCAGTCTTGCTTCACTCCTTGCTGTGTTCTTTGTTTTTTTCCAGTTACTGTCCTAGTCTGGGTTCTGTTATTTTTTCTTTTGAGTGTTTAGTTTTCTTTTCTCCATGTTTTATTGTCCTAGTCCTAATCATTTTGTTGTTATTTCCAGTCTTCCAGGTTTCTATTTGTTGCTCTCTGCTGCCCTCTTGTGTTCTCCTTCTTCCCTAGCTCTTTCCTTCTCTTGTTCTGTGCACACCTGCTCCCAGTTTCCTCATTAGCCCCCTCTTTGTCTGTCTCCTTTAAAAGCCCTCTCTCTTCCGTTCCCCTTTGCTGGGTCCTCCTTCTCTCTGTGCCTTCTTCGTTATGTTTGTGATTCCCCTGATGTCCCCATGGTTTCTGGTACGTTAGACTTGTTTTAATGTTTTTGATTTTTTGACTTCTGGTTTCATGTTTGTTTGGACTTTGTTTTCCTTTTGGATTTTTGGATAACCAGCCGCTGTTTTCTGTTAAGTCATTATTAAATCCACAACAGATTCACCTCTGCCTCTGCTTTTGGGTCAACACTCAATAACCAAATCCTGACACTGTCCTTTGCTTCTTCTTCTTTATTCCATTCTTTCTTTAACAGTTTGTACTATTTCCATCTTACAGCTTGTAGTTTAGAAAACTTTTGCAGGAAATGCAATTCATCAACTAACCACGCTAACTATTTTACTGTTTTATGCTTGTAAAACTAGCATTAACAATCCAAAGTAAATAGAGTTAGCAAAGCCACATTCCCACAAAGAGATCTTAGTTTTCTTTGTGACTCTGGTTTAATGTAACCCAACCAGTCTAAACCGTCAATAATCCTTTTACTGCTTCACTGTTTAAGCTGTACAGCAGCAGCCTTGTTGCGTCTAAACTCAGATTTGAGTGCAGGACTTCCAAAAAAAAAGGCCAATTTGAGTTTATATTCTGAGTGTAAATCATGTGTTTTTGATTTAGTTTAGCATTAGGTTTAAAAATTAAAGTTTAGAATGAGTTACCCAAAGAAGAAGTCCTCAGGTTCGGTAAGCTGGTTGCACTCTGTTTTTATTGAAGCAGGAGGATACGGGTTCAGGTTCTCTGAAATAGAGAAAAAAAAATGAATTCAGCAAAGGTAATGAATCAATGAAATCAGCTGGTTTTCCTTCTATAGAAAAGTTAGTCTGATTCTATGATTGGATTGAATTTTCTCTTCAAAGTGAGATATGGTGTGGTGAATTAGGATGTTGTCGATACGCTGAACAAAATAAAAACCGAATGCAACTGATTTTAAATGCTAAGAAGAAAATTCCTGCTGAAGTTTCTCTTACTGCTGAGGACAGAAAGGAAGACTCTGAAGAAGCGCTGAACGTAGCCCTGCTCCTGGGTCTCAAGCCGGCTGATTCGGACCAGGTGCTGACGGGTAGGTAGACCAGCCATCTCCCTCACTTGGGTCTGGTTGTACCGATCACCGACTGCCACCACAAACATGGCCACGCCCTCACACTTGGACTTCAGGGAGATGTACCGCAGCCAGTCTCGGTCTCTGTTCTCTGTTCGGGAGGCGACGACGGCCAGTAGAGCCCTTCTTCTACGGGGCGGGGCACCCTTCTGCAGCACCTCCTTTAGGGTGTAGTCAAGCGTTTGTCCCAAAATCGAGGCACCGCTCTGCTGCTGCATTTTCTCCATCAGGTGTTGCTTCATTCCAGCCTGACCCTGGTAGGTCTGCAGGTCGAACTCCACCCTGGCCTCCTTGGTGCCGCTCTGCTGGACCACAGCAATGCGAGCCTGGTTTCCGGGTCTGCGGGGCTGAGGACTTACCACCAGCTGCTCCACCACAGAACTCAGCAGCTGTTTGGCACCAGCGTATTCATCCGCCTGCATGTTCCTGGAACTGTCCACAACTATAGCCAGGTCCACATCTACCTGCTTAGGGGGCAACGTATTCTGGATGAAGGAGCACTCCGTTGGACGTATGCAAGGATCTGATGAAACAGAGGAAATATATGAAGATCAGATAGCTAAGTTTAAGCCTGTGCTTTTTATCTATATAAGTTCCTTTTGCTCTACATGCCTATGGGAATTCTACTATGTAAAAACAGCTTGTATAAAATTACACTTCATAAAGCCAGAGCGGCATATTTCTCCTCATTACTATTATCCTAGATTTTTTTTTTTATCCAGTTGCCAAACTGACCGAGAGCCATAGCTCTGTTGAACCACCTGCTCCTGTTAGGTTTCTGTTTGTGGGGTTTGTTTTTTGTCTTTTGTTTCCACCTCCAGATGGTGCCCTTTCCCTGTTCTGGCTTGGAGGGCCGGGTTTTTCCTCCTCACCTGCGGCTTGTTGGGTCATTACCAGAGGAGTATTAGAGCAACGGACTGTCACCACCTCGACGTCAGAGTGCTTGTCAGTATTGGGTACTCTAGCTACCTGAGATTGGCTGAGTCTAACTCTTTGCCTTTGTCTCTCTGAGCCTAAGCTTTGCCTTTGTCTCTTTTTGTGTTCTCCAGTAGGAAACTCTCCTAATCCGCTGGATAAGCCTGGTCCTTCTCCTCCCTTGGAAGGAAAATATTCGTCTCTCTCTGAGCAAGGGAAAACCTTCATCTGAGCCGTTCAAGCCCACCTCTGTAAAGCCCAGTGACAGTCCGTTCCTTTGCTCCTCTGGACCAAAATCTAGTCTGCCTGTATATGTATAAAAACAAAACAAAAAAAAAACTGTTTTCTCACCCCTCGTGGGGTGGTATGTGTCATCCTCAAGCTCGGGTCCTCTACCAGAGGCCTGGGAGTTTGAGGGTTCTGCGCAGTATCTTAGCTGTTCCTAGGACTGCGCTCTTCTGGACAGAGACCTCTGATGTTTTACCTGGAATCTGCTGTAGCCACTCTCCCAGTTTGGGGGTCACAGCCCCCAGTGCTCCAATTACCACTGGCACCACTGCTGCTCTTACTTTCCACATCTTTTCTAGCTCCTCCTTCAGTCCTTGGTATTTCTCAAGCTTCTCGTGTTCTTTCTTCTTGATGTTGCTGTCGCTTGGGATTGCCACATCTATCACTACTGCCTTCTTCTGCTGTTTGTCGATCAACACGATGTCTGGTTGGTTAGCTATCACCTGTTTGTCAGTCTGGATCTTGAAGTCCCATAGGATCTTAGCTCGGTCATTCTCAACTACCTTAGGAGGTGTCTTCCATTTTGACCTTGGGACTTCCAGCCCATACTCATGGCAGATGTTCCTGTACACTATGACAGCTACCTGGTTGTGGTGTTCCATGTATGCACTTCCTGCCTGCATTTTACACCCCGCTGTTATGTGCTGTATTGTTTCAGGGGCATCTTTGCACAGTCTGCATCGGGGGTCCTGCCTGGTGTGGTAGACCCTGGCCTCTATTGATCTTGTACTGAGTGCCTGTTCTTGTGCTGCCATGATTAGTGCCTCTGTGCTGTCCTTCAGTCCAGCCTTTTCCAGCCACTGGTAGGATTTTTTGATATCAGCCACTTCTTCTATTTGTCTGTGGTATACGCCGTGCAGCGGCTTGTCCCTCCATGATGGTTCTCCTTCCTCTTTCTTGTCCTCACTTTCGGTTTTCTCCTGCCTGAGGTACTCACCAAGCCATTTGTCTTTGGGGGCCATCTTTCTGATGTACTCCTGGATCTTAGTTGTTTCATCCTGGACAGTGGTCTTGACACTCACTAGCCCTCGGCCTCCCTCGTTACGCTTGGTGTACAGTCTCAGAGTGCTGGATTTGGGGTGGAACCCTCCATGCATTGTGAGGAGCTTTCTCGTCTTGATGTCAGTAGCCTCTATCTCCTCCTTTGGCCAGTTTATTATACCAGCGGGTTATCTGATGACTGGTAGGGCATATGTGTTGATGGCTTGGATCTTGTTTTTCCCATTCAGCTGACTTTTCAGGACCTGCCTTACTCTTTGTAGGTATTTAGCTGTGGCAGTCTTTCTTGCCATCTCCTCGTGGTTTCCGTTAGCCTGTGGCACCCCAAGGTATTTGTAGCTGTCCTGAACATCTGTTATGTGGCCTTCTGGTAGTTCAACCCCCTCGGTTCTATTGCTATTGGCTTTGCATTGGCTTCCAGACTTGTTTTCCACAGCTTCATTGAGTTCTTGATGAAGGCTATTAGAGTCCTGTTGATCTTGTACGTTTCCAGGCATTCCAGTATCCATGTATGTGGCATTGAGTCATAGGCTTTCTTATAGTCAATCCAGGCAGTGCACAGATTTGTCTGCCTGGTCTTACAGTCTCGGGTGACTGCTCTATGCACTAGTAGCTGGTGTTTGGCTCCTCTGGTGTTGCTTCCTATTCCCTTCTGGGCAGGGTGCATGTATTGAGCCATGTGCCTATTCATCTTAGCCGCTATGATGCCTGACAGGAGCTTCCATGTTGTACATAGGCAAGTTATTGGCCGGTAGTTGGATGGGGTTGTTCCCTTCTGCGGATCCTTCATGATCAGGATTGTCCATCCTTGGGTTAGCCATTCTGGGTGGGTCCCATCCATCAGCAGTTGGTTCATTTGTGCTGCGAGGCGTGCATGAAGTGCGGTTAGTTTTTTCAGCCAGTAGGTGTGGATCATGTCAGGGCCTGGTGCTGTCCAGCTCTTCATACCTGCCGCTCTTTCTTGGACATCTGCCATTGTAATGGTTACTGGTTCTTGTTCTGGGAGATTGCTGTGATCTGTTCTTAGGTCTTCGAGCCACTGAGCATTGGTGTTGTGGGATGCCGCCTTCTCCCATATGTTTCTCCAGTACTGTTCAGTCTCAGCCCTGGGTGGATCTGATCTTGAATTACCCTGCCACTGTGAGTACACTTTGGATGGGTTGGTGGAGAACACCTGGTTTATTCTCCTGGCTTCTGCTTCTCCCTTGTATCTCTTTAGGCGGGTGGCCAGGGCGGCGAGTCTTTGTTTGGCAGTTTCCAGAGCCTCAGGAATCGACAGCTTGTTGTACTTAGGTAACCTCTTCCCTACACCTTTCTGCAGGTCTGAGAGCTGACTAACCTCTCTTCGTGTTGCCTTGATCTTGGCTTCCAGCCTTCTTCTCCATGGGGGCTCTGCTTTGTGGCCTGTGGTGTTTATCTTATAGCCAAGCATATATATATATATATATATATATATATATATATATATATATATATATATATACATATACAGGCTATATGTAGCCCCTGGAGTAGGGACTAAGAAGAACACTAGCTCCCATTAGCTTGTTGGCTCACAGTAGTAAGAGCTTCTGCTGAAAGATGGGGCTTCGTCCAGCTCTTTATTTCAGCTCTGCAGCTCTTCTGCAGCTTTAATGCGGCAGATAAGTATCAAATGTTTGAATTAGGGACATTCATTGCAAAACATTTTAATCTAAATAAATATTTTTTTTCTTAGAATAAATGCATTTTCCTTGAATTGACACTTCTCCTGTGGAACAAAATTATTAACTTTAAAAATAAAGAAAAAAATTGCATCGTCTTATGTCAAATGCGTATTGTCTAATTATCTTATTCTAAGAGTAAAACTACTCATTCCATTGGCAAACTTATTTTCCTACTCAAATTAAGGGTAAATACAATTAAATCAAGAAATTTTTACTTATTTTCTAGATTGTTTTTGCATTGTTTGTTCTCCATTGTGCCTGCTGCTAGTATGTTCCGCTGAAAGAAATTAGCCCCGTATGCTATCAACTTTGACTTCCCCTCTGACAGATAAAATCCACACCTTCTTATAAGCGGCATGGTTCAAAGCGTGGGAAAAAAGTTGCTTATAGTCCAGAGAATACGGCAGTACTACAGCCAGTAATAATCGACAGATTCGGCGGTATTCATTGGCGGCAAATCATTGCAGCTTGGTGGCGGTGGCGTTAGCATAGTAGCATGGACGACGACATGATTGAAAATGAACACAACGGAGATCTAGTCCTATTGGCAGACATCCATTTAAAATGTAGGCAACGGCATGAAAAAAGAGGTTTCTACTTTTACTTTTATACTTTAAGTAAATTTACAAGCCTGTACTTTGTTACTTTTACTTGAGTAAAGAAGTTTAATCAGTACTTTGTTACTTTTATCAGAGTATTTTTTAACACAAGTATCTGTACTTTTACTCAAGTACGGAAAGTGAGTACTTTTGCCATCTCTGCCCTCTTGGGTCAGTCTCCTTTTCCCCAGCTCCCTTCTTGCCTCCTCTGTTCACACCTGCTCCCAATCTGCTAATTAGTCTGGTCTTTGTTTGTCTCTCTCATTTATTCTCCTCCTCTTCAGTCAGTCTTGGCTGGTTTGTCGTCTTTACTTTGTGCCCTTCTGGTTGTGAGAATTCTTAGCTTTGAGCATTTTTGGATTTTTGTGGATTTATGTTTTGGATTTTTGCTTTTGTTGAACTTTTGGTTAAAAAAACATTCAAGTAGCCTGCTCAAGCTTTGTCTGCATTTGGGTCCTGTCCAACAACCACCTCCTTTGTGACATTTACAATAACTACAATCAATACAATTTGCTTTGCAAGCAACAAGCAGCTGATTTACAATCATCGTCACAGATTCAACAGTATTATTGTTTAAAATAAGGCTTACCGTAACAGATGGCACAGTTCTTGACTTTTTCCAAGTCCCCTTCCCTCCTCAGAGAGAAAATTGAGTTACCAGAGTCATCAATCTGAGAGGAAAAACAGAAGCTTCTATTATCTTCAGCTCATTTCCATTTAAGAGGGAACTTCAAATTGAACTAGACCTCTTAAAAAAACCGTGAATAAAGCTTAGAACCACCAGATTCATTTTCATTAATATCAGCTCTTCTGCATCAAGGATGAAGATAATGTTAAGCTGCCAAAAACTGCTAGCCTCGTGAGACCATCCTGATCTCGCGAGCTTTCAAGGTTTCACTCGCAGATCAGTCTGGAGACTCTCCGTTAAAGAAAATTTGGAGCCGTTCACCAAACGAACGTCCAATCAGCGTTGGCTTTGAGGCGGGTTGAGGTGTGACGCAACGAGAAGCGCGACAGTTCAGTCTAAAGAACATGGCGGCTTCAGCCCATGAAACTAGCGTTAGCGTGGCTATCGAGCAAGTTTTATGGGAATTACAGAGTATTTCTTCACTGAAAGAAGAGCAAAACACTGCTCTGGAGGCTTTTCTCAGAGGAAAAGATGTTTTTGTTCTTCTCCCGACTGGTTTCGGCAAGAGTTTGATCTATCAATTGGCTCCTCTTCGTCGTCGCTCTGTTAGTACTTCATATGCTTCTTTGATCTGATTGGTTTATTTGGCCCGTCTATCACCAACATAGGCCAATCAGCTAACCAGTATTTTCGCCCCTTCCCAAAATTACTTCAACGGAAGGTTTCCAGATGGATATGCAGAGCAAATCCATCTGGTGGAGTCAGGTTAAAAAACTGCAGCTAGAAGTGAAAAGAAAAATCAAACTAGATAGAAATTAAGTGTTTAAAAGCTAAAGGGTCTTTGGGACAACACAGCTATTGACTTTTTGAGAACATTTCTCCTTTAACAGCAGTAAGATAATAGAATTTAATAGAAAAATCCCTTTATTGTCAATGGGGAAATTCTGTTTTTTACTCCAGCAAAAAGATAATTGAAAGAAATGGTCACACAAATGTGGATCTTAGAAAAATGCATAAGAGTAACAAAAGGGAAGAGTTAAAAGAGATACAATATAAAACTGAGCACCTGGAGAATAAATAACCAATATGCAGCTATGGACATTTTTACGGTCATGAATATTTGAAAATAGCATCAGCATGAATGGAAGAACTGATTGAGGTTGTTGGGAACAGTGGTGGTTCTAGAGTCTTCCAGCTGCTGGGAGGAAGGATCTGTGATAACGCTCCCTGGTGCGTTTAAGGCCTGGTTATCCTCCCCCAGCAGTGTGTTGCAGATGTTTTTCATTTATGCCCAATATTGAAGCGTGGTCTGCGCTATGTTATTCCATGTACAATGCCAGAGGGCCAATCAGGAACTAGCTGTGGGTCTAGATACGGCCGAGGCGGTGAGGAAGGGCAGGTTTGTGCGACAATGGAGGGACATGAGGGCTAAAAAGAGCGGGGATCCAGGTGGAAAAAGGGTCCCAGCGTTCTCACACACCTCGCTCTGCTAGCTGCTCCATCTTCACCAGTCGTTTTCCACAATGGCGGTCAGACAAACAAAACAAGCCGGTAAGGAACCAAACAGGAAATACGCATAGAGTAGAGAGGATGTAGATTTGACCAATCAGAGGCCTCCTGTCTGTGGTCACCTACAATATTGGAGAGGTCCAGGAGAGTGTCTGCGGAAGGGGCGGGGCATATCTGCATTAACAGCGACACACGCAGACAACCTGGTTTCTGAGCATAAACAAGCATTTAGGGCGCAGCAGTCTGTCACTGAAGGAGCTCTCCAGTTCAGCACCAGCTTCATGCATGGGGGGGGGGGAGTCCAGAAGGCATCCAATCACAGCTGGCCTTCCTGATCAGCTGATCCAGCCACTTCCTCTCAGCTACAGATAAGCTACTGCTCCGACAGACAGCTCCATAGAAGATGGCTGATGCCACAACAGAGTCATAGAAGGTCTTTACTGCAACTGTCCACCATTGGATTTCGGGTTACCATGGCAACAGGTACTGCAGACCTTAAGGCCGAAGCTCTATGTCGCCACCATTCCCCTGGAATCCCAGTAATTCAAATTTAGCCCTATGCTTTATATTTAGAGAATTCTCCTGAGTATCTGGATAACTTCTGACCAATATGCTATCAAAATGGTTTTGGGTCCCTGGCTGCCTTCCACTGTGTAAGACATGGTTGAATTAATTAATTTGCCAAGAGTCAAGACCACAACTTGAATTAGATGCTTTACAGGAAGCTTCAGAGCAGGGCTGTTTTCCCTCACAGAGCCTCTTTTTTATTTCAAAAAAATAAAAAAATATAAAAGCTTGTATCTAAGATCAATCTGAACGTTGAATCTCTTCCCATTCGGGATATAAAACTTTTCCCTAGTTTCTTAATCCTAATTCTGAAGACTGATATTCCGTCTTTGTGGTTTCTCTCTGCTTCTCATGCACTTGAAGATGCTTTTGAAATCAAATGTATGCCGTCAGTTCTCTTACAGACCTCATTCATCCAAATATTCTGAGCAGACATCATAAACTGTCTCTGGAAATCAAACCCACCTCCAATGCTCGACTGATCTCCAGATTGTTCCTCGCAGAGATGACGGCAGAGATGATGTTCAGCGCTCGGTACTCCATCACAGCAGCAACTATTTCATCAGGTTGCTGCGACTCTCCGCTAGTGAAAAACAAAGCCACTTTCCTTATCAACTGCCCTGCCCGGACATGTTTGAAGACATTCCGCCCCACGTATAACATGGCGGCTCCGAGGTGCGGCTGTTCTGAGGTGCGTTCCTTAGCAAGGTTCTCTATTGCTTCAATTAGATGTTTGCGACTGCGGTGCTCCTGGAAACGGATCAGGTGTTTGGTGTATCTGCTGTATGCAACCACAGAGACGCGAGCGCCGGTTGGACAGTTGCTCTCAGCGATGGTGATGTTCCTCAACATGGACAGCATGATCCTCCGCTGTTCGTCAAAGTCAGCTAAGGTAACGCCATCTGACATGTCCAGACCGAAGACCAGCTCTGTGGGGTACGCCGGGCACTGGGTTTGACCTGAGGGGAATAAGGCTGAAGAAAAAAGTTAAACTTAGGCTTATACACTCACCGGCCCCTTTATTAGGTACCCCATGCTAGTAACGGGTTGGACCCCCTTTTGCCTTCAGAACTGCCTCAATTCTTCGTGGCATAGATTCAACAAGGTGCTGGAAGCATTCCTCAGGGAGTTTGGTCCATATTGACATGATGGCATCACACAGTTGCCGCAGATTTGTCGGCTGCACATCCATGATGCGAATCTCCCGTTCCACCACATCCCAAAGATGCTCTATTGGATTGAGATCTGGTGACTGTGGAGGCCATTTGAGTACAGTGAACTCATTGTCATGTTCAAGAAACCAGTCTGAGATGATTCCAGCTTTATGACATGGCGCATTATCCTGCTGAAAGTAGCCATCAGAAGTTGGGTACATTGTGGTCATAAAGGGATGGACATGGTCAGCAACAATACTCAGGTAGGCTGTGGCGTTGCAACGATGCTCAATTGGTACCAAGGGGCCCAAAGAGTGCCAAGAAAATATTCCCCACACCATGACACCACCACCACCAGCCTGAACCGTTGATACAAGGCAGGATGGATCCATGCTTTCATGTTGTAGACGCCAAATTCTGACCCTACCATCCGAATGTCGCAGCAGAAATCGAGACTCATCAGACCAGGCAACGTTTTTCCAATCTTCTATTGTCCAATTTCCATGAGCTTGTGCAAATTGTAGCTTCAGTTTCCTGTTCTTAGCTGAAAGGAGTGGCACCCGGTGTGGTCTTCTGCTGCTGTAGCCCATCTGCCTCAAAGTTCCACGTACTGTGCGTTCAGAGATGCTCTTCTGCCCACCTTGGTTGTAAAGGGTGGTTATTTGAGTCACTGTTGCCCTTCTATCAGCTCCAACCAGTCTGGCAATTCTCCTCTGACCTCTGGCATCAACAAGGCATTTCCGCCCACAGAACTGCCGCTCACTGGATGTTTTTTCTTTTCCGGACCATTCTCTGTAAACCCTAGAGATGGTTGTGCGTGAAAATCCCAGTAGATCAGCAGTTTCTGAAATACTCAGACCAGCCCTTCTGGCACCAACAATCATGCCACGTTCAAAGTCACTCAAATCACCTTTCTTCCCCATACTGATGCTCGCTTTGAACTGCAGGAGATTGTCTTGACCATGTCTACATGCCTAAATGCACTGAGTTGCTGCCATGTGATTGGCTGCTTAGAAATTAAGTGTTAACGAGCAGTTGGACAGGTGTACCTAATAAAGTGGCCGGTGAGTGAATAACCCTAATGCAACCATAGAAAAATGGACAAGTAGGACCCAGTAAGGGGACTAGATGAGAGATTCTAGGCAACAAACCAAGCATTACACCAACAAATTAAGACAAAACTGATTCTTAACATATTTAGGCAGCTGAAGACAAGTCAGACACAATGATGGACAACCAGGACGCACCATAGCAACACGTCAGACCACAGGAGCTCGGCTCCACTTTTCAGAAGATTTCAGAAGTCTTTTACCCAGATAGTATTTAGACTTACTTGAATCCTGTCAGTTGATTCATCTTTATATTAATGTGATTAGTAACATTTCAAATATTGAGCTGGTTTTAACTTGCTGCGGTCTAATGTCCAAACAAGCTCCTATTGAATGCGAAACACACACATAAAGCCCTATCCCCCCCAAACACCAGACGTCATTTAGATTTTGGTTTTTAGGCTAAATCTGGTTGGTCTATCATAGCTTTGATTTAGTCCAGAAATAGTTGTTGAAAATTAGGCTGTTTGGTCCATCTAATTTTATCCCACTTAAGTACAATAATAGACGTTTAAAAGACGTTACAAACCCAGCAATGATGTGAAAATTACTGCTTTTTACCTTTTACCCTTCAACCAAATGTAGACATTGTTGGGACATAAATCATGTCATGTTTTCAACCAATTTTTGCTCGTTGGGTTTATATCAAGCTCTATCGAATCTCAGAGATCTTAAGGGTCCGTATGTCCCCATCAGAGCTCTTGAATCTTGAGATCTGTGTCTTAAGTATATTTGTCATTAAGTCGGGGAAACACTGTACGACTTTTAAAGTCGTGCGAGAAATCTTTGATTGGGCTGACTTTCAGCCTGATGGTGCGTGGTGTTAACCTGACTCCGCCAGATGGATATGCGGAGCAAAACCTTCCTTTGAAGTAATTTTTGGAAGGGGCGAAAATACTGGTTAGCTGATTGGCCTATGTTGGTGATAGACGGGCCAAATAAACCAATCAGATCAACGAAGCATATGACGTACTAACAGAGCGACGACGAAGAGGAGCCAATTGATAGATCAAACTCTTGCTGAAACCAGTCAGGAGAAGAGCAAAAACATCTTTTCCTCTGAGAAAAGCCTCCAGAGCAGTGTTTTGCTCTTCTTTCAGTGAAGAAATACTCTGTAATTCCGATAAAACTTGCTCGATAGCCACGCTAACGCTAGTTTCATCGGCTGAAGCCGCCATGTTCTTTAGACTGAACTGTCGCGCTTCTCGTTGCGTCACACCTCAACCCGCCTCAATGCCAACGCTGATTGGACGTTTGTTTGGCGAACGGCTCCAAATTTTCTTTAACGGAGAGTCTCCAGACTGATCTGCGAGTGAAACCTTGAAAGCTCGCGACTTTAGGATGGTCTCACGAGGCTAGCGTGTTGTAGTGAACTGGGGGTAACGAGGGGTGATCAGCCTCTAACGATCGCCTCCCCATCAGGAATCTTAAGGTCGTGAGAAAATCAATATGTTTGAAATTCAGTCGGCCATCGTAAGGTGGTCATGGGCAAATCGCTCAGTGGGCAACAAGGTTTCGTCTTCTTCTTCTTCCTCTCAGAGGAAAACCCAGCAGCATGGCGGGGGGGCAATGAGTGAAATGAATTTCTTTCTGTCAAACTGACAGACCGTAGTAGCCACGTTAGCTCAGCCATGTCTTTGTCCAAATACGTCGTCTCCTTTTCTTTTAGGGCTTTCAGCACTAAATCGCCCAAATATCCAAGGCAGCGCGTTTCACTCTAGTGAGCTTCAGATAGACGAGTCCGAGTAGCGCCATCTCACTGCGGAGCTGAGACCCACCTGGTTTTTAGACGTAGCGTGAACAGGTAGATCGCATCAGAGCGTCGGGTCGCACAGCGTGAGAACAATCATCGTGAGCTGTGAACTTATAAAACCCTGCGGTTTCGCCGTACAGTGTGAGCTGTAGCTGCGAGCAACGATTTAAAAAATCGTACAGCGGATGCCCGACTTTAAATGGTAATGCCATATGATAACTTGATACAGAAAAAAATATCTTCACTGACTTTGTTCCAGCTGGTAAACTTGGAAACATACGTACCGTGACAGCAAGCTGTGAAGAAAGAAGAA
Source organism: Cyprinodon tularosa (assembly GCF_016077235.1). NCBI lineage: Eukaryota > Metazoa > Chordata > Actinopteri > Cyprinodontiformes > Cyprinodontidae > Cyprinodon > Cyprinodon tularosa. The sequence continues at coordinate 17,772 of NW_024039272.1, read as the reverse complement.
AAGGAGATTTAGATCCTAACTGCAGGTCTAATCTTTCTAGTTCTGGATTCTCTGATTTCACCTACCACAGTTTTCTCTGATGTAGGTGATCAGTTCGCACTCCTGAAACAAAGCAGACATGTTTGTATTATGATGCTTCCTGTTCCTTCTGCTAACGTTAGCAGAGTGAGGATTTAAGGACGACTTACAGATTTTTCCCTCTTTCCAGGAGGACCTCGGCCTCCCTGCAGACAGACGGGGGAACAATAACTGTTAGCTTTGGTTCGCCTGATCTCCAGCGGATATTTCTGCCAGACCAGTCATGTTACATGACTGATGCTGCCAGTGAGGGACAGAGGCCTAAACTCACTTTGTGTCCAGAATATCCCGAATCTCCATCCTCTCCCTCTTCTCCCGGTCTTCCTGAGTTCCCCTATAAACCCAAACAGACGTATTTTACAGTAAAGTTTCAGGCTGTTGCTGTAAAATAATCCAGAACCTGAACACTCACAGATCGACCCGGGTTCCCTGTCCTCCCAGGAAAACCGTTGCCTCCTTTATTACCCTTCTCACCCTGAACAAACAGAACAGGCTGTGACTTTCCTGGACTTCAGGATTTTTTCATTTTCTCTGCAGGAATCTCAGACTCACCAATGGACCAGGATAACCAGGAAAACCAGAACTTCCCTGTGGAGAGAAACCAGTCATTTCAATTCAAGAATCAGAGAACTTAAAAAAAAAGTGGTCTGACGTATTTTAAAGTAAAAGACTTCACAGTTTTTTTTTTCTATGAAAGGCCTGTGTTTACTCTACCTTACTCCCTGGAGGTCCTTGTTCTCCAACACCATCTGGTCCCTCCTGACCCTGAAAACACAGAAAGGGAAACATTAAAAATGAACGACCATCACAGACGAACATGAGCCACCTTCTGCACTGAAAAAAACGATCTAAAAATAAGTAAAAATATCTTAAATTAAGTGTATTTACCTGTAATTTGAGTAGGTAAATGAGATAGTTTGCCAATGGGATGAGCATTTTTACTCTTAAAGTAAGATAATTAGAAAAAATACACTTAAAGTAAGACAATTTTGTTGTGTTTTCTTATTTTAAGTGTAAATTGTCTTGTTCTATTGGCAAAATGTCTATTTTACCTCCTTAATTGAAGAACAAATGCATTTTATTCAAGAAAAGATGACTTGTCAAGTTTTCGATTTTTTCCAGTGTGGAGATTCAGGAGATCAACCTGCAGCTGCTTCCACAGGCACAGACAGTATGCTTTACCTACTAAACCCTGAAATAAATAAAAAAATATCTCAATTTAAGATTGAAGATTAAATCTAAAGAAAACAAACACCATTTTCTCATCATAACGAGATGATTGATGTGTGTTAAAACTGATACTACAACAGCGTCATGGCAGCCTATGTGTAATTCTGCAAATAATCCTGTGTTTAACTGTTAGGTAACAAGAGGACGTTGTTGGTTTGATGATTTGCTTCCTCTTCTGATTCATAAGCATTTAGACCTCTGCCTTCGGTTCCTTAACGCCGGGTGTTTTCTGTTACAGTGTTACACCTGTAACAGGTAATAGATGCATTAACCCCCAAAATGAGTCCAGATTAAAGACTTTCATTCAAAAACAGATTTGTTTCTACTTTATTCATTCCAAAAAAGAAAATAAAAAAAACAATCCTCTGGACTTTGTTTCCAAGTTTGAAGACGTTTTGAAGACGTCCAGGTTGTCAGGATTCCGTTCTGTGTGTTTGTGTTTCTGCGTTTGTCTCCCTTCCTCCACCAGGAGGCGCCTGGTTCTGGTCCACCTCCTCACACACCTGCTGATGGTTTCCTCGTGGAACGGAGGACTCTTAAGCTGCTGACTGCCTCTACCTCGATGCTAGAGTGTTTGCCAGTTTTGGGTACTCTAGCCAAGCTGAGTTTTGCTGAGTCAAACTGAGTGTTTGTCTACCTGAGTTTTAACATTATTTTGTCTTTGCCTCTCGGCAGGAACTCATCCTGCAAACTGGATGTTTCGGACCTTCTCTCCCTGGAAGGATCATCTGAGTTTCAAACTGAATTGAGGATCCAAACTGGAGGTTTGGATCTACTTCCCTCCAAGAGATCGTTTGAGCTTCACACTGAGCAAGGGATTCATCTCCACAACGACCCGTTCAAGCACCGCAGGAAATCTAAGTGGCAGTCAGTTTCTCGGTTCACCTACAAACAATTGCATTCTGGGTAAACCCTGTCCGCCCTCCATCGAAAGAGACAAACACTGGAAAAACCCCCACAACGACTGGAGTCAAAGAGCCATCCACGTTTCTGGAAACGTGAGTCAGCAATCTATTTCTCCTCTTCAAGTTCGAGATTTAAATTTCCCAGCGAGCCTGAACTAACCGCAGTGTCTTCCCCTCCCCTTTCAGTTCCGGTTGAGCAGTTAAAGTAAAATTTTTTTGAATGACTATGACCTGGATGACTGAGAATCTTCACCAGCATAATGTATTCCATGCAATCCAATCATCTACCACCACCTGACAATGAGTGAAAAGAAAAAGGACACTAAAAAACTGATTTTTCTGTGCACCTGCTGTACTGCGACTGCACAACTACGGGCCCCGCAGGCATGGATGGACTGGGAATCCAGGGCTGTTGGCCAGCCTCATTCATTACTCACACAGGTTAATCATCTCGTAATCTCAAGAAATCAATAACTGTTTTCCCCTGATAACGAGATAAATATCTTGTTACCTTGAGAAAACTATTAATGGTTTAAACATGATGAGATCTTTTGCCAGAAGGCAAAGGGGGAAAAAAAAGGTGAGTATGAGAGAACTGCAGTTTAACTGAAGACCCAGTTACTAAATGTGGGTTGAATCAGGCGCAGGGTTCCAATGAGAATGTTTGATTTCAAAAACAGAGAATTTAAACCCAGAAATCAGTTAATTAAATCTTCAAATAGGGCTGAAACAATTAGTCCGGATTAATCGATTACGGAAATAATCGTCAACTGATTTAGTAATCGATTAACTGTTAACTGGAGAACAGAGACTCTAAAAAGCTGACAAAGCGACCGACCTTGATCAGCAATTATACCAAAATTGCACTGCAAAAAATGGAAATCTAATTAAGTAATTTTTACTTAAAATAAGTGCTTTTTTTCCTCTAATTGAGGACGAAAGTGAGACACTTTGCCAATGGAACAAGACAATTTACATTTAAAATAAGAAAAAAACAATTGCATTATCTTATTTCAAGTTCATATTATCTAATTATCTTATTTTAAGAGAAAAGATACTAATTTCATTGGCAAATCCTCATATTTACCTACTCAAATTAAGGGTAAATACATTTAATTTAAGACATTTTTATTTATTTCTAGATCGTTTTTGCAGTGTGTAAAAGAAATATGTAAACGTTATGCATTTAAGATAATAAAGTTTTAGTTTCACCTGATTTAGTTTCGTTAACAGTTTTCTTTAAGGAACGTTTTGCTATCTGATTATTAATTGATTATTTGAAAAAAAAAATAATCAACAGATTAATCGATTTGCAAAATAGTCGTTAGTTGCAGAGCTGGAAATAAGTCAGACTGAATGATTAGCTGCTCCATGTGTGTTCCTGTCCTCTGACACTCTGGCTGATATTTTTATCGGTAGACAATATTTCTTCTTCTTTATTTTTATTTTATTTTTTTAGCTTGGTGCCTCGTCACTGCAGGCCAGCTGGACAGAGACAGCACTCCTGGGTTTGTCCTCGATGCGCTCCACAGATAGAGTTCTCACATCTGAACAGCACAGACAGACAGATCATTAGGGGCTTGTTGGGGCGCCATCTGCTGGACAGCTTTGGTAGTATTATGAAAACATGGATGCCTTTGCTGTTAGGAATTCCAGAACAACAACATTGGGAATAAATTCTGTTAACATTTAAAGGTGGAACTTTCCTTTATATCCACACTGAAAGAAGTGAAATGTTCTAACTTAAAAAAATGTATATTGGTTTGAGACTGATAAGTTCAATTTAGCTGGAAATAAAAATAAAAAAAAAAATTACTGAAATGATTAGTTTCGCAGTAAATATCTACTTCAAGTCAAAGGTAATAGCTACCCTAAGGGTTTATATTTTCACATGCTGCAACTTTGAATGTGACCTCATTACCTGAGTAATGCAAAATAGACCCCCACCCCCCCCCCTCGCAAGCGGCCAAAACCATTCTTGCCTGCGAGTGTTCTAGCCTCGATCAATGCTCCAGGCCCTAGAACTGGCGGGCCAATAATAACGCAGAGGTCGGTTTTGCTGTTTTGAATTTCAGGATGCAAAGTGGGCGGGGTTTTGAGGGCGTGACGACAAAGCTGCGCGACCCTGAAGAAAACACAACAGTAGCAAGCACTGAGGCAGCAGCAGCTTTCAATGGAGTGCTCCATTGAAAGTTAAAGTTCTCTTTTCTGTTGCTGTTGTTCAATAAAAGTACATTTTAAGGTCATTTGAGGCAAGAATATTATACCTAAAAGCGTGACTATATGGTCCATTTAACGATTTAATGCGTAATTAAAAAAACTATTTCTGAAGTTGAGAGGACCGCGGCAACCAGCGGAGCTCCGAGGCTAGCGGCAGCCAGGGCTAACGTTAGCCCGTCTGCAGCAGCCAGGGCTAACGTTAGCCCGTCTGCAGCGGCCAGGGCTAACGTTAGCCCGTCTGCAGCGGCCCTCTCTCTGCATGGCCGTGTGTGAAGCACCGCTGGCTCTAATGGAGGTTTTTGACTCAGCTTTGGAATCAGTTCTGGAAGGATTAGACTTTGGGTTTCCATTGAAACCTGAGCAGGCTCTATGTCATTTATTTTAAAGGAATACTACACCCAAAACATGATTAGCCTTCATTTTCTACTCACCCCCATGCTGAACAACACTCTGGAGTACTTTTTTGATATCTCAAATGCATCTGGAGATCTGGGAGGCTTCTTGCTGTCTGCTGACATTCAAATAATGGAGGTCTATGGCGCCCGAGGCAGAAAGGTCCATAAAAGTCCACAAAAACGTGTCAATATTCCTCCATACTGCTCTTCCAATGTATTCCAAGTGTCCTGAGTGGGTAGCGTCCAGAATTTACTCGAAACGAAGTCATTTAGAATGTTTTTAGAGCATAAACAGTAGTGTATAGGATTTCCTGAAAGCGCGCACATGCACGCTCACGACGCTACGGAAGCCGGCAGACCAAGCCAGATGAAAGTGCGCATTCAGCTCGGCAAAGAACTCATGCTCTTCCTCAACACTGAAGTCCTCAGACATTTTTCTTTCGTTGTTTCTTTCTTTGCACAGGTAAACAGCACATTTCTTCTTCTACGCTTGCATTATTGGCAGAGCAGACGCTGAATGCGCACTTTCATCTGGTTTGGTCTGCCGCGGTTTCCGTAGACTCGTGAACGTGCTTTTAGGAAATCCTATACACTACTGTTTATGCTCTAAAAACATTCTAAATGACTTTGTTTCGAGTAAATTATGGACGCTACCCACTCAGGACACTTGGAATACATTGAACGAGCAGTATGGAGGAATATTGACACGTTTTTTGTGGACTTTTATGGACCTATCTGTCTCGGGCGCCATAGACCTCCATTATTTGAATGTCAGCAGACAGCAAGAAGCCTCCCAGATCTCCAGATGCATTTGAGATATCAAAAAAGTACTCCAGAGTGTTGTTCAGCATGGGGGTGAGTAGAAAATGAAGGCTAATCATGTTTTGGGTGTACTATTCCTTTAAGAAGGACGTATTCGCAGTTATACCGACAGGCCATCGGAGCCAGACTAAATTACACATTTAATCTCACATGTAGTCTGGATTATCAGGCTATGCAAGCAGCCTTCCAACACCGTAAGCAAGGCTGCCGTTACAACTGATGCATTCTACACAGGCTAGATTATAAAAGTTTATGATGGGCAAACATTGTAGTTATTAAATGTCTCAGATATCCAATGGAGGCGGTTTTAAGAACTCTGCAGCATTTCAGGTTCTTCAGCCTATTGAATTTTGTCACTACTTTATTCCAAAGTAAATTTATACTTCCCTGGGCTGCCATCTTATCGTAGTGGAGTGGTTTGAGAGTCCTAATGACCGTAGGAGCTATGCTTTCAGGAGCCCAATGCCCCTAGTAGGGTCACCCTTGGCAGACAGGACCAAAGAGCAGCCCAAAGACCCCTTATGACCCCGGCTAGAGATAGTCTGACTTACCTCAATGCATGGCTCTGGCTCTAGAGCCAGTCTCTTTGAGAGGGGCTGGACATTATTTTTGCATAATCTAATTTTCTATTTACAGCTCAGAAATCGACCACAAATCCATCTGTCCAATCAGATGGTTTTGGTGCAGACCTCCCTCCCCAGGCTTCTTGTTCTGACCCAAACAGAGTGGAGCGAGAGCAATAAGAACAATTTATATAAGAAGGATTCCAGCTTTATCTGGTTTAGAGCCAAAGACAGCTTCTGCTACTTGTTCCAGATTCCAAGTTGCTCAGGAAACCAGATTTAAACTACATCTAACAAACAAGTATGTCAGATGGCAACCAGGCATCACAAGCATCTGATTGAAATGACATCACAAAAAGAGCAGAATTCAGAAAATATGTTGCTGCTGTGGACTGTATGAAAACCCCTGCAGACTGAAAAACAGACTGCTTACCGGCGGTCCTCCGGATCCCGGAAGTCCTTTACTCCCCTTATCACCAGGGTCTCCAGGTTGTCCCTATAAGAAACACAAAGTTTTATCAGCATCAGCCTTCAGATCTATCTTGTTGGGTAAGATTCACTTCTGAGCAAACCCAAGAGAAAGGAGGTGACTTCATTCAACATCCCTGCTTTACCCCAGTTTCTTCTCATTTCTGTCTTTTATTTTGATGCAGAAAAATCAAGATGCTGTGATTCTGCTCAGAATCAACTTACAGACGGTTAAATCATTGGCTGCCATCATTCGTTATCTGCTTTAAAATGATTGATGATGATAGATTCTGCACACCTTCTCTCCATGAGCACCATTACGTCCAGCTGTTCCTGGAACGCCAGGTTGTCCTCCATTTCCCTGCAGAAAAATAAACGTAGAAGAAGCCATCTGAGGAGGTCAAGCTGCTGAAAGGATTCTACCATCTACCAAAGGAGGTTCTATAGGCTGCTAGAGGAGGTTCTATGGGCTGATAGAAGAGGTTCTATAGGCTGCCTGAGGAGGATCTATAGGCTGATAGAGGAGGTTCTATAGGCTGATAGAGGAGGTTCTATAGGCTGCTATAGGAGGTTCTATAGGCTGATAGAGGAGGTTCTATAGGCTGATAGAGGAGGTTCTATAGGCTGCTACAGGAGGTTCTATAGGCTGATAGAGGAGGTTCTATGGGATGATAGAGGAGGTTCTATAGGCTGCCTGAGGAGGTTCTATAGGCTGATAGAGGAGGTTCTATAGGCTGATAGAGGAGGTTCTATAGGCTGCTAGAGGAGGTTCTATGGGCTGATAGAGGAGGTTCTATAGGCTGATAGAGGAGGTTCTATAGGCTGCCTGAGGAGGTTCTATAGGCTGATAGAGGAGGTTCTATAGGCTGATAGAGGAGGTTCTATAGGCTGATAGAGGAGGTTCTATAGGCTGATAGAGGAGGTTCTATAGGCTGATAGAGGAGGTTCTATAGGCTGCTATAGGAGGTTCTATAGGCTGATAGAGGAGGTTCTATAGGCTGCTATAGGAGGTTCTATAGGCTGATAGAGGAGGTTCTATAGGCTGCTAGAGGAGGTTCTATAGGCTGATAGAGGAGGTTCTATAGGCTGCTAGAGGAGGTTCTATATGTAACGCTTATTTAAGGCTAGGCGCCTGACTGCAGCCAGTTATAATAGGCACTCAGATAGGTTCGCCTATGGAGCCCGTGGGTGTGAACAAAATACCATTAGACCGAAGTATGTTTCAATTATTATATTCAAGTTTGAGTCTTTTTCAAATATATATATATAAAGGTATGCAATATTAATAATATTTATAACAACAGTGACTTCTTTTATGATATAACCAAAAATACGACAAGAAACAAAAACAAACAAACTCATCAACAAAACAATAAATCCTTATGTCACCCAAGAGTTTCCTTTTTAGTCCATTCATGAATCTAGAGTGATTCAACGGTTCATCAATCAATGTCTGATTGTTGTAGGGTTTTTCTTGTCCATAACCCAAAGCAAATAAGTTCAGAATGAGAAAGTAACTTGGTTCATGTAAATCCTACCGCGAAGCTGCGGTGATCCGGTAGCTCGCCATCTTGACGTGACACAGGGGGTGAAAAAAAACCTGACCTAAACAAGGTCATAAATAAAAATACAAATTAGCTATCATATTTAAACATTGTTAAAATGTTATTCAAAATAAATAAACATTCAACAATTACAACATAAATAAATAACTTCATTTCAATAAGTGGTTCTCATGAATTTAAATTAAAGATCGCGATCAGATTAAAGTTACCGGTACAAATCAAAGTAAAGTTACCGGTACAGATCAAAGTAAAGTTACCGGTACAGATCAAAGTAAAGTTACCGGTACAGATCAAAGTAAAGTGCACTTTTTAAATTCCATCTAAGTTTAATTGACGCAGTCAATTAAACTTAATTGACTTCCATATCATTTCAAAAAAAGAATTGTTTTTTTCCTCTTATTCCTCACAAAAAAAAAAATATGTCTAAGCCCAGAGTTCTGTAGGCTGTTAGCAAAATTTAATAAAAAGTAACTGAAACCGTCCTAAAAGGATGAATCTACAAAAATCAAAAGGCCTATTTAATATTTTAACAACATATAATCCATTCGGCCACAAAATTAACAAAAGAAAATGACCCTTAAATCAATAAATATACTTTTCAATCTTTAAATGCACAAATTTAGTGGGCGTGTCGCCACCGCATTTCTATTTCTAAAGAAAAACAAAATACGTAAATTAAACGACTCACCGTCGAGCGGTCGACAGAAAACACTCAGTTAAATCCTTCGGCCGTCTTAGTAAGCCTTGATCCAGCCGTATTCTTCTATTAGTTTAGAAGACGCCGAGACGAGCAGCTAGCCACAGGGACAGCAGCAACAGCTATTCAGATCTGAGTCACCTGTGACCCGGAACTTAAAGGGTGCTATCAATTTGACCCGCCAAAATAAAATACGGGTTCTTATTTTATGCAGGTTACACCCTCCCCTCCTGATCCCATGTACGTCCTCGTACATGCACCAGGCTGGCAGCAAATGGGAGACTGACAGGAGTACGGAGCAATGAACTGTTCTTCTTCATCTTCTTGAAGGGCGAAGGAGAAAGCAGAGCTCAAACCGTGAAGCAAAGCCTGAATGCTTTTCAGTAATGGTTTGCCAGGTTTAGTGTACTGTAATCGATCAGGTGGATTTCTTGTGTGGCTAGAACGTCTCAGAGGTTGGTCTTCACTGTCCAGAGATACTGAATCCACTGGTGAGTGAGGTTCTTCAGTATGGCTGGGAATGTCAAATATATCAGTTTCTTGTGTGTCATGTTCTGCATTGTCAGACTCTGGAGTATCAGGATCTGGAGAGAGTCTTCCTTCAGCTCTGGAGACTTCAGCAGGATTGAGTTGTTCAGAGTCAATTTCAGGTTCCTCACTCTCTACTGCTAGTTGTTCCTCTTTAACAGTCATAAGTTCCCCTTCCACAGGTTTGGGTTCATCATCCTCAGCATCACTGTCCTCTTCAGTTACAGGCACTGGAGATTGTGTGATGGGAACAAGCTGTTCAGTTCCTGGGACAGACTGCTCGACAGGAGGCAGGTCAATATCAAGCGTAAATCTGACAGGTTCAAAAGATGATGGAATGTGCAAAGGTGGATCGACTAGTTCTTCCTCTGATGGACCCTCTTCATCATCAGGAGATACTGGAGAAAACACAGGAGATTTACTTTTAGCTCTGGTAGGCATTTGTTCCTCAGGAAAAGGTAAGTATCCACATGGCAATAAAAGGTCTCGATGCAGGGTTCTTAGTGGTTTGTTCTGGCCTTCCGGTCTGACTGTGTACACAGGAAGATTGCCGGCTTTCTTCACAACAATATACACAGACGACTCCCACTTATCTGCGAGTTTGTGCTTCCCCCTTAGTCGCACGTTCCTTACTAGGACTCTGTCTCCAACATTTAGTTCTGATGCAGTAACTTTCTGGTCAAATCGGGTTTTGTTACGCTGCATCACTTTAGCTGAGTTCTTACTGGCCAGTTTGTAACTTTCCTCCAGGTGGGACTTTAACTTTTGCACATACTGTGTGTGGGAACAAAATCCATCCTCATTTAATGGCAGTCCAAAAGCTAAATCCACCGGTAGGCGGGGTTGGCGTCCGAACATCAGCTCGTATGGTGAGTATCCTGTGACATCGTTTTTTGTGCAGTTGTAAGCATGCACTAGTGGTTTTACAAAATCCGTCCAATGAGTTTTTTCTTTTTCAGATAATGTTCCCAGCATGTCCAGAAGCGTTCTGTTAAAACGTTCCACAGGATTTCCTCTTGGATGATATGGTGTGGTCCTTATTTTGTGAATGTTGGCCATTTTACAGAGTTCTCGGATGGTTCTTGATTCAAAATCTGGGCCCTGATCACTGTGCAGCTTTTCCGGAATGCCATAATGCATAAGGAAATTATCCCACAAACACTTAGCAACGGTCTTAGCTTTTTGGTTTGGAGTAGGCACAGCAATGGCATACTTTGTAAAGTGGTCTGTTATAACAAGGATGTCTTTGATTCTGCGATCCGGTTCTACAGAGAGGAAATCCGTACACATCAACTCCAAGGGGTGAGTGGTTTTGATGTTGACCAAAGGTGCAGCTCGTTCTGGTAATGATTTGCGTCTCACACATCTTTCACAGGTTCTGATTTTATTGACAACATCAATAAACATCCTAGGCCAGTAGAAACGGGAACGGACTAAGTCTATAGTTCTGTCAATTCCCATATGACCCATTTGGTTATGCAGTTGGTGCAGCACAACAGCTCGATACCCCTCAGGTAATACTAGTTGGTACTTTGTTTCACTTCCCACTTGTCTCCTCCTAACGAGAAGGTTGTTTTGGAGCTCCATTTTATTTACTTCTCGGAGTAGAAGGGGCAGTTCAGGAAGTTCTTCCTTCACCGATGGTGATGGTGATTCTCCTCGTTCCAGCTGAGCTATGACATGGCGGATAACAGGGTCGTCACGCTGCTTAGCTGCAATGTCATCTGCTGAGAATCGAGGAAGTGAAGGGGAGCTGAACTGTTCATCGTCAGTAAAGCTGTCAGGTAGGCTGTTGACATGAGTGGTCATAGACAACAGCAGAGCGTGGTCAAGATGTGCACCTGGGCTATACACCAGGTGACGGGCACAAACTGCTTCGATGGTGTGCTGATCAATGGAAACATAATCTGGTTCGTTGATGTGATGCTGAACGAACTTCAGGACTCGTTCATGTTCCTTCCGGGAGGTAGGATCATCAGACAGCTCACCATGAGGTCGTCGAGACAATCCATCAGCATCCATGTTCTGCTTTCCGGCTCTGTAGATGATCTTGAATGTGAATGTTGACAAAGCTGAAAGCCATCTGTAACCGGTAGTATCAAGTTTTGCTGAGGATAACAGGTAAGTCAGTGGATTGCTGTCTGTGACAACTGTGAACTGAGCACCATAAAGATAATCATTGAATTTCTCTGTCACTGCCCATTTCAGAGCGAGAAATTCCAATTTGTGAGCTGGATACTTGGATTCACTCCGCGAGAGACCTCTGCTGGCATATGCCACAACTCTGTTCTTTTCGCCCTGCTCCTGATACAACACCGCACCAAGACCGGTAGAACTGGCATCGGTGTGGAGTATGTAGGGTTTTTGTGGATCAGCAAATGCCAATACAGGGGCAGAGACTAATCTTTCGATTATGGTTTCAAAAGCCTTTTCACACACTGGAGTCCATCGTCCTCCAAATGGTGCCTTGGGGTTCAGGTAATTCTCTGGCCTTACCGTTGGCTTCAGTTTCTTCTGAGATGGCGGATAACCAGCAGTCAGGTCATGCAATGGCTTAACTATGGCTGAATATCCTTGGACGAAACGGCGGTAATATCCAGAGAAACCGAGAAAAGACCTCAGCTCTTTTAGGTTTTTGGGCACTGGCCAGGAGGTAAGTGTTTTGATCTTATCTGGATCTGTCTCAACACCATTCTGGGACACAACATGCCCCAGATACTTCACAGATGTTTGGAAAAACACACACTTCTCAACTGACAGCTTCAACCCAAAATCCTTAAGTTTGTTGAGAACTTTCATCAGGCGCTCTTCATGTTCTTCCAAGGTAGGTGCAAAAACAATTAAATCATCGATGAAAACCAAAACTTCTTTTAAATTTAAGTCTCCCATGCATTTTTCCATCAACCTTTGGAATGTACTTGGGGCATTGGTGACCCCTTGCGGCATGCGGTTGAATTCCCAAAACCCCAATGGACATACAAAGGCAGTTTTGGATTTATCCTTTTCCTCCATTTCAATCTGGTAATAGCCCGACTTAAGGTCTAACACAGTGAACCACTTTGATCCAGAAAGGGCAGAAAATGTATCTTCAAGCTTGGGTAGAGCATAGGCGTCCTTTATTGTTTGAAGATTTAGCTTCCTATAGTCTATACAGAGGCGTACACTGCCGTTCTTCTTGCGTACAACCACAATTGGAGAAGCAAATGGTGAATCAGACTCGCGTATTACTCCGGAATCAGAAAGCTCTTGCAAATGCTTTCTTACAGCATCAATATCCTGAGGGTGGATTGGTCTTGGCCTTTGTTTGAAAGGAGTGGGATCAGACAACTTGATTTGATGTTTAACTTTGTCTGTCCGGCCGAAGTCCAGCTCGTGCTTTGCAAACACCTCAGGAATACTGTTGAGTTTCTGGATGATTCGCTGCTTCCATTCTGGAGATAAAGGTGAGTCTCCAAAGTTGTATTGTGGTTGAGATGGTTGTAGGGACTCTGTAGACTGGGTTGAATTGTGGACTGTTTGCTCTTGTGAGATCACACTCTGGAAAGTGCTGATTTCTGCTATGACTGCTCGTGCTGGAATATGAATCTCATGGTTCGACTCATTGCTCACAACGACTGGCACATGACACGGCCGGTGTTGAGGCAAGTCAATGAGGCAGGTTTTTACCATGAGCCCACCAGGGAGGGCATAGGAACTCGGATGTTCCAGGAGGACTTGTTTTTCTCCTTGCCACAATCTTGAAGCTAAGCACCCTTCTACAACTGTGGTCTGCCCAGCAGTAATGATTTGGGGCTGACTAGACTGCAGGGTGACAGTTGCAGTAAGTTCATTCGAACTCTGGACATAGCGGTGTTGGAGGATCTTATACACCGCTATATAACCAGAGACTGTAGGTTGAAATGACTCGTCAGGGTGAGTGTCAAAATGTTTGCTGTAAGCAACATCTAAGGTATTTGTGCCAATGAGAACCAGATGTTGAGATGGCTTATTATCAGGCACAACAAGAGCAAGTGTGTCAACTTCAACAGGTAAACCAAACAATTCAGGTGGGAAGGTCATGTTGATCTCTACATATCCCAGGTAAGGCACTGTTTGTCCATTTGCTCCTTCTATTTCCAACAGGTTGTTTATTGGTTTGATTTCATGGTCCCTGAGGTAAGTATTGTAGAAGGAGTAGGGGATAGTAGTAACCTGTGAGCCAGAATCAAGGAGGCAGTTAAACTGTTCTTGTATCTGAACTTGACATGTGCTCTTTGTGCCAATAAGACCTTGTGGCAGTGTTCTTATCCTGCGTTCTTTGGGACTGTTCATATACACAGCTTCTGTGTGTCCCACTACAGGAGCCGTTTCTAGTTTAAAGATTTTGAATTTTTGGCATCCCATGCTTGTTGCTTCTGGCGTAACAGTTTCTTTTTCTGCTCAACCAGACTTGGGTTTGCTTTATTTGTGCAGGAGGAGGAAAGATGGCTGTCTTCTCCACAATTAAAACAGTACCAAGGCTTGGGCTTGGTTCGTACCTGAGGTGAAAAGTAGGACTTGTTCTGTTTCGACATGGATTTAAATTCAGCTGGACTCTTCCTGGACAGAAGTTGAGACATTTGCTGCTGTAGTTTCTGAAGTTGTTTTTTCATTTCGTTTAGCTCTTCATTGGACGTAGAATGTCCACAAGAACAGGCACTTTGGGACTGAACGTGAACTTTCTGTTTAGACGTTCCAATGTGCTTTTTCATAAGTGACTCTTTAGCATGTTGCCTATCTTCTTCTGTCCTGAGTAACAACAAGTCAGAAAAAGATGGTGGGTTGTCTCTCTTTTGTTCCAGCTGTAACTTTGTGATGACAGTGTTATCCCAACACCCACGACAAAACTGTTTGAGTAAATGTTTATTGATGTCAGCAGGTGAAATTCCTCCTTGCTTCACAACAGTGTTGAGGGTGAGCAGAAGTCTTTGAAGGTAAGTGGACGGTCGTTCCCCTGGATTCTGCAGAATGTTTAAGTATTGTGCATACAATTCTTCACCGTCCTGCACTGTTCCAAAGGCAGAATCTAGTATGTTTAGCAAAACTGTTGGTACTGTGTTGGGGCTCAAACCTTTGACCAAATCAGCTGCAGGTGATGACAAGCTCTCTGTGATTCGTCTAGTGATATGTAGCGCAGAGAGACTGGGATCAGCAAGCAGAGACTCAATCTGGGAACGCCAGGACTCAAAATCAGCTTCATTACTCGGTTTAGGAAACCTTCCTGAAAAAGTACGGAGACGAAGTGAGGTTGGACCAGTCAAATCAGTATTTCGAACCACATGTTCAACAACAACCCGTTGTATCTGAGGTGGGTTAAGATCATTGGTAGAAAGCGACAGTCCTGGAGCTGGTCCAGTTTGCTTTCGACGAGGTCGTGCTCCCTGGCCCGAGGATGAATGAGCAGGAGGAAGTGAGGATAATGATCCTAAGTCCATTTGCACTGGCTGTGCAGTAGTAAATTTATCCACTTCCCTTTCCTCTTTCACCTTTACTCCGTCCTCTTCCTCATCATTGT
Organism: Cyprinodon tularosa; assembly: GCF_016077235.1. Classification (NCBI taxonomy): domain Eukaryota; kingdom Metazoa; phylum Chordata; class Actinopteri; order Cyprinodontiformes; family Cyprinodontidae; genus Cyprinodon; species Cyprinodon tularosa. Next base: position 2,768 of record NW_024039272.1, on the reverse strand, counting down.
CATAGTCATCATCATCATCATCATCAAAATTTTCATCTGCTCCTGCTGCATGCAGATGTTGGCCTATCTGGCTCATTACTGTCTTCAGAACATCTTCAAAACGATGGCCGCTTTGATCAGCAATTTTCCTGAGCTCAGCGATGTAGTTGGGCTGATGTTTGCTGCTGCTGCCCTCTGTGGCTGCATACTCGAATGCCAAAGCGGTGACACAAAACACTCGGTCAGTATTTGTTTGAGAGGTGTAAGTATACGGTAGAAGCGGTTGTAGTGCGGAAAAAGCAGCTAAATCTGCAAACTCAACGATCAGGTTTTTAAAAAACGTGCTTGAGGAATCAGTTACATATAAAGTGCGGTTAAGTTTACCGTATCTACTTAAGCAATTAAGTATTTCCTCATCAACCTTGGTATCGGTAGCACCAGTAATCATCACAGACTGTGATACATTTATTCCAGATTGCTCAACAATATCCATCATGTTTTTTTTTTAATTAAGTATTCTTTATTTTACCTTTTGAAAAAGTTGAATATTTTACTTAGAATTTCCTATTCCTACAACTGAAATAAATGTTCAAAATGAGAAATAGCCCAAAAAAAAAAAATGTTCACACACACAAGCTCCTGGCTAGCTTGCCACGTGTAACGCTTATTTAAGGCTAGGCGCCTGACTGCAGCCAGTTATAATAGGCACTCAGATAGGTTCGCCTATGGAGCCCGTGGGTGTGAACAAAATACCATTAGACCGAAGTATGTTTCAATTATTATATTCAAGTTTGAGTCTTTTTCAAATATATATATATAAAGGTATGCAATATTAATAATATTTATAACAACAGTGACTTCTTTTATGATATAACCAAAAATACGACAAGAAACAAAAACAAACAAACTCATCAACAAAACAATAAATCCTTATGTCACCCAAGAGTTTCCTTTTTAGTCCATTCATGAATCTAGAGTGATTCAACGGTTCATCAATCAATGTCTGATTGTTGTAGGGTTTTTCTTGTCCATAACCCAAAGCAAATAAGTTCAGAATGAGAAAGTAACTTGGTTCATGTAAATCCTACCGCGAAGCTGCGGTGATCCGGTAGCTCGCCATCTTGACGTGACACAGGGGGTGAAAAAAAACCTGACCTAAACAAGGTCATAAATAAAAATACAAATTAGCTATCATATTTAAACATTGTTAAAATGTTATTCAAAATAAATAAACATTCAACAATTACAACATAAATAAATAACTTCATTTCAATAAGTGGTTCTCATGAATTTAAATTAAAGATCGCGATCAGATTAAAGTTACCGGTACAAATCAAAGTAAAGTTACCGGTACAGATCAAAGTAAAGTTACCGGTACAGATCAAAGTAAAGTTACCGGTACAGATCAAAGTAAAGTTACCGGTACAGATCAAAGTAAAGTGCACTTTTTAAATTCCATCTAAGTTTAATTGACGCAGTCAATTAAACTTAATTGACTTCCATATCATTTCAAAAAAAGAATTGTTTTTTTCCTCTTATTCCTCACAAAAAAAAAAATATGTCTAAGCCCAGAGTTCTGTAGGCTGTTAGCAAAATTTAATAAAAAGTAACTGAAACCGTCCTAAAAGGATGAATCTACAAAAATCAAAAGGCCTATTTAATATTTTAACAACATATAATCCATTCGGCCACAAAATTAACAAAAGAAAATGACCCTTAAATCAATAAATATACTTTTCAATCTTTAAATGCACAAATTTAGTGGGCGTGTCGCCACCGCATTTCTATTTCTAAAGAAAAACAAAATACGTAAATTAAACGACTCACCGTCGAGCGGTCGACAGAAAACACTCAGTTAAATCCTTCGGCCGTCTTAGTAAGCCTTGATCCAGCCGTATTCTTCTATTAGTTTAGAAGACGCCGAGACGAGCAGCTAGCCACAGCGACAGCAGCAACAGCTATTCAGATCTGAGTCTTCTTCTTCTTCTTCTTATGAGATTTTATGGCGGTTGGCAGACTTGTGAATTGTGCATTACCGCCACCAACTGATATGGAGTAAAGCAAGAAAACAGGAAACGATTCACCCCCCCCCCCAAAAAAAAAAAAAAAAAAAAAAAAAAAAAAACCTGTGTAACTTAAACCAACATAATACTAAATCACATTTGCCCATATAATTTTAATTTACTCTAGGTCATCGTAATTCTGCCAGTTTCTGATGGTCCCATCGGTCCTCCCATCATGCTTCCAACCATCTCCCAGTTCAAATCTTTAATGTCCAGATATTTTTCTGCAGCCTTCACTATTATTTTGATTTTTTCAGTTTTTGTTGTTGTCTTTGCAGTACAATTAATCACTTCTACCATGAAAAGAACAAAATTTGTCTTTTTAACAATTAGTGAGTCTTCATCAATTTTTGGAGATTTCTCTAGAGGTTTGGAATTTGCCGTGTGTTGAACTGTAGGTTTGGGTTTTTCTGACTGAGATGGGATCCTTTTTGCAGCTTCAGCGTAGGTTATTCCGAGCTCAAATTTCATTTTTTTTAATTTCCTCAGACCTTTTGCTTGCTTCACAGCCGCGATAAGCAGCAGTATGTTCTCCACCACAATTACAGCATTTTATTTTAGCTTCTTTTCCACATTTTCCGTACTCATGTTCTCCTGCACACCTTCCACACCTCTGTTTCCCTTTACAAACTGCTGCAATGTGACCGAATTTTTGGCATTTGAAACATCTCTTCTTCTTCTTCTTATGGGATTTTATGGCGGTTGGCAGACTTGTTTGGGAAATTG